>NC_071398.1:93898529-94198529 GCF_022682495.2 Desmodus rotundus
AGAAGTCATTTTTTCTTGACTTTATACATTTGTGTGGCGGTTATTCCCAGAGGTCTGAAAAGATGAAGTTATCGATGCCTGAACAGTCAGGGTTTTCCTCGTGGCCATTCATCCATCTCGGGACACAGTTCAGCAGTGCCTGTGTCAGAAAGGGATGGGCATCTGCCCGCTGGTCTGTGCACCTGGCCCAACCCTTTCTTTAATATTGGCATAAATTAGCCTGAAAGGTTAAAACTCAGAAACTTGGCCTTTGTCCAAAACAAACAAAAAAAGTTTGCACTGGCCTGTTTCAACGATGGCAGCCCCGGAGCGATGGACGTTCACTGTTGTATCACAGGAGCGTCCTCCAAGGAGGTCGCTGGTAAGGGCGAAGGGCATGGGCTTCAAATCTCGGCTCTACTGCTTCGGGGCAGTGTAGCTTCTCAGGGCCTCGGTTTCCCTGCAGGGGTAATGGGTGGGGGAGGGGAAGAGGAGAGAACACGTATTTTAAAGAGTGGTGTGCGGACTGGAAGGAACACCTGGACCTGTTGTAGATGAAGTATGTGACCAGTGGTAGCCATTATTGTTATGAGTCTCACAGAACATTCCGATTCCCCAGCAGAAGGGAGGGGCCTGTACGTGTTGCCTGTGACTGCTGTGATAAGTGACCATGAACTAGGCAGCTTAAACAATATAATTTATTCTCTCCCCATTCTGGAGGCCAGAAGACTGACGCCAGGGTGTTGGCAGGGCCACACTTCTGCCGGAGGCTCCAGGGGAGCCTCTCCCAGCGCCTGGAGGCTGCCAACATCCTTTGACTTGCAGACACATCACTTCCCTCTCTGCCTCCGTGGCCACGTGGCCTCCTCCTCTGTCTTTGTAGCCTTCCTGTGCCTCCTGCTATCAGAACGCTTATCATTGGGTGTAGGGCCAACCTGAATAATCCAAAATGATCTCATCTCATCATCTTTATCTTCATAACATCTGCGAAGATCCATTTTCCAAATAAGATACCATTCAGAGCATTCACGGGTCCTAGGGGTGGAGACATGTACATCTCTGGGGTGAGTGGGCACCATGCAACTCACTACAGGTGCTGCAGGAATGGTTAAGGCATTTCATTATCTTGGGTCAGGCGCACAGAATGCTTCCTGGGTGGGGCGATGCAGTGCCGATGCTGACAGCCAGAGGGCAGCATGAGAGGCTGAAACAGATTCTGAGAGGGGAGGAGGACTGGCAGCCCAGAACCAGGACAGATGTCCTCGGAGGCCTGGACCTGGGGAGAGCCAGACTGTAGGTGCAACCCAACCCCCAACTCCCAGTGTAGCTGAGGGCAAGACACTTCTGCATGGGCCTCAGTTTCCTCATCTATAAAACGAAAGAATGTTGGACCAGATCAGACCTTAAACTGACTGCATGCAGGTTGAATGCAACCTGCCCGGGTGTTTTATTTGTATCTTTAAAACATTTGAATATTTAAATGGACAGACATCGTATGAAAGTCATACAGCTATTTAGAAAATCAGACGTGGCCACCGCAAGGCTTTCAGTCTCCTTTGCTGGCCTGAGTTACAGGTAGGGTGGCCCCATCGTTACCATGAACCGCCCCCCGCCCTGTTGGCCTCCCGCACCGAGACTGGGCGCCCGTGGCATTCTGTCATCCTCTCACGCTGCGGACTTCCCGGTGGAAGAGAAGTATTTGTCTGTAGCCGCATTTCCACCAGTCGTGAGATCCAGATCAATGGTTTTCCCTCCATCTCGCTGCGCTCACTCACTTCCCCGGCCTGCCTGGGTCCTCTAGAGTTTTGCTTTTGTGACGACTGAGTCAGGAGACTGAGACCACCTCTCATCCCTATGACATGCATGATCTAGGGGCCAGAAGGCGAGGTCATGCAGGACCTGTGTCTGCATGCAAGTTCTCCTCGGGCCCTTCCGGGCCCACCTGTCCAGCATGTCCCGAACCTGTCAGCAGGCTACTTCACATTTCACAGGGTGAGGTTCTTGGCCCCTCTCCTTATTCCTTACAACCAGGTCCTCCCCACTCCCAATTGTCTTAGTCCTCGGGTCTCTTTCCCTCGTCTTTCTGTACTTTTCCACGGCTCCTGCTGAGGGGCCCTTATCCTTCAGCACCTGCCAATGAGTACCCTCCCTGTGGTTTGGGGGAGCTTATTCTGCTGCCTCTCCCTCATTTGGACATTCCTGCTCTCTCTTGCATGATTCATGCCTTAGTCCTGCAGAGCATTTTTAGAGCCTTGTTTGCAGTGGAAGAGAACCAGGAAAACAAAGCAGCATATTGTCTTTAATCTGGTCCCTCTCATAAGGGGTCTAGTTCATTTTTAAAGTCGCAATCCTCCAGTAATGGACCATCTGAAGAGGCAGACTCTCTCTCTGTTGGAGGCTGTTGTGACTTAGGAAGGAGTCACATGCCCTATTGACAGGGCTGAGCCTGCCTGGACCTTTCAGGGAAACTTCCTGCCCACCCTCCTACCCACCTTCCCCTGCCTCAAAGCCTCACGGTTACTTTCCAGAGGTCCCTAACTCAAGCTAGAGAGTGATACCTCCTCATCTCCCGCCCACCCCCAACAGTTTTTCTTTCAACCACCATGGCTGCCAGCTCACTTGGGTTCTACTGATGGTAGTTAGCTGACTGAGCTAATGATGGAGACAGGCCCAATCTCTCATAGGCAGAAGCAGCCTTGGCTTTTATTTTAATTTTGATTTCTTCTTTTTGCTGTTCCTGAATTTCCTTGCGAGTATCAAGCTCAAGACGTTTTAAATAACATAGAAACTGCAGAAAAGCTGACTCCCTTTGGATTCCTTCTTGTTTCATTGTGTTCAGTTCAGGACAAGAAGCAGCTGGGGTATCTCCTCGGTGCTTTGGGTGTGCTCATATTGGTTTTGAGCCAACAAAACGTGGAGATGCACTGGCTCCAGAGAAAGGGTGCCTGAGCTCAGCGGAGAGAAGAAGCAAAGCTTGAAAAGTGGCTCAGAAGAAAATGGCTGGTGGACACGGAGGCAGGCAGGTGAGAGGCAGGAAAGCGATGTTCCCTGCAGTTCCGTGTGCAGGTGAGGGCCGCCCTGAGGCTTCCGCAGACTCGGAGGGCAGGAAGTACTTCCCGAAGACCCCTGTGGTTCTCTCAACAGCATGTACTCATGTGAGCTGATGTCCTGTCAGCCTGGCTTCCCTTTCCCCCTATTCCCTGTTGATGGTGCCACTATTCTACCAGCTGCCCACGCCAGGACGTCAGTGTCCTCAGACGCCCGTTCTCTTTTCACTCCCTCATCTCCCCGCCACCCGACTCGGTGGTCCTGTTCTGTCAGTGTGGAATCCATCCCACCTCTGCCCTCCATCTCCCCATCGGGTCTGTTGCAGGACCTTCCTACACCACCTAGTCTTTTTCCTTCTCCTTTATTCTGCACAAATGCCAGTTTGATCACGTTGCTGAGCTGCCTGAAACCTTTAAAACAACAACAACAAAACCCCAGGCTCCTACAGAACAAAACCCCTGTGTTTAGCTGGCACGCAGTTCCAGTGTTCTGGCCCAGCTCCTCTTCCCTTTGATCTGCCATCGCACTTTGGGGCACTCTGGACCACAGGCGGCAAACCCAAGGCCCGTGGCCCGAATCCGGCCCTCCACCCTGTTTCTCCCCAGCAGCAGCACTGAGCTCCTTGCCCCTAGTTAAGGAGTAGTTACATTTACACAGTCCGAAAATTACATTTGGCCCTTTGAAGGCAACCACGAGGCTGATGTGGTCCCCCCATGAAAATGAGTTTGACACTCCTGCCCTAGACCATGCCATACTGTCCTCGCTGGTGCCATCACACTGCCACACCCTGTCCTGGGGCGCCGCTTCCTTTGCTCCTGAACCGGCAAGCTCTGTGTATGCCTGGAGAAGCCAGGTTGCCCTAAAGACCCGCTGCAGCATCCCCTCTTCTGTGACGTCTCCCCTACGTTGTTTGCTGCTCGGCTCAATACAAGGCCCCGCCCCCTTCCTTCTCGCGTCAGTGTTCACAGAGAGCACCACGTTGCTCTGCGTAGACTCCTGGTGGCTCTCAGTGACCCACATGCTAATCATTTACCTACAGTTGGGATCCTGCCACCGCCCTGGGCCAACAAAAGGGTGGAGGTCTCATTTATCTTCCTCATATTAGGCCTTCCTTAAATGTACTCAACACTGGACAGGTGTTTCCAAATTATCTGCTGTGCGTCAGGCGCTGGAAAACTGCCCGCCCTCGTGGAGTTTATACTGCAGCGAGCAGCCCAGACTGAATTAAGATAAAAGTTAAGCCCATACGTTTTATAGTGATAGGTGCAAGGAGAGAACTGAAGCCAACCCAGAAGATTGGGAGGAAACGTTTGGTGAATGAATGAGCTGTCCCTTGTCTAACAAAAAAGAGGAACATACTTAAGATGAGTCCATGTAAGAGAAAGCAACACATCTACATACTACACGTTCATGTGAACACAGGCTTCGGCCCTCGAGTGAGAGGGACTGAGAAGTGCCCCAGTCTGTGAGTGGCAGGGTCTGAGCAGGTGTTTACACAGAAGAACTGAGGCTGCAGACTGCGCTGTTCGAATCTTACAACCTCTGTCCGAATGTGAACATGTAGGTAGGTTCGTTTCGTTCCATCTCTGGGACTGCGGGCTTTTCCTTCTCTCTCTCCCTCTCACACGAAGCCCTGGAACCTCCTCACTACAGGCGACTTTTCCTTCCTCCTCCTCTGTGCAGTAATCTGTTGTAAAGATGTAGAGGTCACAAGCGACCTGGCTTACGTCATCTTTCCTACCAGCATCATGCACACAACCCCCAACATTCTCTCTCCTCCCCCCGCCTCTGTCTCACACACATGTACACACACACACTCATCCTCATGCGCACACACTGAGACCCGTGCAACAGAACCTCACTGAACAGCCTCTGAAACAGTCATATCACAGAACGTACCACTTGTAACCTTCCCCTCCCTCGGCACTCACTTTGGAACGGAGGAACGTAAGGACCCATCTTGGGTCACAGGTCGGTTTCCTTGAAGCCACCTTCAGGCTCTTTCTGCCTCCCCTGCTGTATCTGAATTCTAGCCTCCCTCAAGGAGATGTCCATGGGTGACAGCACCCCTCCCTCACCTGTGCCACCTGCCTAACCCTCTGACCTCCTCTCTCATGGTGACGTCCTTGAGCGCAGCCTTCCTCCTGGTTGTGTGGCATCCCCCCAGCCTGTGATGGAGGCAGCCCTCCCCCATGGCCCTGGGAGCGAGGACCAGGGCAGGCCCTGGCCTCTGACGCAGGAACCGCTCTGTTCTCCTTGAGCAGCACGTGCCTTCCCAGGGCCCCTCTGCAGGCCCCTCCCGGCCCAGCAGGGAGCTGGCAGGCCCCCAAGAGGGTGAAACTTCCTTGATCTGCCCCAGTGACCCTGCATGCTATTATCTGGTGACGCTTTGCTTCACTGAAGACGTTGTCCAGCCAAGAAAGAAATGAAATTACTTCTCTGTCAGAAATTGAATTAATTAAAACAATTATTACTATCATCCCTAGGGATGAGATGGGGTATTAGTAAGATGTGTCTTTTTCCTTTCTGGATGAAAAGAAGAACTTCTTTTTTTTTCTTCCCATGTTTGAGAGTCCATTTGAAGGAAAGTGGCAGCGCGTTTCTGAAGAGGGCTGGAAAGTGGAAAAAGGACAATTCATGATTCACTAACCAACTCTTCTCACAAAAGCAGCAGATTCTGCAGAAACACAGGGCTGTAAGGAAAGGCCAACGCCGACCCTGCCCTGCTTGCATCTCTGGGGCAAATGCTCTCCACAGAGACCTTATTGAAGGGAGAAGATGGGGAACAAGGTGAGAAAGATGGGGTTCACCCTTGGCCGCCTCTCTACCTTTGCACAGCACATTAACATACAGAGTCATGGGCCAGCATGCCCCCCTCTCCAAACCCTACTGTTAAATTAAGAAACCACCATATAATCACTGGCCTTGGGGTTCCAGAGTGGGACCCCGTCCACTGGGGCCTCTGAGTACAGAGAAAGATGGAGTCTCTGCGAGGGGACGCTCAGGGATGCAGCCTCCATCTGTCAGGCTGCTCGCGCTCTGCTCTTGTGCGGTCAGCATTCTAAGGGGGTCCTCAGGATCCCACCCTCGGGTACACACACTTTCTCCCATGTGTTCAAGCAAACGCTAACCTGAGTGCTCCTGTGAAGGGATCTTGCAGAGGAAATTAAGATCCCAGATCAGTAGACTTTAGGGAAAGGAGAGTATCCTGGATAAAATCTGTCTCATCAGAGAAACGCTTACAAGGTAATAGGCTCTTCTGAAAGAGTTTGAAGTGTGAGAGAGATTGCATACCAGGGACCTTCTCCATGTCTGGATTTGAAGATGGAGGAGCCAGTGGGCGAGGAATTTGTGTGACCTCCAGGAGCTGAGAGAGCAGTCCCTGGCTGATAGCCAACAAGCACACGGGGGCCTTGGGCAGTCCTGTACCCACACTAAACCGAATTCTGCCACCTGAGCTTAGGAGAGGACCCTGAACCCCAGATGAGAAAGCAGCCTGGCCCACACCTTGATTTTGGCCTTAGCTGACCCTGAGCTGAGAAGCCAGCCATGCTGTGCTGGGACCTCTGACCTACAGAACTGTGACCTCATACATGGGTTTCTTATAAGCCATTAAGTTTGTCGTTGTTTGCTCTGTGATAACAGTCCACAAATACAGCTCCCACGGATCCCAGTGACACTCTGCTGGCAGAGCTGGACCGTGCACCCCATCTACGGTACAAGCAGTTTCCAGGTCAGCACTGAGCTCCGGTCTCCCAGGCGTGAAGGCCTCCACGGCGGGGCCCATCCACGCCTCACCTATGAGAGTGTGTCGTGGGAGGTTAAGGGCACTGAAGCCAGATGGACCCTATTTCAATAGCTGTCCTACCGGCAAACTTGGGCAAACGCATCCCCCGATCTTCAGTTTTGTTGTTTTTAACATAAAACTTAATGACATCGACTTCTTGGGACTGTGAAGGATAAAGCAATCCGTAAACATTTAATATCACGCTGGCCTGGAGTAAATGATCAATAAGTTCATGGCAAATGTTATTACTTGTTCTTGATTCATAAACATAGATTAAGCAGCTAGTTTGTGCCCAGGTAGGCACTGTGCCAAGCCCTGGCCTTCAAGGATTTATAACCTGTCTAGTCCCCACAGTGTCTTGGGCAGTATTGTGTCCAAAGAAGGAACCTCGGGGTCTTGGAGATGACGGGCATCAGGGAGCGGGGCTGTGAGCGGAGCGGGGCTCTGAGCAGACCGGGGCCATACCTGAAGACCCTGAGAAAGTGTGACAGCCCTGGCCGGGTGGCTCAGTATTTTAGAGCATTGTCCCATACACCAGCAGGTTGTGGGTTCAACCCTGGTCAAGGCACACACCTAGGTTGTGTGTTTGATCCCCTCTCTGTGCGCATATGGGAGGCCACGGATCAATGTTTCTTTCTCTCTCTCTCTCTCCCTCTCCCCCTCTCGCTCCCCCTCCCCCTCTCCTCTCTAAAATCAATGCAGTGTCCTTGGGTGAGGATTAAAAAAAAAAGTATGACAGAGAAATCTAGGTCCTTTTTTCACAATCCAAGGCATGGCCTAGAAAATCATGCTACCAGAACAGAGCCAGTGTGAAGATTAATTCTCAAACTTATTTGAGAATATGAATCACCTGAGGGCCTTGTTAAAATAGAGACCTAGCCTGAGGTGTCTGGTGAGTAATTTCATAAGCCCCCCCCACTGATCCTTTCCAGTATCCATCGCTGTGTAACAAACGACCCCAAAGTTCGGAGGGTCAAAACAACAGCGTGTTACTGTATGTGCACATTTTGGGGGTTAGGCATTTTGGCAGGCTTGCCTGGACAGTTCTGTTCCAGGTGGTGCTGACTGACGTCCCTCCTTGGTGGTCAGCTAGCAGACGATCTGGTCTGGGCGGCCCAAGGTGGCTTCAATTTAGAGGTCTGTCACCTTTCGGGGGACACAGTGCAAGGCTTCCAGAGTATCCCAAGAGACGAGAAGAGGAAACTGCCAATTTCTCCAGGCCAGGGACCCAGCATTTGTTCAGTGCATGCCCCCAGTATTCTATTGGATGGAGCAGTCACAGAGCCCACCCGGTGCCAAGGGGTCGGGACCAACCTCTCAATGGGACGGATGTGGAAAAATTGTGGCCCCAGTGAGCCTGCCACATAGCCTAAGCAGGGTCAGAAAACTGGCTTACCAGAGTATTAAATGGCAGAGACCTTCTATAGAGGTGTTTCTGGATGTTCTAGAACAGAGGTCAGCAAATTATTTTCTATGGAGGGCCAAATAATAAATATATGAGATCCGACTGGAAAAAGTCAAGCCACGGTCAACATAACGAGAACAGTTTGCATGACATCAATGTAACCTGGCAGCCAAGGAGAGTGGACTGGAATGCGCATACGTGAACAAGGACAACTTCACTGTACTTCAGTGGGGGTCTACATGCCATTGAGTGAGCATGTGTACTGTGTGGCTGTTGCATTCAAATGACTGAGCAAGTAGAGCAATGAATCTGCATCAAATTTTGTGTTAAGTTTGAATATTTCTCCATGGAAACTATTGGGATGATTCAGAAGGCCACAGATATGGGCAACTGGTAATTGGCAGCTTCATCAGGACAACACACCTGCTCATGCATCACGTCTCATGCAGAGTTTTTTGGTAAAACATCAAATCACCCAGGTGACTCAGCCCCCTACATCCCAGATTTGGCACCCTGTGACTTCTGGCTTTTCCCAAAACTAAAATCACCTTTGAAAGGGAAACAATTTCAGACCCTCGAAGAGATTCAGGAAAATACGACAGGGCAGCTAATGGTGATTGGGAGCACTGTGTGAGGTCCCAAGGTGCCTAATTCGAAGGGGACTGAGGCGTCATTGTCCTATGTACAATGTTTCTTGTATCTTGTATCTTCTTCAATAAATGTCTCTATTTTTATATTATATGGCTGGATACTTTCTGGACTGACCTCATGTTAGACTCTATGAGCCACATATAAGTCTATTACTTACTCGCCTTTGTTTTAAATTGAATTCTTTAAGAAAAATGTACCAACCATTCTTAGCTTATGAGCTGTACAAAAATAGGCTATAGGCCAGTTATGGCCCATGTAGAAGAACCTTCCATGAGACAGTCTGGCTAAACTGAGAGTATGGTGACAGCCTGGACCCATTATGTCCCCTGAGTAGCAATTGCTCAGAGAATCTTAGAGCCAGAAAGGACCCTGTGGGTCGCCTGCTCCCCACCATCCATTCTAACAATGTGGAAACCAGGGTCCAGAGAAGTGAGGGGTCTTGGCAGAAGAACCGTAGCTAATTAATGGCAGGGCCACAGAGACCCCTGGGCCTCCTCTCTCTGGACCCACTGTATCACACTGTGTCTCCATGTGCTGCTTTTCTGGCCAGCAGAGTTATCCATTTTCTAGGAGTGAGGGTTGGACAGAGCAGCAGTGGAATATGCTTGGACCCCAGGACCTCGGAGAGTGTCCACCCTTGACTGTGCCCAGGTTCTGAGTGGAGGCTAGTCTCGTGGCAACATTGCTTGGCCCGTGCCTGGCTACTGGCTGGAAAACCAGAGAGCGATCTGTTCCTGCCATCAGGACAGATCATCAGTAGGCACGGTAGGAGGTAGAACAGGTGAGGAAAGAGGGTGTGGAGAGGTAGCCCCTGGATCTGCAGGGAATGGGCTGGGGTACCCACGCCTCCCCACTGGAGCGCAGCCATCAGGCCTTTAGGAATCAAACTTACCTCCTTTGGGAGGGTCCAGTTAGGGGAGACTCTCACCTTTTTTTTTTTTTTTTTTTGAGTTTCTTGAAAAGCCTCAGATTTTCTGGTAATTGCATTTTGCCTGTCTCCATGCCTTGTGGGCGTTGCCTCTTCCGTCTGGGATGCTCGCAGCTCTGGGTGCCTTTGTGGGCTTAAAACTTAAATTTTATCTCCTCTGAAGAGCCTTCCCTGAACTTCCTGGACGATGAAGGCACTTGTCCTTTTTAATTTTATTAAATGCTATCAATATTCTGGTCTTAAGTCGCCCGTTGAGCTTGAAACAAGTACTAATGATTTCTGCTGTGCATCTTATTATAGAAACTACATAACTGTGTTGTATTATAGTTGTTTTCATGGAACTTTTCTTATTAGGTTGTAAGCCAGTTGGTGGCAGAGATCATGTCTGTCTGTCTGTCTTTCTCTGGCTCCCCAGCCCCTACTACAGAGCCTGGCACAAAGTAGGTGTTCAGATAAATGGTTGCCGAATGAAGAAAGACCTGAATTTATGGAAGTGGCCATATCTGCAGTAAGCAGTAATACATTCCTCCAGGGTCACAGCCCTGGACAACACTCCCTGCCTGGCGGTCCGTGCCAACATTTTCTTCATTTCTGGCTCTTCACAGTTGGAATCCATCGAAACAGTTTCCATGAGGAGCTCACGAAGTAATCTCATTTGGGTCTTAAATGTTAGTACCATTTCTTTAAAGAGTTGCTTGGGTGCAGTGCTGTTCAGCTGACCTTGCAAGGCCCGTGTTGTGGGTTGTGACTTGGGGATGTCCATCTCGCCGTCACTGTGTCCCAGATGGGGGACTTTCCAAACCTATATGTCCCAGCTCTTCCTGAGGAACACACAAGGTCGATAGTTGGCTTTTAATAGCTTGGTTCATGAACCATTTGAGGACCTTTGCCTAACGTAACTCACACCGTAGAGGGATATAGTTACAACCCCCGACTGGGGTCCCCTCGCCTGTGTCCTGGCAGTCCCAGCTGCGCTTCATCTGATCGTGCATTTTGATTCAAAGTATCTAGATGCTGGCTGATCGTGATCCCTTTCCACATATCAATCTTTTATGTTTATATTGACTGCTGCCTCAGGCCACATGATGCGAGCTTTTATTACATCCTCCCTGCCCTCTTTGCAGCTACAATGCAGAGTCAGAAGGGATTGTTGTTTTTCCAACAGGACTAAGAGACTTGGCCAATTGTTTAACACTGATACGGACTCTAAGCCTTGGGAGGGATGAGCTCTCCGTGCAGAGGAAGGAGGCTTTGCCTGTCTGCTTGCAGGGAGAAGGGGCCATGTTTGGTGATTGGCGCAGCCCTTCTTGGCTGCCCATCCCTAGAGCTCTGGCGCTGCCGGTCTGCTGTGGTTAAAAATAACTATTTGGAGGGAGAGCGTGGGCTCGCAGCGGTGTCTGACCATGCAGAGAGATTGAAAATGCTATGGACGGCTTCTCACTCTCACCAGCCCTCGGA
Organism: Desmodus rotundus; assembly: GCF_022682495.2. Taxonomy (NCBI): domain Eukaryota; kingdom Metazoa; phylum Chordata; class Mammalia; order Chiroptera; family Phyllostomidae; genus Desmodus; species Desmodus rotundus. The sequence continues at coordinate 93,909,786 of NC_071398.1, forward strand.
AGTCTCCCCTTGCTGATTGGTTTCTTTGCGGGCAGGTACCGCTCAGCAGGGAGCATGGGTCACGGGGAAGGACAGCAGCAGAACTGGGACCAAGACTTTACATTTTCATTTACAACATGTATCTGTCTCTAGTTTTGCTTGTGTTAGGTCTCGTCTAATTTCTCCCATGCCAGAAGCAGGGGGTGGGCATGGGGGGGCGCAGATTATGACATTAATTGAGCTGGTGTTGTTGCATTTTGGCAAATGTTATGGCTGTAGAAACCCCAGAATACCCACTAAGGGTGAATAAGGTCACACACACTCACACAGGACTCCTGTAACCGAGAGGAAATACTGGGAATAAAGAGAAGCTTCAGTAAAAAAAAAATTTACTGCCTGCCTCTTTACTGGCAGATTTTCTGTTGCAGCTGGGTCTCACGTTCCAGCTGTGGACGTATGACTTCTGGACTTTAACCCGCGGAGTCCCTCTCTGTAAATTGGGGGTAAACTAGCACTTTGCTTGGCCCCTCACATAGCGTTTAGTTCTGGTAAATGCTTAGCACCGATAGAAGTCAGGACTGGCCTGCGGCAAAATCCTGCCCCATGCAGTGTTCCTAGGCAGCGCCGTGGGAGGCCCCCTTCCGATCCCAGCTGTGTGCTCGTGACTGAGACACGCAGTGACAGAGACGCGGCTGGCCTCTGAATGTCTCCCTTTGCCTCGCAAGTGCAGAGAGAGTGTCAAATTGGACTCTGGAGATCCCAACAGGGAAAGGGGATGGGGGCGGGGGGTTGTACCTGTGCTTTGTGAGTCCCTGTCCAGGAGCTTGAATGACTGACCAGGTACCCCTGCCCCTCCGCACACCCCACAAAGGGTGAGCCTGGCTGGGTTGTAGGAACAAGTACAGAGACGTTGCCAATGCCGAGGCACCCGCCATATGAAGGCTTTTGCTCTCATCTGCAGGTGAGAAGCAGCAGCTTCTTCGATGAGGGTGTCCAGGAGCAGCACTCTCTACAATACCAGAAATCCCCGCACTATGAATGACAGCAGTCACAAACAGAACAAGGCCCCGCTGAATCAGAGAGCATGTGTGTGGCCTATCAGAAACCCTCGGTAACTAGTGGAGATGGGGCAGGCAGAAGCTGGGAGGTGGAGAGAGGAAAGAGGGGCAGGGCCGGAGAGGGGCAGAGAGGAGGCAGGTGTGCTGGCGGGTGGGCAGAACTCAGGGACTCTGCAATAAAACCCTGGCCATCAGGCTCAGCAAACTCCAGCCCCCAGCCAAGGCTGGCCTGCCGCCTTCCGTACAGCCCACCAATTACGAGTGGTTTCCATGTCAATGGCTGAAAAAAATCAAAAGGACACTGTTCTGTGCCGTATGGAAATTACGTGGATTTCAAATATCAGCGTCCATGAAGAAAGTTTTATTGGAGCTCAGCTTCACCTCTGGTTATTGCCTACCACGCTTTCATGCTTGACTGGCAGGGTTGGGCGCTGTGACAGAGACCTCACGGCCCCCAAAGCCAAAAAAATTTACTGCCTGCCTCTTTACTGGCAGATTTACTGTCGGCTGACCCCTGTTCTAGCTAGAGCCTTAAACTCGGGCTGGTCAATTCATTTAAACGTTCCCGAAAAGAAGCGCCGAGCCGTTATTGGTAATTGGGTGTCTTTTTCTGGTGAGCTGAGGGCCCCGCTGCATAGGCAGGTGGAGAGTGGCATTCCTGGCCCTGCCCCAGCTCTGCGCTGCCCCCCAGCCACCGGCCCGCGTAACCCTGGCGCAGCTCTGGTGCTGCCGCGTTGGGAAACCGCCTGCCCGCAGAACGTGGGCTCCCTGAGATTTTCATTCGAGCAATCACATGAGGACTCCATCCAGCTCTTCCCAATATCACAGAAAAAGAAGAGCTACATATGGAAATGTGTATAAAATGTGTTACAATGCTTTCCATTCCTTACAGACTTCAAGTGTAGCGCAGCCATATTTGAATCATCGAATGTGTATCACAGTGATAGGCGATGTTGTTAAACATCACAATAGTGTCTCTTATCATATGTGTAAATAATTGTTGTCTAATTAATCACACTCATGGCATGTATTTTGCACGGCTGCAGTGAAGACTGCTGTGTTTGACACACTCCCTCCACGTGTGAAGCACCGCGTAGGTATTCACAGACGCAGGTTTCCCTGCGCAGTGTTCTCTACCCCCTTAGCACTGGCAGACCGGCTCTCGGAGGAGAAACGTACAGGACCCAGCGCAGAACTGCCTTCATTCCTGCAACTTGCCACCGACTAGTTCTTTAATTAGGTTCCTGTGTAAACCAGCCATTTTTTGTAAAGGTTTTTTGGGGGTTTTTTTTAGCTTGATATTCCCCAAGGAACTTGTTACATAATCCAGAGTCAAGGTTTTAACAGGGGGAACCTAGTTCAGTTGGGAGGAGAGGGCTACAGTGAGACAAGTGAGCAGATGAAGCAGTTATAACATGGCGTAGAAGCTTCCCCAGGGCTGGGAGGGGTGGGGCCTGATTTTGCAGCTGATAAGTGAAGAGAGACAATGGTGGAGGGTGGGGTGGGGAAAGGAGGGAGGCAGAGTTGTTTTTCTGAGAGGCTGAGAGACGGGAAGATAGAAGCAGGTTCAAGGCCAGAGAGACAAAATGGTAAAAAGATGTATTTGGGAAGAACATGGATGGGAAGAAAAAAGAGGCCACGGGTAGCTGTGGTCTTGGAGGGAGGATGAGTGTGTGTTGGCATGGGAACATGGGTTCTCCTGCGCGGCTCACTCCGACAGGCCATGTGCAAGGGAGCGTGGGAGAAGGTGGGTGGGTGTCCGAGACAGCTTGTGGGGGGGCATTTCAGTGACGGCAGGGGATGGCGTTGGGTCTGTGTGTGTGTGTTGTGTGGACATTGGGAAGGAGAGAACACAGAAGATGGGAGCCATGAGCCGCCTCCCTTCCATTTCTGCAGCCTGACTGGGGTACACCATTCCCCCGTCCAGCTTTCTAACACACTGCTTAGTAAGCGCAGAGCTCCGGCAGTCAGGAACGCTGGCACCGAGGCGGGCAGCCCTGGGGCTCTGCCTCCCCCCCGTGGTCCGTCAGGTCTGAATTTAAAAGGGAATTGTTTGGACAAGCCTGTGAAGTGAATGTTTTTCCAGCGTGAGTGGGAGAGCTTGAGGAGCTCTGCTTAGATGGACACAGCATCGAACCGCCTCGGGCTGTATGCATAACAGCATTCACAGAGCATCTTCCCTTCGCTTCCCTGGGTTCCTGCACTCAGATTGGTCTCAGGAATCTGTCCAAACTTCTGCGTGGGTTGAACCTACTGGCATCCATCTCCTAAACGGTCCAAAAACCATAAAGCCTGTTTGCATGATTTGATTGTATCTGTTCCAGCAAGATTCTGAGTGAGCATGTGTTCACCGGGACACATGCATGTTCATGTGTGTGCATGTGCACATGTGCATGCATGGGTCTGTGGGTATCTGTGTACATGTACACAAGTGTGTAGCGCTGCAGAGAGGAGCCCTGGTTACGGAGACTTCCAGCAGCATTGCTTTGGGAAAGAGTTCAAGCAAAATTATCCACACAAGTTTTGTGCTTCTCTCTGTAGGAACGAAGCCACAGGAATGCCAGCTCCTGGGATGGTCCCAGTTACTCCATCCCCAGGCTGTTGCCCACAGAATGCACCAGGGGAAGCCAAAAACAATGAGAGTTGTCCAAGGTTGTGTTAAGAAGAAACAAAAAGTCACGTGGTGAATAGTTTTGGCTCTGTACGTCGGGAAGGGGACAGAGTGCTGGGATTTTTGTGTGTGGAACAGGCCTCTCTGAGGCCATCTTGCTGGGCCACCTGCACAGCTCAGCAGCAGATGGGCCTGGAAGAAGAAGCTGACCTGGGGCTGGAGAGGAACCTGCTCTACCAGTAGAGAAGGTGGGGCCAAGGATGAGAGAGATTGTTGTGGCCAAAAGCGTTTCTGGGTTCTGCTTGCTCCGTTAACTCTGTGGAGGGAGGGCCCTGTCCCAGACAGTGCAGGTGTGAATGTTCCAAATTGGGCCCCAGGGGCAGGAGCTGCCAGCTGCTTGGTGGTGGGCTCTACCACCATCCAAGTCCAGGCTGTGCTCAGCGTTCCTGCCCCTCACCCCTTTCCCAGCAGTGTACTTGGCCCGCCTGTCGCCATCCCCTCCCTCCAGCCCTTTGCAGCTTCCCATGTAATTTGCTTGTAAGCAGCCTCATAAAGTTGGGCGTGCTTGCTAGGCCAGCAGGCTGACGAGAGGAATGAGCTTGTGGTCCTGGTGGTGGAACACCAGGGCTAATGCGAGTCCCAGGGGGAGCTGCCTGCCTGACTTTTTCAAGAGTAGAGGCAATTTCACAACCTCCAGTGTCTCCAAGTGTCAGCAAAGTAAAGCCTGGCATGCGCTTGGTGAGCTCTGTAATCCTGATCTCTGAGTTCTTAAGGTTCATCAGCTCTGTTTACAAGTCCAACCTCCTCTCTCCCCTGCTCCAGGTTATAAAGTACCTCCGAGACCTTCAAATCATCACAAGCCAAAACCTTTCTTCTCCTGTCTTCCCCTGGAAGTATTGGGCCCATCCTGCAGTTCACTGTCTCTTTGGTTACTCTGCACCCTCTGAACATCTTCCACCTCCCTTCCCGTCCATGTGGTCAAGTGTCAAAGGCCTCCTCTTCCTTCTCTCCCAAGACCACTTACCTCCTCCTCACCTTTTCTCCCCATCCGTTCTCTCCCCCCCACTCCCCTCCTTCACTCCTCCCCCCATACTCTGTACTTTTCTGACCCTCTGCCATATGGCTTATTGGCCTGGCATCTCAGTGGTGTATGGACAGATGGACAGAGACCAGAGCAATGAAGTAGGCAGTTTCTCAAGGTGAACTAAAAAGCTTTGCTCTTGATTCTCCCACTGCACCCAAGGCACTTACCAATGTAACAAACCTGTGTAGAGCTCCGTCTGAGATGCCGGCATGGTAGACGCCGGGGCTCTCTCTACTGTTGGAACCTGAATTACCACAACCGTTATTACTATCATCACGAAACTATATTACCGTAATATTAGTAATAACTATGTTAGTTATTAATTTGTGTTATTAAGCATTCCTGTGCTTAGTAATTAATATTACTATCTACACTTATAAATGTATTAAATAACTCCACATATATTACTCCCACAAAGAAGCAGCACCTCGAGCACCTTGGAAACTGTACTGTCTCGTGTTGCGTTCTGTCTTCATGCTCGTTTGCACGTGGATGAACCTTGTTTCCTTTGTGAGGTTGATGCATAACTGTGCCGCCTACAGTCTCTGTCCGGCCCATGAGGCTTAGCACAATGCTGAAAGCTCCGTGGAGAGACATCATCTACTTGGTGGATTTAGGCAAGTATAGTGACAGGTTGGAGGGTGGGGTTTGGTGGCAGGAAAGACGAGCAAGCAGGTCCCAGGCCTCATCTAGTGGCCGAGGGCCTGAGCCACTTTCTCTGACAACTCTTAAAAATACTACGCAATAAAATGCTGCCTTTCAAAGTCCAACAAGCTCCCTTTCTTGCTGTCTGTCTTCATTTTCCCCACCTTTGCAGGACTGTTTTCCCCACGAAATTTCTCCATTTCATTTTCTATTTTCCAAACTCCACCCAGATGCCAAGTTGGCTTTCCAGAACCCATTCCCCACTTCAAAGCTGGAACCTAAAAGCCAGGCTTTGCCGCCAGCACAGAAAGATCCAGGCCCCCTGCCCTTCCATGTCTCCCCTTCCATAGGTGGACGGAGGGCCGTGAGGGAGAGGGACAGCACTATGAGCAGGTCTCACAGCCTTAGCTGTCTGAGCCCTCGCCGGGCCGCCTTACCCGTCCTATCGTCCTATCGCAGCAATAGTGCTCTTCTTAGCACGCACCTCGGACCTCTCCCAGCTTCCCCTGTGCATCCCCCAGTCCCAAAGCTGCTTCCATGTTTTCCGTGCTTATTACAGCAGCACCCCACCATCAGTCCCAAAGTCTGCCTTTGTCAGCTCAGGCTGCTATCACAGAGTACCGTAGACTGGGTGGCTTAAATAATAGAAATTTATGTCTCGCAGCTCTGCAGCCGAGAAGTCTGAGATCAAGGGCAGGCTGATTCTGTTTGGTGCGGGCTCCTTTTCAGATGGATGCCTTCCTGCTGTATCTTCACGCTGCAGACAAGATCCAGGTCTTTCCTCTTTTGTGACGGCATTTTTCACGTTGTGGGGGCCCCGCTCTTGTGACCTGACACTAACGCTTCTCCCACGGGCCTTACCTCCAACACCATCACGTTGCGAGTCGGGGCTCAGCCTATGAATTTGGGGGGAGGGGCACAAACATTCAGTCCGCTGTACCCTGTATCTGTGGTGGGGGATTGCATAGGGTATTTAGCTCAGATAAACTCGGAGGATCCTCTGTCACCAAGGTGCCTGGTTCTAGGAAGTAGAAACCCAAATATCCCTGGGTTGTAAGAAAATGTAAAGTACTACAGCTTCATCTCCCAAAATGTAGAGTTGTGAGTTATAGGGGCTGGGGAGGGTGGGGCCTTTCCTTTTAAGAAGCTGCTTGGAATGGTTGGTTCGTTCATTCATTCAATCAATCAGTCAATCAATCGGTCAACATTTATTGATCCCTTTGGAACAAGTGCCAGTTCTAGAAACAGAGATGAAGAAAGCACAAAGTCTGCCTTCAAGTGCTCCCAGCTTTGTGGGGAGAAAGACACGAATATGAAGAAATACTGAGTGAATTGTATGGTGGAGCAGAGAGCAGAGGCTCCTCCCCCGGTGTGAGGCGTGGGAAGTGGGTGCTTATGGAGGGTGTCAGGGAGACAGGGAAAAGTTCAGGTTAGAAAGCAAAGCAAGCATTGGCTGAGAGTGGGTGTGGGGACTGCACTGCACCCAACTGTGAGCACACAGAGTGGCATTGATGAGCAAGGGGTGTAGTGAGCGCGGTGGAGCGGGGCAGGAGGAAAGGACACATGGAGGGGTTGCCTCGGCTGATTGTCCGATGGTCATGCCACCACCTCCTACAAGGATGGTCTCAGGCTGAAGTTGCAAGGATGCTGTTCCCATCATGCTGAGCTTGTTGTCTGCAATAAAAGAAAGTAGGCAGTTTCTGGTTGGGTGTCGCCTTCCCTCTGAGAACTGCAGTAATGCTGGCAACAGGCTACCAATCCACCAACATATTGTAAACAAGGACTTTCCAAAAATACCCGCTATGTTCCCAAAGGCACCCGCCATATATTCTCTCGATTGACATCGGAGATTTTTATGGATGAAATGTTCTGTACCTTTATTTCTTAAAGTCCCACCAAAAACATGGCTGAGTTCCTCCCCCATCTGACACTGTGGCTTCAACAAGCCATTTCCTCCCCAAGTCCCTTCTTAGCAGAATGAGTGCGAAACACATCCCAGAGCTTCAGCCAGAAAAGACCCCACTGAATAGATCTCTGTTTATTTTTAACATCATTACAGGAGCCTCGGGAAATTCCGCGTGTTCTGTTTGCCGAAGGGCCTTGAGTTCTCAATAAAGCTGTATTTGCAGAAGCCCCAAGGGAATTCTGTGTCCCTGACTACCACCCAGGGACAGGCACCGCCGTCTCATTTCTGGATAAATATGTGTGTTAATGTGTGTGTACCTTTTTAAATGAGAACTCTGTCGAGCTTTTGGAGAAAGTAAAAAAGCTTATTTCGGCCCTACTCAATGTGTCTCACTGGGTTGGAAAGTTGTTCTGTAAACTGAAAGGTCGATTCCCAGTCAGGGCATGTGCAAGAGGCATTGTTTCCCTCTCACACTGACGTTTCTCTCCCTCTCCCTTCCCCTCTAAATCAATAAGCATGTCCTAGGTGAGGATCAAAATACATAGATACAGAAAGGGAGGGAGGGAGGGAGGAAGGAAGAGAAGAAGGAAGGATGGAAAGAAAGAAGGAAGGAAGGAAGGGAGGGAGCTTATTTCAGATCTGGGTAGCCTTCTACTAACCGTATTTCTGCCAAATGGAGACGTGAGTCTCTGTCACAAGACAGTTGTTTTCAAAAGTGGGAGGAAATGGTGAAAGAGGAAGAAAAGGGTTTGTAGATGCAAGAACCAGGCTCCTGCGAGGGAGCAGGGACTTTACAGAGTGTATCCTTATGACAGCCAAGGAGGCAGGAAAAAGCATCCCTGTTTCACAAATGAGGATGTAGACACTCAGATGACTTGGGTAATTTGTGCGAAATCACGGAGGTGGGAAGCAGCTGACCTGGGCCTCACAGGTTGGCCTCAGGGTGAGCTCTGAATTCATACGTGTGGATTTAAAATTCCATGTGCAGAATTAGCTGGGAGAAGAGAGGCCTTCTCTGATTAATCTGGGAGAGTGATTAATGAGGGATGTTAAATTTGATAAAGGGGATATGTCGTCAGGTGTGTAAAGTGATTTTTCTACCTTACAAAACCTTCTGCAGCTCTTCTCTCATAGGCTGGAAGGACCACATGAAGTATGGGTTTCTCAAGCAAGGCAGCTGCCGCTTGACAGGCTCATTCAATGAATCAGTGGCTGGCTAGGGCCAGACCCCAGCTCCGGGGACCTAAGTCAGAGGCCTTAACACTGCATTTGCGCATCTCAAGCCTTGACGGGCTTCAGAACCAACACAGATTTCCAGAAACCACCCCACATTCACCTTATCCAATGCCCCTGTAATTTCTCCTGACACCAAAGCCTGTGAACACGCGTGTGTTTTTATTTTGGTCGTTGAGACGTTGTGTTGTTAGAAGACCTGGTTTGACCGTTCCACGGAGGCAGCCCTCACCTGTGTACCTTCTAGTCTGTCATTGCTTTCTAATATAAAAGACTGTTCTCAAGGGAAGATGAGAAAATACCCCCTCATTCTCTGTCATTTTTAACAAGCCTCACTGTGGGCTGATTCCTCCTTGTGTCTAACTAGAGCTTTTCTTCTTGGGTTTTTTCATTTTATCATTGGGAATAGAGAACATAGGACCGCCATTCCTGGTGTAGTAACAGTCCCCATAATTGAAAGCAACTCTGATGTCTTTCTTCAAATCCTCCCCCTCAGACTGAATACTCTTGGCATCGGAATATGAAGTATTTTTAGACTGAGGCAGCTCTGAGTTATGGGCCCTGAGGACAACATCACAGAGAAGCTCCGAAGATACGCTTTTTTCCCCCTAATGTGACATATTTTGAATAAATATTATTTAAGATTCCCACTGATTTCACTTAAGAATGGAAACATGCATTTCCCATTTCCTCTGTTGCCCTACATTTTATTTAAAAATCACCTAACCTAAAGTTAGAAAGCAGATAAGCAGAGATGAGCATGTTTAAGTCCCTGATCATACCGATATACTACTTATGCAAATCAGTGAAAGGGATTGGACTTCTTTTAACCCATTGCTCAATCAAGATTTATAGCTGCCCATTATCTTGGTTGGAAAAGGTGGGTCAGACAAACTCACATTTCCTCCCATCTTTCTGCAGCTTTTTTCCCCCCTTAGGATAAAAGACAAGAAAAGGTAGAAAAAAACACCCCTTCTTCCTTTGATCCCTGCTTCCACCAATCAAAAATCAAAGTATTTCTTTTTCCAAATCTCCGGGCGGTGATTGCAGTTTGGCCTGAAAAAGATGACTCATGCATATATTTTCTCGTGACACGAGAGACCACAGCAGTGCCCCGGGAGGAAACATGGTTTGGGAGACATGACGAGGCAGCAGAAAGGATCAGCGGTCTCCATCCGCACTGACTATACGCCCCTCTTCTAGGACTTTGCCAGTATCTGTGCTCACGTATTCTGTGACACTGCTGCCACCGTAGGGGTCTTGGGACTCTCTTGGCTCTATTTTGTATTCCAAAAAGTTTGTTAGACGCGTTCAGTGGGGCTACATACAATACCCAGTGGAGTTCCAAGTTCTGAGTCCAGTAAAAACCAGGAGCTGCTGTTTAATTTCGTTTGTCCTACCTTCTCGTCTTGCTTTGTAGAAAGATGTGAGCATTTAAAAATAGCCCAGTAAAGATAAAATTACTTGAGAAGGTGTTGAGTTCAGTGCACTCTTTCTTCCTCGCTCCACCAAAGGCCCGGCCATGGGCAGAAGGATTCCGCAGAAAGGCCCGAACACCCGGGGACGAAGGAAGTCCTGCCGTGAACACAGGGCACTGGCACGCAGAGTAGGTGCCTGTCATCGGGAAGCATGTGCACACACAGACCCACAGACAACAGCAGCCCTCCCATCGCCAGCCAACGTTATCTGGAAGGACCATTCTGCCTGATGTCCTAAATGACACATACAAAAGAGCATTTCTGTTTCTAAATGATCATTTCCTTACCCAAGGCTTTTGTCTGCCAACGCATAAAACCTACAAGGAAAAACAACACACCGAGCTGGGGAAGGACGTCTGGGGTAGCACCTTCCTCTGGCTCAGGGGGTCAGGGCAGTACAGGAAGACAGCAGAGAGAGAGCCAATCCCTTCCCCTCCACAGCCAACTGCGAGTGGGGTTGCAGATGTCTTGGATGGTGATGGACATTTGGCTCAGAACTGCCTGCATTTGTTTCAGTCACCCTCACACATCCTCTGACGGAAGCAATCAACTGCCCTCTTTCCTGCCCACCACGACCAGGGCATGCGCACACTTAAGAGAGACTTGGCACACACAAGCCCTTGCTGGGCAGATAAGATGTTTCAGCGTCCACCAGAGGAAACTTCCTGAAGGAGAGATGCTCAGAGGTCTCTTCAACCCAGTAAGTCCTGTGCGGAAAGAGATGGGTGATTGGAAAGCAGTTTCTTCAAAGACATCACTGTGCCGTTGGGTCCTAGTGTGCCTGGTCGGACCCGGATGAGGGAAGGAGAGCCCAGGCCCCATTAACTGTAAACCGATAAGGTGCTCTTGTGTGGTGTCTCCTACCTGAGGAACTGCGATGTCTTGAATGTACATAGGCACGTATCATCCCAGAAATGTCCCTGAGAGGCCTTCCCAAAGGTTGGCCTCACAGCACAACATTTTCCATTGGCTCCCTCACTTTTTGTGGGGGGAGGAATTTTCACTTCTCTGCCCTCCTGACCTTCTGTGTTGCTGTCCAGCACTGACTCGCTGTCCTCAGACTTGACCTTCTTCATTCCCGAGGCGGTTCAGAGGGATATGTAACTTTCTGCTTGGTTTCCTAACAGCCCGATCGGAACTGAGCTGGTGATGGCTGGCAGGAACGGGGTCCTACTCACGTGGCCCTTGTTTTTTAATAACCTTCGTTGACTTTCACAAGCTGAAGAAATGTTGGTCATGGTGTTCAGTGTTGGTCATGCCAAGTGTGGGCTAAGGCGCACAGGACTCCCCCCCCCAACAGATTGTGGTCAGAGGTTCTCATTTCTACAAACACTTCTTCATTCTAAAGACTTTTTTCACAAATGGTCCCTGTGTGCAATTTTTCCTTTCAATCCAGTTCAACAAATATTTTGCTGGTAGGAAGAGAACCATGTGCTCGGTACCTCGCTGACCCAGGGGCTATGGCAGAACCAGAGAACGATGCCTCAGTTTCTCTAAGGAGCCTGTGGGGGAAAATGAGAGTCATTGGCACACAAAGCAGTCAGAAAGCAGGGGATAAAGCTCATAATCAGATACTAAACTCTGACGCTAACCTGACGATGCTGCAGGAGTTCAAAGAGCGATAGACCAATGTGGGCGGCTCTTCCGGAGGGAGCAGGCTTGGGGATAGCAGGTAGCAGGGGAAGGCTGTTTGAGGGATGGCAAAGGTGCTTGGCTGAAGCAGAAATAAGGGTTAACCTAAAACTGATGCTCTGAGCCATCTCTAAGTACTGTGTGAGAGGCTGATCCTTTTGAGTTTTGTTTTATGCCTTCAGAGGTTCCCAAGGTGAAGCTGTGGCACCATGCCACGTGCCCCTACCCTGGCAGTCCACACAGGCAGTGCTGGTGACCTGAAAGCCTGGTCCTTGGGCACAGCCTGGAAAGTATCTGGCAAAAGCTGAGGAAGTGAAACGTTTCCAAATGATCAAGAGCCCAAGGTCAAGGCATCAATCCTGGGTTGGCCAGTTCGCTTGGCCTGTTTCACTACCTGGGTGTGTGCTGCTAACCCTGGCCCAGTTGCTCCGTGACAGGCGTAAGAAGCCTGGACAAGAACGTAAATGGATTATGATAAATCTGCCAGCATCATTCAAAAGCCCACAGTTTAATACTGGCTGTGTTTACTGATGTGTTGGCAGACTCAAATCTTTGTGTGTGTTTGTTTTTGTTTTTAGAGAGCACATCATGAAAATATACTCAGAGGGCAGGGTAGCTTAGTGGCTGAGCGCAGGTACCAGAAGCGGTTGCTGGGATGAAAATCCTAGCTCTGTTTCTTAGCTGCATGATTTCTTCATTTCTAAATACAGATGATGATAATAGTACATCCATGGGATTGTTTGGAGGGAGAAATGGGATAGTACCTGTAAAAGAAGGAGAAGAGTGCCCGGGCATGAATTGTACATGCAATAAACATGAAGTCATCACCATGCCGATGGTCATTATGGGTCCAGAATGGATCTTGGGGGGCATCTAGCTAAATACTACAGTTTTCCAGATAAGGAAACTGAGCTCCTGACAGGTAAAGTGAGTGACTTGCTGCCAATCACAAGCGGGCTCTAGTATCCTCGGCTCCTGATGTCATAAAAGAAAAATTTACATTGATGTGTTTTCTTAACTGTTAGCAAAGCACATTTCCATACATTATCCCCCGACTCTCCCTGTTAAACCACGTTGCCTCTGCAAACTGAATTGCTGAGATGTTTCTCAGGCGCCCAAGTATAAGAGTTCCGCAGGGAGCCATTCTCCGTGAGTTCCAGAAAGAGGCACTTGTGTAATGAGATGAAGGGAAGGGCCTAGGGAAGGCATGCCACAACGGTGCTGCCTCACACTGAGTGTGAGGCCTTCGGTGCAGTGGCCGAGTTATGTTCCATTATTAATTTGATGCCGTGTTAAATTAGCCATTTTTATGAGCAGCACAGAGAAGTCCTTCGGGGCGGCTCTATATTCTGTGGGCCCAGCTTTCCCAACAGGCTTGCCAGACAGTGCCTGCCCCTCTTCAGCGATTAGGAGCCCATGGCTAGCATGACACCAGGTTGGCGGCATTTCTTCTTTCTGGAGGAATCGAGTCCAGGCTCTGAGAAATAATATCTGCTTGTTGGGGGCGTGGTCTCTGGAAGCCTACCCACCCTTCCCGTTTGTTCCTGCATTGATTAGCCCACCCGGCCGCCAATGACCAGCAAACTGGAGTGCCAGTCATCCCCCTGGGGCATCCTTTGCCCTGGGTGGACCTGTCCTGTCCAGGCATCGGCCTCCTTGAACAATTCTATTTCTCCCGAAGCGAGATGGAGAAAAGAATGTTTTACTAGAACTTCTCTGAGGGAGATCAGCGTGTGCTGTTGGAGAAATCACTTGGGTTGGTGGCTTGAGGCTTCAGATTGACATTGTATTAAATAACAACAGCCTGGTGGGGTATTCAGGTGAGAGGCAGAATTACTTGGGACCATGGAGGAACGAAAGGCTGGGGGTGGGTGGGAATTCCGTCTGAGGCCCGCAGCAGGAGTATCGGCGAGTGGGGTCTGGTGAGAACACTTGAACGGTCCTGCTCCAGGACGTGCAGTGTAAGCCCTCCTCTCTACAATATGTTCCTTGTGATTCTTCAGTCAGATCTCTGAGCAAACCGTGAACTGGGTTTCTTTTACAATGTGAAGGGGCCTGTGTTGAGATTTAATCTGGTAGACAGAGACCTCCGAAATGGTTGGTGGGAACCAGAGGACAGCAGGAAAGTTAGCCTAAAAATTCTTTTACTGTTCACTGACAACCTGAGCAGTAGAAGAGTTCTTCTTTCTACCCATCACTACCTGATCCTTGGTAGGAATGGCCGTCTTTCAACTTCTGGAATTCTGGCAACGTTTTTCCTGCTGTTGTCCGCTCGTTATGTGTAACGGACTGGATTGTTTCCTCCCGGTATGCACAGGTTGAACCTCCACCCCCAGTACAGGGAGATGGGGACTTGAGGGAGATAATGAGGGTCAAATGATTATCCGAGCGGGGCCCGAATCCAACAGGATTCGTGTCCTTATAAGACGAGGAAGAGACTCCAGAGAGCTCTCTGTCTCTGCCTATGCTCAGAACAAAGACCATCTGAGGGCAGTGAGAAGGCAGCTGCCTGCGAGCCACTGAGAGGTCTCATCAAGAAGCCAACCCTTGCTGGTAGCTTGATCTGCCGGCTTCTGGGCAGGGAGAAAGCACATTTCTGTGGCTTGTTATGGCAGCCGACAGATGCAGTGTGTTGTGGCAATAAAAGAACACCCTCTCCCTCGCTGTTGGGCATGGCTGAATATTAAATTTTTCCTGCCCATTCTTTTACCTGGATACTCTACCGCTCAGGGTGCACCCCTCTCCTGGAAGGACAGGCCCTTGTCTGAAAGCCTGTTGAGCTGGCGGGTGGGGCTGATGTGCAGACGGGCTCTGGCTCTTCTGTCAGTCAGAGTCTAACAGCAGCAGAACCAGTAGGAGATATACACATGTTTGTGTACGCATGCATGTTATGTCTAGTTGTATATTATGAATAAGCTTATGCAGTTGTAGGAGCCGGCTTCTGAAGTCCCCAGGGCAGGCAGACAGGCAGGAAGGGAGAGAAATTGCAGCCCCAGCTGCTGCCCATGACTTTGAGGTGAGTCAGCAGCTCTGCAACTAGAGGTGAGCGCAGAGGTCTCGGAAAGCAGGGACTTTTCACAGTGTACTTTCTCCCCTATTGCAGGGAATCTGTGCTATTCAAGCAGGGCTTAGTCCCTCTTTAAAAGGCTTCCATCTAATTAAATCAGGCCCTTCCAGGATAATCTCTCTTTTGATTAACTCAACACCAACCAATTTGGGACTTTAATTGCATCTGAAAAATCCCTTCATGTAGCATCGAAACTAGTGCTTGATGAAAATCCGGGGGAAGGTGAGTGTACATCACAGAAGGGCAGCCGGCTCCCTCTGAGGCTCCAGCTCTCCAGAAAGACGCTCCCTTGCAGCCCACCCTAATCAGAAACATACTGAAGGGAATTCTGGGAAATGTAGTTTAGCTTAGCCAAGCTGTCACGTCACAAAGCTGTCACAGCCTTCCGTGATTGTACAGGTGCTGCTTCTACACTCTCAGGTTTTTATCCCACCCCACACCTAGGGCTGGTCTATCAAAAACAAACCTTCTCTGTTCATGGAAAAGGCTGCCAGGCTTTAGAAAGACACCCAGAGTCTCCTCTTCTATTCTTCCTACAGTTGTTCTTGGGTTTAAATGCTGTCTGGTTTCCCCTCGTGTCAGTGGTTGGCTCTGGTTGCTGGAATGTCCCAGGAAGGAAGGGTCCACACCCTTATCTTTGCGGTTCGCTTTGTCATAGTATTTCCAGTTATACACTGAGGTTGAATGATGTTGCTGCCACTTACCAGCTGTGTGAAGTCGGGCCGATGCCTTACGTCTCTAGGGCTCAAGGAATAATGACCTCGTAGGGTTGCTCTGTAAGTTCAAAGACCAAATAAAGGTGAAACAGCTATCTGCACACTATTGGAGCTGCATAAATGATAACACATCTTAAGCATTATCATCTCAGTATCATTCTTTATCATTCTCTGTAAGTCTTTAAAGACCATCACAGAATAAATTCTTCACCCGAACCCGTTGCAGAGAATTTATATCAGTTGCTCTGCTCCTCACCCCACCAAGACTTATCCCAAGTTCCTGGCTACTTTAAGACAATTATTCAGAAGGGCTGGTAATGGATATCGCCCCTTTATCATTTTTTCTTACAGAGAGTGCCTAGAGCATTAGCAGCAGCAATGATAGATATTAATAACGATAATTTCACAAAACTTCAGTGTGCGTGCTAAAGGGTCCAGGGACATTCTGCACAGCGGGAGAGAGTTTCTTCCTACCAATTAATGGCAAGCCGAGTCTAATTTGCCGCCTGTACGGCACTTTTGAACCTGTCAGAGAAAGGGAAACCAGTGAACCTTTGTCTTGTCACCAGCCTTCTCGAGGACAGCTCTCTAAAGCAAATGAATATAGCACTCATTAGAGTAAAAACTAGAAGGCCTGTGTCAGCCCTTTCTGTTCTCGTCTTGGCTGGAAGCAAAGTCCGTCATTGTCAGTGAAGACACGGCCCCGAAAAGCCGATGGACCTACAAGCTCATCTCCTGATGCTGGAGAATAAATATCCCCTGGAACTCTTTAAGAAAAGTTGAGTGTTAAGTTAATCAGTTCTCCTGTGACTTACAAGTCAAGAGACATTATAAACATAAAATGAGTTCCACTGTTTCGAAGTCCTTAATCTGGGAAAATGCTCTAAAAGTTAAGAAGAATTCCAATAAGAGAAGACAGGGCTTCTGAGATGGGGGTTGTCTCTCCGGATTGCCTAGAATAACAATACAAACATCTATACCACCTGCTGTTAGCATCTTCCTTGTTACAACAAACACACAGACAGAAGCGAGACAAAGAAACCCACAAACCCCTCCCCTGTAGTATTTACTAACATCTCTTTTCATTTGTCACTTTGGCTTACAAGTAAGGATGCAGCCACTAGCATAAAATGTGTAATATAAGACCACGAGGTTAAAATATAGATTATAGCTTATTTGTTCATTAATTCATTAATTCAACATCTATTTAGTAGACCTTCCAAGTGCCAGGAACGTTGCAAGGGAAATCTACTTCCATCCTAGGAATTTTGCCTTCGATGAAAATGATCATATATTTATAGCTATTTTTACATAAACTTTATGCCATCAACTTTTAATTTATTGATGATGAACGCAATCAGAAAGAACAAGCTCTTCTGGAACATTTCTCACCAATTATGGTAATCTAATTTTCATCTTATCCTCCTACCTTGATTAAAATTGCCTCCTTCCTTTGTTACGAACTCGAATTCCACCTGAACGGTGCATCACTTTGGAGCCTCCCCGCCACAGCAGCTCCTCTGGGGGGCCTTCGTCAGCTACCCGAGACCCAGGGACTTCTTTTCCTTCATCCCGCTTATTATTGGCCGATTCACCCTGTTTGGAGTTCAGAGGCATGAGGTGGGCTCAGGGTCAACCCAGCACCCTCTCTCTGCCTGCTTCTGCCCTCACTTACCCCCATCTCATAGTGGGGAGAAGGTGGGGCAAATGGACCAAGGTCAAGGAGATTCACTGAGCCGAGGTCTGAGACAGTGCCCCCATCTCTGGGGGTATGTCCTCGGAAGTCCTCTTTTTCACTGGATGTCAGTGAGAGTCTGAGACAGTGTCAGGAAGGCCTCGAGTGAGTGGTTTACGCTGGTTTCAGTGTAGGCCCCGGAGGGGACTGAGAATCTCGATCCTTGGGAATTGCACAGAGCAGAGTGGTTGAGGAAATACAGAATCCGGGTCCTGACTGCATCTCCAGCCGTTTGCCAGCAGCAGCCCAACTTCTTCTGAATTAGAGGAATACATTTCATTTGCCTTTTAAATTCCTGAATCTGAGCCCTATTGTCTTTGACATTCCTGTGTCTGCTCCCCCATAGAGGAGGCTGACCTAGAAAGAGTGAGAAGTCCCCTGGCAGAACCTGAGGACTGCTTCCCCGGCAATTACATCCACTTTCTCTGATACAAATATAAATACAAATATGAATACAAATATTCTTCCCTTGGGAAGTCCTTCAAGTTCCTGCCTTCCAGATCATAATCAGTGGCTCAGGTTGCCTGTAGCTGCCATATCATCAGGCATATTGTCTACTTCCAAGGTTTGTTTCCCAAAAGCTTGGATCTCTCACCATAGAAAACTTTCCAGCAACATTTATAGCCAGGGGACTTAATGAGTCTTAATACTCTTAATATGTGGGAGACTGAATTTATTTCTGTCAGGCCAGGCTGTCATGATAGGAACATTTTATTGGACCCAGGCCTTTATTATAGGATTATCTCTCTATTTATACATATATATACACACATATATAGTAATACATAAGAAAATATAAATATTGCTTTTGCCTTGCTGCAATATTAGACATAATATGGACATAATAGAAATATGCTCAGTTTATACACTATTAAGATGAAGAAATAAAAACTATTAAGATGAAAAAATCAACTATTAAGATGAAGAAATAAACATTAAGGAAAGGATGATTGAATATATTTATCTCGCTACATATTTTCATCAAACAGAGAGCAGGAATGCAGCCTGTAGGTCAGGACATTCTTAGGCTGCCTGGGCACCACTGGGACATCCTGTGTGGGCCCGTTTGTGCGTTAAATCAGAATATTTCAGTCTAGCACCATTTAAGCCTTGGGCCCCCAGGTCCCAGGAAGCTCAGGATAAGAATAAGCGTTATCTGAAGTCTAGAAAAGTGTGTTGCGAAGGCAGTCTATCCTGAGACCACCCTCTTGCCGAGGAAAGAAAACAACCTCAAATGAAGTATATTCTAATTCGGAACACCACGTGTAAATGGATATATAACTTTCTATTTTCAAAGGCCATTCACAGCTCTACCTTAAATAGGTTCCATATATACTCATATGTGTAATCCTATGAATGTATAATTGTACATATGATTCATGGGCAGAAGGCTTTAAGACAGTGAGTCATGATGGGTAAAAGCCTCTATAAATGCTAGGTCTCACAGTGGTTCTAGAAGAGCCTTGCTCTGTCTCTTGTCCTGGTCCTGGCAGGACCGTCTAAAACAGACGGTGACAGAAACTTCTGGCTCTTGGTGGAGCCCTTTGACCTCATGGGTGCCATCCAACTGCAGAGCATAGAAACTTCCTAGAACTGTAGTTAAAAATTCCAGGTTCCACTGAGACCGCAGGTGAGGATTATTTCTGTTAAAATATAAGGGTAGTATCTTCATGACTTTTTAAAGCCTTTAAAGGTGTACAGATATTAATTTTTAAATGCAAAGTGCTATGACCACATGCTGGAAAAATCCCAAGGAAAAAAAATGGCTTCCAGGTTGGTGGAGGAGCTGAGAGGCAACAGCATGGGCCCCTCCGAACAGAGAGATTGTGTTACTGACTGTGGGTAACTGTCTGTGAAGCGGACACAGGAGGGAATGACGGGGGGAAAATCCAAAAGATAGGTTTGCATGGAGGGACCTGCAGATAATAACTGAAATTCGAGCTGGACTGTGTAGAAGCTAAGTAAGTACAGCCTGCAGGAGGACTCATGTCGCAGGTTGAAGAAAGGAGGTAGAGAAGCCCAAAGGCCCCAGGTGAGACCCAGGCCCACACGCTGGGCTGGGAGGCCCACTGCTGTCAGGACACCGTTGACCGGGAGCTGACTGGTCAGCTGATGACACAGAGAAAATGGGATCCCTGAAGGAGTGACGTCTGTTGACCTGTTTACCAATATTACCAACAGAGCTTTTTGATGCTTCAACAGCCGAACATGTAGAAAACATTAACTTTTTCAATTTTTCCATTACAGTTGACCTTCAGTATTATTTCGTGTTAGTTTCAGGTGTGCAGCATAGTGGTTCCACGATCATATACACTTTACAAAGTGATCACCCAGATATTTTCAGAACCCATCTGACACCGTACATTGTTATCATGATAATATCGACTATATTCCCTATGCTGTACTTTACATCCCCGTGACTGTTCTGTAACTACCAATTTGTGCTTCTCAGTCCCTGCACCTTTTCACCCAGTCCCCTAAGCCCCTCCCTCTGGCAGCGGTCAGTCTGTTCTCCAAGTCTGTTTCTCCAAGTCTGTTTCTATTTTGTTTGTTCATTTGTTTTCTTCTTTGGAGTCCACGTATAAGTGAAATTTCATGGTGTTTGTCTTTCTCTGACCGACTTCACTTATCACAATACCCTCTAGGTCCATCCATGCTGTCACAAATGGTGAGATTAGAAAGCATTAACTTCATTAAGTGATTCAACAAGTATATGTGTTAAGGACCTGCTATGTGTATGGCATTGTGGTAAATGCTGGAGACACAGTAAAGAACAAAATAAAGCCCTGGCCCCATGGAGTTTTCAAGATATAATACAATGAATAAAAAATACACAAGACATTGTGTATGCTATGATTAGAGCCATCCGGACAACGAACAGGGAGTGAGATTGAGAAAAGTGTGCGGATACAGGCCTACTGAGTAGTCTGGGGAGGCCTCCCTGAAGGAACGGAAAAGTGAGGAACCCGTCATAAAGGGTCGCGGGCAGGGAACGCCAACCAGTGACTGCAAAGGAGGCAGCAGGCCCAGAGACCCAGAGGGTGAAATAGCTTGGTAGGTTCTAGAAACTAACAGCAGCCCTGGCTGGTGTGGCTCAGTGGATTGAGTGCTGGCCTGTAAATCAAAGGGTCACTGGTTCAATTCCCAGTCAGGGCACATGCCTGGGTTGTGGGCCAGGTCCCCAGTAGGGGGCGTGTGAGAGGTAATCACACACTGATGTTTCTCTCCCTCTCTCCCTTCCTTTCCCTCTCTAAAAATAAATAAATAAGTAAGTAAATAAATCTTTTTTTTTTTAAAGAAGGGCAGCCTTATTTATTTTTTTAAAGAAACTAACAGCAGGCAGCCTAGCGGGAGACATGTGATACTGTTGAGGTGTGAAGGGGGACAGTAGGTGGTTGGAGATCAAAATGGCAACTGTATTGCTGGAAAACAAACAGCTAGATGGGAGGGTGTGGCCTTGATCTCTGGGTAAGTGGCTTGCTAATGCCCTTCAGAATTAAATGCTCGCCTGGGCCTAGCTGGAAGGTGCCAGCCTCCCCAGCTGGACCTGCATCTGCAATTCACCCCTTGGACAAAGGGAGAATGAGCAGTCTTCCCAGTGAGCAGGCCGCCACCCCAAAAAGACAGAAGAGAAGGGGCTGGACCTCACAACTCAAGTTCTCCCAAACCAACCAATCATAGAAGTTGTTCCTCTTCCCTTGGGGATCAGAGGCCAGAAGGCTTATTTAAACAGTGGTCCTTTCATTGGCAAACTGGAAGCTGAATAAAGTGGTTCCTCTAAACATTTACTTAGGTTGGTGCCTAACTGTGTGGTTAGACTAGAGAAGGCTGAAAGGAAGACATGAGATACTGCAGTGGAGTAGAAAGAACTGTGGCTTTGGATGGGAGAAATCTCCACAATCATCACCAACATTTGTTTCTCCGCTTTGGATGGTGATGAACCGCCAGAGAATGAGACAGAGATGACTCCGGTAGAGCTCTGTTTCGGTTTGAATCATAGTTATGGCTAACCGGGGCTTACAAGGGGGAAATGCTGTCTATCAGGACTGGAGCTAGCCTAATGTCTTAGCTGATTCCTAGGTCTTTTAACCCATACCACGGGGGTTATATTGCTTGCAGGTATGCGCCTGGCCCACGTGCATTCCCCGTCCCTTCTATTAGTATGTAAACCTCATTGGCTGCTTTTATATCTATCCATAGAGTTTGCTTCCATTATAGAAATTCAATTTTTGCTGCCTGACTCACTGATTAATAAGGTTAAGAACAGTGTTATCCAACGTCGTTGGGTTCAGACCAATGAGAAAAGATCCCTCTTCCTTATTTCATCCCAAACCTCTCCCTCCCTCCTTAAACATCACAGTTGCTGGGAAACAGAAGGAAAAAAAATCCTAGTTAGAGTGAGAAGAGCGCTTCACCCTTTGGGAAAGCAGACTGGGCTCGGTCTGATTCCCACACAATGAAATCCTGCTTAGCCCACTCTTTCCTGGTGCGTCCCCTAGGATCCATTAGAGCAGATTTCTTGGCATTTGTGCCTGGCAGAAATGAGATCACCCAGGCCCAACAAGCTCCAGCCCACTGAGGGCTGAACTGCAGCCTGGGCAGGCTGAGTACCCTTCTCAGGAACGTCTGGGAGCAGCACCATGGCTAACGGGGCTGTGCAGTCCAGTCCGAAAGGACCCTCAGCTGTCCCCTGGATCCCACCTTCAGCAACACAATTGCAGTCGTTTCTTAAGAAAACATTTCAATTTGGACAGAAAGGGCCTAGTTCAAAAAGTTCAAGTGGTTTTATGAGGTTTGCAATAAAACCCTCAGTCCTCTGCCCAACCCCCGGCTCTTACTCCTCAATCACTTTTGATGATTGAATCCTTCCTTTGGTTGTTTCCTCAATAATTTAAATAGCATGCTTACACTGCTGGGTTTTTTTTTTTTTTCAATTTTAGGCATAATCTGTCGATTTCCTACTTAAAAAAAAAGCGAGATTTGGCTCTCTGAGGCACACAAACACGTGTGCACACATAAATGCTCACACAATCGCACGCACACGACTTCTCCTCACCCTCCCGTTTTCTCTGGATGCCACCATGAGGGTATAAATAAACTCTCCCACTGCCGAGTTGTATGGGGTACCATGATTTTTTGAACTAAATTTTCTTTTCACTTAGTTATATATGCAACTATCTTTAATTCATCCGCAAACCAGATCTCCTCCCAGAGGTGTTGAAGCACACGGGGTAATCTGTCAGAGCCACTCCTTTGCTGGGCAACATGCCTCCCTCCTGTCTTGCTGTTGGCCGGTTGCCAGCTGGGTCTGCCCCCAGCCGCCCCCCTCCCTCCTCCTTCAGTTACTTCTGGGTCTTCCAGTAGCTTTCCGAAAAGGGTGCATGACTTGGAGATACATTTTAGATAACTTCGATATGTGAAAAACCTCTTTTTTCTAGTGTCTCTAATAGATTGAGCATAGAAATGATTCTCTCTCCAATCCTTGATGTCCTCTATCCATTGTCTTCTAGTTTCCTATGTGGCCTATTGAAAAAGTCTCAGCTGATTTGTATCCCAGTGCAAAATTTTTTCAATCTAGTTCTTCTCCATGGGAAGCTTTTAGGATTTTTTTTTTCATTTTCCCAGCATCCTGAGATTTCATAATTCTGGACTCTCCTCATTGCAGCCTTGGGTTCGGGCCATCACTGACATGCTAAGTTTATCACCACTTGTTCGTCTACTCTCTGGCTCTGAAATTTCATGTCCATTTCCTCGTTTATTGTTATTTTTTTGATCCTCATGACTGTATACATCCTTTAAAAAGTGCTTCTCTTATACTAGGTGTGGCATTTTGCAGAGGGATACACAGGTGTGTCTGTCTGCCACTCTTTACCATTATCTTCCCAATGCCTTCCTTGTGATTCTGGGCTCTGCATGGTGAGCCGTCCATGAGAGCCACAATCCATATCATTAATAGGGAGATTCCCTTCATCTATGAAGATGCTGCTGCCAGTCATCAGGAAGGGATTTGAGCTCTGAGTCTTGAGAGGGGGTTTCTTGAACTGCCCGTGAGCTCTTGGTATGTGCTCAGCAAGTCATGTTTGTGGACGGGCCAAGCAAGACTCAGGGTGAGCAGTGTGTCTTCCCGCGGTGGCCATTCATCGGCTGCGTAACCTTGGCCACTTGCAATATCAGACTTCATCTCCTTCCCTTGTGAAGGAAACATATCTCTGCTTCTCTGAGTTTTGTGTCAGGCTTAGAAATTATAAACTGTAAAGCTCTGTGCAAATAAAGGGAAACGTTATATTTTAGTTGTTCCCGCTCCTCGCCTCCCACACGCATCAATCTGTGTCCACTTACACCATAGCACAAAACCATACTCTGCTTAAATTTATATTTTCCTGCCCTTCTCCCACATTCGAATGAATGGCTTCTCGACTAGACGGGTACATTGGCCATGATTTACTCAGCTTGGGCTCATCAAGTGCTAGCACCAGGCACGGTACATAATAGGTATTTTCTAAAATGTTGGCTGGATAAAGAGGAGACAGAGCCATCTGGCGCCAGGATCGAACCCATAATCTCCGCGTCCTTAGTCGTAACTTCTACCCGACCGCACATACCATTAAGAGAACTCACTTCCATGACAGAGAAGACCCGTTTGCAGTGGGCTCTGGGCAGCCACAGGCTGGTCGGCACTGCTGGCCTCAAATACTTGAAAAATTACACTCCTGCTAGGCCTGACTCCACGTCCTATTACCCATCCCTTGAGCCATATGTTTAGCAACTTATATTTAATAAATACAGCAGCAGAATCTGATTATAGTGAGCCCAGTGATAGTTAAACTTGATTGCCAGGGAAATAGAGCTAGAATTTTGAATTGTTTTTATGTATTGCAATGGGCAATTGGAATGCCTATTCCATATGGTGCCCGCTCTGCCTGTAGATTGCATGGCCCATTCCCTGTCAGATGGTCCTGTTTTGGGTCAGTGATGATGGCCGGCAACAATGTGTAGAGGCAGGTGATCCCCAAGGGGGTCCATTAGATTTCAATTGTTTCCCCTCGATTGCTGTCCCACTGCAGAGCAGTGGACGTTGGCACAGTTGGGCTTGCACCCTTCCATTGTTAATTGACACATTGGTATTTAGGATGCTGGCTCTGCCCAGGGCTTTGGAAAGGCAGAGACAATGGTGGGAAGGGAATAAATGCCTCCTGTAAAGGTTAGTGAATATTGTTTTCATGCTTCCAAAGGCAGGCGTGGGTTCTTTAATCTGCACAGTTCACCTGTTTCCAGCTGTCATAGTTCAGAGGAGGATCCACAGAGCTGCACGGCACTCAGCCCTCAGAGTGACATTCTTCTTCTCCGACCACCCCACCAGCCCCCACAATGCATTGTCCTTCTTCCTTCTTGAGTCTGCCTGGGGAGTGTTTGCCATCCTTTGCCCTGGTGGGAGGAGGTGCCTTCCTGTCCCATCATTGAATGAAAATTAGAGAGCCTTCCTCAAAGATGTTGCCCTGTGGCTCACCTATTCAGCCTATTAGTGAAGCAGTTCTGCAGCTTCTCATGGAGATGGCCTGGGACTTGGACAAAAGAAGTCCATTCAGATCTCAAGAAGAGACACACTCCCCTCTCCAGGCCCTCTGCTGAGGCTTTCGTGAATGCTTTTAGTGTCTATTACAGGCGGCTGGCTTTGGTACATTATGAATATCAATGGAGTTCGCATTGCCGTTCTCCCCATCATAAAGGAGCACTCATATAATATTCACCAGTCTGGTAGAGACAATAAGTCTGCTTCCCTCCCTGGCCCCTTTCCCTTCCTGTCAAGAGCAATCAACTCCATGAGCGGGGGCCGCCCAGCTCTCAGTAATTGCTCCGAACCCTGGCCTCCTGAACCAGCAGCTTTCTTGTGTGTCTGTCGCGTGTCCTTTGTGGGATTCTTCTTCTCGAAACGTTCTTTCCATCTTGCAGTTATCTCTCTCTCTTTCTTGCCCTCTTTCTGTATTTTTCTTTGTAAGAATCCACAGCTTGGCTAACTTATACAGGAGCTGGGGCAATGTCATTGGTGACCCCTTGCTCAGTGGCCGGGACACCAAGTGCTTTGCTCTTCACAAGGAAGGCCAAGTACCTTCTAGCTGGCGTTGGCACATGTCTTGAAGCCTTAGATCCTTCTTATTTAAAAACATAATTAAGGCTCCTTGCTTGAGCAGTAAAGTCTTAATGACCTACATAACGCAAGCGGCAATAAAGCAAAACAAGTACCACTTTATGGCCAACCATTCACGAGAAAGAGGTGTGTAAAATAATGATAATAATAGTCCTAACAAGAAGTAGATATTAGGGAAGGAAGGCCGGAGACCGGGGCTGCAATAAAAGGCATCTTTCCCATTAATCTCGCCACAGCTTCTAGGAAACAAGGGTGGTGATGCGCCTCCTTCCTGGGTGGTGGGGCACCTTCAGTGACCCTGGGCCTCCTTTTTTGACTTGGTCCTTGATCGTCGTAGCTGTGATCCAGACGGGGATGCCATCTGGAACCAGGTGAAAGGAGGAAGTGAGTCTCCTGGCCTTCTGCCGTGTTTACCTCTTGCACTGATGCCAGTGGTCCTCCCCCGTAGTCAAACGCAGTCACTTCACCAAGGCTCATGGGGCCACTGTCCAAGGCTTGGTCATTTCAGAAGAGCCAGAGCAGACAAGACCCCTTGCACAGGGGGGCCCCGCTCTCTGGAGTGAAGCCTAGAGGCTTTTCCGTATGCTCTAGGGTGCTGAGGTTTCTAGATGGTTTTGGCCCTGTGGTGGTAGCTCGGAGCTAAGGAAGACAGTATCCCTCCATGTACCCCAACAGCCCCACCCCAGAAAGTCCTTTGGCAGCAGAGTTATCTGGTTTTATGTGTGTATCTCTCTTGGCTTTCCTCTTTTGTTGACCCCAGCCTTCAGGAAAGTCTCGTTTAAATAGTCCCACTGGTCTTCGCCATGCAACAGAGCTGGCAGGATGGGGTCCTGGCTTTTGTTGGGTCAGCGCATTAAAGCAGGAGCAGCTCTGTCCCCAGAAGGGCCGTGGTGGGCCTGGTAATTAACGGAAGATTTCCCTCAGGCGGCATTTTCCAAAGTGGGTTGCATGCGATGTGAGTTCTGTTCCGATATTAATAAGCCTGATGCGGGGAAAGAGGGCCATCCATGGTCAACCAAGTTTGGGGACTGTTGGGTCATATATCTTCACAAGGTGACTTCGAGCAAGACTTCTCAAGGCTTTTTGTACTAGTCTCCTGTGGCTGCTGTGACACATGGCCACAGCCGTGGCAGCTGGCATTCCCTCACTGTCCTAGAGCCCGGAAGTCTGAAGTCAGTGCCACGGGGGGCTGAAGTCAAGGTGTGGGCGGGGCTGTGTTCCCCCTCTGAGCTCTAGGGGGGAATCTGTTGCTTGCCTTTTTCAGCTTCTGGCGGTTTTCCCATTGGCTGGTGTCCACGTCTCCCCAGTCTTCGATGCCAGGATGTCCAGATCTCATGCCACTCCTTGTTCACGTCGTCTTCCCGCGTGTCTGTGGGGGCTTAACCTCCCTGGGCTTCCTTCGCCTAAGGATACATGTGGTCACATTCAGAGCCTACCTGGACAATCCAGGATAAACTCCTCTCAGGATTCTTAATTTAAGCACCTTTACCATGTTAGGTAATATTTACAGGCTCGGGGATTAGGGAATGAATATATCTGTTTGCGGGGTCACTGTTGAACCCACCGCCCCCTGTAATATCCTTCATGTGGGGTACATCCCTAGGATGAGGTGGGAGTAGGGAAGTGTCTCAAACCTCGATGACAAAGCAATCTCATCTCAGGATATTTTTTGTAGGATCAGTGTTCTGAGGAACACAATTTGAAAAATTTCACCAACGTAAGATGAATCTTGCGGGAAAATCAAAGGTGATCAGCCCAGCTGCCCTTTCCCTGGAGACGCGGGTTTTGTTTTGCTGAGGAAAATGGCACTTCCCTTGCTTCAGGAGTTAATATTATTGTACAGAGAAAATATGGAAAAAAATATCAGCAATTTCACAGAGACATCCAAGCCAAACTCCACAGGGGAAGTGACTCTAGGGAATAGTGAAAATAGCATTGTATTTGGAGTTTCAAAACCTGGATTGGATTCCTGGTCCTCCTACATATAAGCTAAATAATGCTGGGGAAGTAATTAAACTTTTCTCAGCCTTGGTTTTCTCATCTATGGAGCGGAAATAATAACCATGCACACTGTTATGTCACGTGGATGCCGTGTATAAAAACACTTCGTTAAATGTAAAACTTTACACAGCCTAAGAAATTATTTTTATTCTTTGAAACCCAAAATTAAAAAAAAATGCTTATCCTACAGGATGATGATGGGGAGAGGGGGGAACAGTGTAGATTTCTACTTGTCTTTTCTGAAGGTCAAGTTGGTTTTGCTCAGTGAGAGCCCATAGCGACACGGCTATGCTTCCATATCCAGTGTTGTATTTCCCATACTAGGCATTCCGTACGTGCTCAGTGAATGTGGGATGAACGCACCCTTTCTGCCCACATCACTTCTCCCCAGTGGAAGTTCCACAGAGTCATGGGATCCTTGGGCTGGAAGGGCTCCTGAAACACCATCCAGAGCAGTCGTTCCCACGTGCCGATTTGAGAACTAGAGACTGGCAATGTGAGAATCAAACTCCCCAGGAGATGCAATCCAGCTGGTCCACACAGGAACCTGGCCTTTCCCGCTGTCTTCCTGCAGGACCACTCCTAAAGCATCACACGACGCAATTTCTTTCTCTTTCTGTGACTTCAGGGACTTCCCTTCACTAGAGATGTTCTTTGCACCAAGTGGTCATGCGAGGCAGCCAGATTCAGGGCATCCTGGTTCATTCATTCATTCATCTGTTGAGACAAACTTTTATTGTGCGCCTACTGTGTGCCTGGCGCTGTACTGATTTATTCCACTGCATTTCTTCTCAGGAGATCCGTTGTTATAATGTTATACCAGACTCCATGAGTTGAAGCTTCTTGTGTCTCCTTTTTTGCCTCAAAGAAGTAGAGATCTAAGAAGACTCGCCTTTCTGCTTCACTGTTTGGTTTTCTCATTTCCGGGATTATCTCTAAAGTAAGGAGGAAACTTGTCTTCCCTTCAGTAATGAATCCTTGAATTCCTCAGAATCATAGATCATACAGTTGGGAGGGGCCTCAAGAAATGCGGTTCTCTGAAATGTAAGGCAGCATCATTCCTGTTTCTTCCTTTACAAATAAACTAAGTAAAAGGAACGTGAGGGATTTTCACCACGTCACAGTCAGGGAATGCAGGGTGTAGCTCTCCTATCTCTCTCCTTTTATTTTGTAAAATAATGTTTATTCAGAAATTTTTCCTTTAAAATAATGTATATGACAGCAATGTTCTCCCATTTTAAAAAATACTACCTTTCGAACACTGATCTGGTTGGCTGGAGAAATGTGTCTTTTCTTCTTTTGCGAGCTCATAATTGCTTATTGACATCGGATATTCACCAGTGTATGCTTATAAATAACTATCACACGCCCCCAAACTGAGCCTGTCAATATCGATTTAATAGTGGATGAGTAAGTGTTATTAGCTGTATTTTTTCTGAGCTGCAATGGGGCTTCAGTTTATTTTTTCAGTCCCTCTAGCCCTACAGGGTGAAAAAGTGTGTCCCCCAGAGCCCCGCGTCCCCTGTCCTTCCTGCATCTCTGTCTCTGGGCTGCTCTGTCCATTTGTCGCCAGCAGGTGGACAGGGAGGCAGGTCTCCAGGCAGTTCTGAATGCTGTCATGGGATCTGCTGGAATCAGGATGCTGCAGCTGTCCCCCACGGCCCCACCCCCCAACCCCCTTTCCTCTGGGTACTCAGGCCTCACAGGGTGCAGAACGGTGCTGCCCTCTTGTGGCAAGGGACATCCTAGGGGGGTGGTGAACCCACGTGTGGGACCTATGTGTTGGGGATCAGGCTGCTCTCAGAACATGCACTTTTTCATTTGAAACAAAGCTCTGCCACATCTTACTGTGTTTTTCTCTGCAAGGGTTTCTGGATAGCGAAGCCACCTTCCCGGGCTCACGTTCATCCAGAGGTCACCAGAGGGGTGTGTGGGCACCAGAGAAAGTCTCAGGGCCCACAGCTGGGGACCCGAGTCCTGGGACCGACTGTGGGAATGGGATCTTGCTGGTCTTCATAAGGGCAGTGGGCAGCTTGGGATCAGCTCTTACTTTTCTGACCAAACAAGATGAGATGTTTGGGGGCCCCAAGGAAAGGGCAAGACACATTCCCCGCCCCCCACCTTGGGTGCCTAGTGTACAGAAGAGACTCTTGATTTGATGAGGCTGGATGTCTTTTGTCTTTTCTTCTTTTCTTTTTTGTTGTTGTTGGTGGTAATTTTGTATACAATTACTATCCTGCATTTTCACACCATTTACTAGGAACGAATCATTCAAAATAGCCCCAGAATAGCTGTTAGCAGTGAAATCCGAAGTTCAGAGCATCTAAAGAAATGAAGTTTGAATGTCAACAAGCAGTACTAATTATGAAATATATAAAATTCCCACCTTATTTTCTCTCTTCTCCCACACTGTCACTTCATCCAGTTGGCTCAAGTCACTTGAGACGTGATACAACTGTTCTGTGAACCAAAATGTACACTGTCTTCCTTTCTCCCCCACCCAGCCCACCGCCGTCCGCCACCTCCTCCCTTCCCCCAAAAGAGCCCAGATCAGGGGACTTTGTGCTCTATTTGTAAAATTGTGAATTCAGGACCAGCCCGGCAGTAGACCTGACCCTTGGTCCCCTTGGGTATTCAGAAGGGCATTTGCATATTTCCTGAGGAGGACAGTCATAGGAAGCCACCAGGGTCAGCCGCCAAGGCCACCCTTCTGGGATAACTGGAGTGGAAGGACATGCCTCATTGTGTCTCAGCTTCGGGTTTATTTTGATGCTGGGAAGTGGGGAGTGGAAGGGGAAAGTGTAGGGCAGGAGGAAGACAGATGAATGGTTAATGGGGGCTGAAGTGGCAGATTGAGAGAGAGCACAAATACAATAGACAGACGGATGGATTGATAGATTGAACCCGGAGATGTAAATAGGATAGTTTACCTAAGCGGTTTAGAGTCCCTCCTTCTTATCTATCCACCTATTTATCTATGTATCTGCCTTAAGCAAGGACTGCTAGGGGAACAGACAGATTAACAGGAGCAGGATGGATTTGCAGCAGCAGGGAGCCTCGTGGCTTCCCAGAGGTCACGAGAGCAAAGGGGCTTCAGGGTCTGGAGGGCAGGTGACAGGTCCTTCCCTGGAGGATGGCTGCCCCTTCTGCGCTCCAAATAAAAACAAGATCAGCTCCCAGGCAGAGAAGGTTACTCCCGGGCCGGAGAGCCTGCTCACCTGCTTGCCTGGTCCAGACCCTCCTGTAACCCTTAGTGGGGGTTCTGCCCTTGGACCCCAGGAAGTGGACAGCCGCCAATCGGAGAAGTAAGCCGAGAGAGCAGGGCTTGGTGCTGGCGTACATTTTTTATCCCAAAGCCTTGCTTTAAATTCCAGTCAGGCTTTCAGTCTTGCAACAACAACAAGGGAAAGGAAAGGAAGAAAAAAAGAGGAGAGCTAACCAGGCTGTTCCAGAAAGCTGTCAGCCGTCAGGTCTGTTTGACTGACAACCTGGTCTCAGAGCCTTGGGAGTCCCAGCCCAAGGAGGGGACCAGAGAGGGCTGGCCTGGGGGTGGGGTTGGGGGACTGTTGCTGCCCACTTCCCTCCCTCCCCCAACCTGGCTCTGGGCTAATGAGCAACCCCGGGGGAGAGGCACAGGGAGTGAGGTGGGCATGTTCTCTGGTCCACCAGGCGTCTTGGGGAAGAAGGGGCCCCAGGGCAATGAAGGGCCCTGCCCCAGAGAAGTCAGGCCCTCTCAGGACATCCCTTGTTTGTTGGGATAGGAGAGGTTCCCTGGGGCTAGGGAGGGAAGGAAGTGGGAGAGGGAGGGGAGAGGAGGAAGTGCATAGATTTCTAGAGCTCACTGCAGGCACAAAGGTACAGGGCACCCCACCTTGGGCCCCTGTGACTTGAGGATGGAGCAACAGCCTTCAGGCGAGCCAGCAGCCACACCTGAGATGGCCCTCCCTTCTTCCCGTCCACACAGACCCACTTCCAGGGTCCTCTTCCTTTCTCCTTCTCCCTTTCTTTCTGCAGAGTCCATGCTCCTAGGAATGAAATTCATATGAATCTCAAAATCACCTTTTTAGGACAAACTCTGTGTCAAGTTGGAAGACAGCTGGGCATGATTCCACTGCCCCTCGACTCCAGTTCCTATACAAACTCAGTGTATGACCTTGTTCCTAGCCCCTCCCCTACTTGTTCACTCTGTGACCTCAATTCTAGTCATCACTACTTACCACGTGACCTTGATTCCAGTTCACACTACATAGTATGTGACCTTCATCCTAGTCTGAACTACTTACTGTGTGACCTTCATCCTAGTCCCCACTATTTACTGTGTGACCTTGATCCTAGTCTCCAGTATTAATTGCATGACCTTGATCCTGGTATCCACTACTTACTGTGTGACCTTGATCCTAGCCCCCACTACTTACTGCGTGACCTTGATCCTAGCCCCCACTGTTTACTGTGTGACCTTGATCCTAGTCCCCAATACTTACTGTGTGACCTTGATCCTACTCCCCACTACCTACTTATGTGTGGTTTTGAACAACTAAGCCTTATCTCTAAAAGGGAGATAATCTTTAATCCACTGATCAAACAAAATTGTGCATATGGAGACATTTCATAAACTGTAGGCTTCGAGAAGACATTATTCTTCCCTGATTTATCTTTGCTTCCTTGACAGCCCCTAGCACAAGGACTTACAAAGAGTAGGCACTCAATAATAGTCAAGGGAACAAATAAACAAGTGGATGAAGGGGTGTAGCAGAGAAATGTTTCTCTGAGTTTGATGGTGGGACAGCTGCGCCCTGCAGTGAAGCTGCCGCCCTGGAGTGGGACCCGGGCCTGGGCCGTGCAGGGAGCCGGTGCTGCGAAGCTGGGCAGCATCTCTCAGAGTAGGAAAACAGGACCGCAGAATAAGATGTGCTCGTTGTTGTCACGGCGTGAACTGGGTCATCTTTGAATCTCCAGCACATAGCATAGTGCCTGATAACCAACACATTGATTCCTCAGGGCAAAGTTTTATTTCAGCAGGGTCACAGTCAATGTTTTGGTGGAAAGCAGGCTGCTGGGGTCTCACTGATGAATAAAACATAGTCCTGCCCTTGAAGCAAGCATACGCTGAGATCATGAAGCGTTGCTGAAGTGTAGGCACAGACTCGTGCAGGGCGCCACCCAGGGCAGGGCCGGTGAGGCCCTGGGCCACCAGGTTTAAGGAGGCGCTACTCTCAGATTTGTGGAAGCACTGCCTTGAATTTGTACATAGGGGCCCTGCCTGCCCAGCCCTCATCCTGGCTCTGGCGTGCAGGGAAGGGTTAGGGAAGGCTTCCTGAAGGAGTCATCCTGTCTGCCAAGGAGAACGGGGGAGTTTTCCAGAGCACTCTTAGGGGGAAAGGTATTTCTGGCAGAGGGAAGAGCAGAAACCAAGCAGAGATGCTAGAATCACTACTTACGTGGACTCGCGTGGGGAGGTGGCAGGAGTGTGACATTAAACACAGAGAGTGGGAGACACGAGAGACGTGGAAGGAACATGGGGTGACGTGCCTGCCATTCTAGGAACTGGGGGGGAATTTGGCCTACTGGCTACAGGGTCAGGAGAGGGAGAAGGTCGGTTTGTGCTTCAAATGTTCTGGTCGATCTCTAGACACTGCATGATCCAATTCATCATATTCTGAGCCATGAATGCAAGTCACAGGTGTAACCGTCACTATTCCGCTGCCACACTAAAAAAGAAACAGGAAAAGACTAATTTGAATAATATATTTTATTTGACTTAAGAGATCCAAATATAATCATCATAGCCATTTCAACATGTAATTCATATCGGACAATATCAATGAGTTACTTTATATCATTTCTTGTATGAAGTCTTCAAGATTGAGTGTGAAATTTATACTTACAGCACAATTCAGTCAAGTGCTCCATAGCCACATGCGGCCAGTGGCTACCACACTGAGCAACGCACGCCTAGAGGACAGAGTCCAGAGGCTGGAAAACGGAGGCGGGGTTTTGCAAGGTTTAAGGGACGATGATAAATGTCTCTCCAGGATGGTGGTGATGGGGCTGGAGAGAAGGTGAGACACACATTGTCAGGTGACTTGGCTTTCCCCGGCTTCTTCGTTAGTGCAGTCAGACACCGGATTTACCTTCCTGCGTGATGTAAAGATTCTTTGAGATCACTTACGCAAGCGCCCGTCCAGGACAGCAGGGAATGTGTGCCGAGCCGGTGTTCTCCCCACCACCCAAGCTGTGTGCTCTCCCAGGAACAAGAACTGACCTCCCACGTGAACAGGTGGCGCTCACAGCCCCGAGATGGCGCAGCACCAGGCAGAGACCGCAGACACTAAGAGAAATCACTGCGCAGGAGCCCCACCGCCCCTTCCCAGGGGTCTCACTCTCGATGTCGCCCAGGTGGAGGGAAGTTTGGGCCTGGCTGTCACGGGGAGGCCGGAAGAGCTTGGCAGAGCCAGGCCAGGCGGGGCAGAGGAGCAGAGTTGCTGACACTTGGTGCAGCAGCCCCTCCGACTCTCAGCAGCCAGCAGTTGGCAGCAGCTCCTGGTGATTGAGAACCAAACTGCTTAATTGGAGGAGCGTGAGCACTGTGCAGGGCCAGGCGGCCGTGGTTAAGTGCAGAAATGTGTCCCCAGAGCCCTCATTTCTTCCTGAGGTTGATGTGCCCGTGCTGTCTTGGGGAATGCCCCCAGCCAAACCCCTGCGCATGCATCAGCAGCATCTATGTTTCTTGGAAGAAAAAAATAATGCCTTTCTGAGCAGATGCATCTCAGAGCCCTCCAGAGTTGCTCGTACTGTGGAGAGAGGCCCGGGGTAGGGGGTGGGAAGATGGGCCATTCTCTGCTCTGGGAAAACTCCATGCAGGGGTCCAGAACATAGCACATATGAGCTGTTTTTACACCCTCTGATCACAGTGAAGTTTTGCCTGCCTCCTATTTCTGTGAAGGTGACTTTCAGACGAGTATTTGTCCATCTTCAAAATGATTATTTTGGTCAGCTGAAGTCATTGGGTGGGTGCTGAGAATCTCAAAAACATTACCAAGTAATTAGTGCCTAGAGTGACAAGAAGCACAGCTCAGATTCCCTGGGTTCCCTCTGACTCTCATTCATTCGCCACTGCTGTATTAGTCAGTGTAAGCCAACTGCTGCTGTAACAAACAACCCTGAGCTCCATGGGGATAACATAACAAATGATTGTGTAACGACAGTCTGATTTGGAGGGGCAGTCCCCCTGGACAGCTTTCTTCTAAACAGACATTCAAGGACTCATACCTTGCTTGCACCTCATGGCTCTGCCCTTCGTTCCCCAGAACCCTCTCCTGTCTTCTGGGAGAGGAAAGAAAGGAGAGGGCTGCATGTGGGAACATCCACGGGCAGGCCTGCGCACGGGTTAGGTCATCTGTCCAATTCCCTTGTCTGGAGTTCAGTCCCTTAACTTCAAGAGGTTGACAACACAGACTAACTGTATGTCAAGGAGAAGTAGAGAAGAGGTTTGGTGACCATCTAGTTGGTCTTTGCACATATTCTCTCTCTCTCTCTCTCTCTCTCTCTCTCTCTCTCTCTCTCTCTCTCTCCTCTCTCCCTCTCTCTCTCCCTCCCCCCCCTCCCCCCCTCTCTCTGTCAACTCAGACAGACTGTTTTGGGCTCTGACTTGACCCTGGAGGTTTGAGAGTCAGGAGACTGCAGGAGAGGGGGCAGAGCTAATTAGAGGGTGATGCCCTGGAGTTTCAAGGTGATTATGAATCAGGACAATGTCATGGTCAAGAGGCTGTAATGCCAAACTGAATTTTTCCTCTCTGGTATTCCACATCTGTCCTGTGAGTTTCTGAGCCAAAGAAAGGGAAGGTGCTCTGAGCAGGGCGCCACAGAGTGGAGGGCCAGGCTGGGCTCCCCATTACTCATGGCGCCAGGTTGTCACCCAGGCGTCCATGTGCCAGCCACGCTGGTGGATCATTTATGGTGGCACAGCAGTGGAAGAATATTTCTTTTTGCTTTAAAAAGCAACCCTGAATAGCCAGCATAAGCAACCTCGTCTGCAGAGGGGTGGCATTCCAGTCTGGGAAGACACTGTGAAACATGGGCAGAGGTCCTCGTGGGGTCACAATAGAGATGGTCGTTGGAACAGGTGTTGCCGTGGGCCACAGGGTCCCCTCTTTGGAGCTGACGCACACACCTCCTCGTGTCTTGGATGGAACTGCTGACTGCCCACAGCACACCGCTGTGCCTCCCACTGCGACCTGCCCTGTCTGACATTATGGCTCCTCTCGTGCATGACTCCAGCCAGGTAGCCTGTTGCTAATGACTGCCTGCTAGGAGATTTAAAATTCGAGCCCTCCTGCCTCAATTTGGGACAACTCTGAATGGTCACTTAGACTCTAGAACCCCCATAGAATCTGCTTACGCCTCCAAGTCTCATTGCAAGTCAGCTCCTCCCTCTGCTCAGCCCTACCTTCCTCACTTTCTTGCACATGTCTCCCTCAAGAACTCCCCCCAGTAAACCTCCTGCATGCAGCTCCTCCTCTAAGAATCAGTTCATACAAAAAGTGGTTGTAGGAAGCTGACTTTCAAAACGGGGCTTTGGAGTTGGGTCAGCCACTGACTCCCGGGCAGTGCAGACCCCATTGCTGGTGGGAGGTGCAGCAAAGCTAGCCCCTGGGATGGTGTGGCAGTGCAGTTGTTAAAGCATCCACCAGCAGTAGACTGACACGGGATGTCCAAGGAAGGGAGTCCAAGGCCTGGCGTGATATTTCTGTGATTGAGAGGGATAAAGGAAATGGTAATTATAAGGACCATGGACTTGGGCATCTGTTGCTGAGCACCATTGATTTTGAAAGATAAATAATGACAGGCTCAGATGATTGATCACCACTTCAAGGCAACATGTGAAAGCTAGAGGGCCTTCCGAGCAGCATTTAGGGAAGCCCTAATCTCCTGCAGCCAGAACACCAAGAGAATAGAAAACGAGGCTCAGGACTTAATCATTAAAGTAGTAGAGCTTCAGGTGGGACTGAATCCTCAGCCTCCGTGCATCGCCCATGCCAAGTCCAGGGCTCAAGTGGGGAAGGAGGATGATGCGACCTGGAATGTCTGAGTAGATGCAGTTAAGTACCTTGACTCGCTGGGTTCAGAAGCCTCCTCCTCCTATCTGCCTTGTTAGCAGAGAGCAGCCCTCCCCTGGCTTGAAGTTGAGGCAGAGACCTCAAAGGAGGCATTTGCTTTGCAAGACAATGCTTGCCTGTTTCAGGCTCACCCCCAACTCCCCTCCTGGAAACCAGCCCAATAAGGAAGATGGGACCTCGATACAACCAGGCTAGAGGTAGATACACTGAGCCTGCTGTGGAAGGAGGGAGAGTCTGTGCCACGGGAGCTGTGGGCTGGCTCCTGGGTGCTTATAGAAGCTGACAGCATAGGCATGGGACCGGATCCTGGGGTATTGGATCAAGGGGGGCAGAATATAAGGTTGGAGCAAGAGTTTATTGATACAGGAACTATCTCCCTTTTATATGATTTGACACCTTGGTGAGGACCCAAAAGATGAAGTGAATATGTTGCTAAAGGGCTGTTAGGATCCGGAAAAACAGGGCCCACACTGGGTGAAATAAAAATGCCGGACCTGCCCTAGCTGGGTGGCTCAGTAGGTTGGAGCGTTGTCTCATACACCAAAAGGTTGCTGGTTCAGTCCCCAGTTGGGGCACGCACCAGAGGCAACTGATCAATATTTGTCTGTCACATCGATGCTCGTCTCTCACATTGATCTCTCTCTCTCTCTCATGAACATCTCTGTCTCTCTTCCTCTCTAAAATCAACAAACGTATCCTGGAGTAAGGATTAAAACCATTGCCGGAACTGCCATGTGGCATGGTGAAGGGATAGACCGAAAGGTTCAAAGCAGCTGGTGCCCAGAGTGCATTCACTGTACAGAGCTGGGAACCACCAGATGAATAGGTCCCACGGGAGGGCCTGAAGGACACTTCAAGGGTCAAACCAATAAGGAGCACACTGGAGAAAGTGGGGTCCGCTCAGCAGTGACTGCTCTCTGTGGCCAAGGCTGATGGTAGGAGAGGCTAATGGAGAACCGGACTTCTAACAGACTAATTGGAGCCCTGAACAATGAAGATCTAGCCGGCGGCACTCAGACCTCAGAAGCAAGGTAGTTGTGATTATCATAATGAAGCAAGGTGGCCACAGAGACCACATTAAGTGGCAGAATCCAGGTGGCACTTGGGTTCGGGTGGAGAGGAAGTCTAGCCTTGAAAGAGCTGTAGAGATATTAACGGAACTTGATGTTTCCAGAGGCAAGTTAGATGAGCAGCCAAAGGGGCTATTAATTAGTTTACACAGCAAAAGACACCGAGGATGAATGGTAAGAAGGCTGAGGGAAGCCTCTCAAATTAAGATACATGTCACTTTGGCAAGTGTCCAGAGTCGAGTCACTTCTCAGACCCAGAGCCCCAGAGGCACGAAGAGTCACCGGTTCCTGTGAGGGGGCCTGCAACTCCACAGCGATTGTATGCCCCCGAAAGCCCTCCAGTCCTTCTCCCAGGGGGCTATATCATTTACTCAAGTGACGGTGCATTTGGGAAAAGGCAGTGCCCAAACTCTGTACTGAGTGTAGACACAGGGTCAGAATTTACACTGATACATAGAATGGGACTCAATATGCCATAATAGCCTCCTGTTAGAGTTTAATCTGCAGATCAGTTTGGGGAGAATTGCCTCTCAGTGAGGCTGTCTGGGGACAGGAAATAAATGGGACCCTGGAACCCTAGGTGTGGCTCACAGTGAGTCCGCTGGTCCTGTGGAGCCACCTGGCACTCATTTGCTGGTATCATTGGAACAGACATATCTGGAGTTTGGCAGAAACCCCTGGAGCTGGCACCGCTTTCCTAACCTACAGAGTAAGGAATTTAGTGGGGAATGGCAAGTGGAAACTTCTGCAACTGTGCCTCCCCCAAACCAAGACAGCGAAGAAAAAGATGATATTGTACCCCGGGGAGAAGGGTAGACATTGGTGCTATTACCTTCAGAGATGTAAAGAATACAAGGGTGTCTTTGAAGAAACCCTGTTAAATTCACCAGCATGGCCCCCACAAAAATGAAATGAATCACAACTGAATGATTCACCGCTGCAATCAAGTTAGTGGCCCCCGCTGCCGCTACTGTGCCAAATGTGGTTTGACTAACGCACGTTAATATAGCCTCCAGTGCATATTAAGTAACCATTGACTGCTTGGTGGAGGGCATTCTTTTCCATCCTGGTAAGAAAGGGGGATCAGAAGCAGTTCATGCGAGATGGACAAGAGTACACAATTACGGTGTTGTGTTAGGGTGTGTTATCACTTGGGCCCTCTGTCATGTGTTGCTAGAAGGGTTATGGAATGTCTGACATTCCACAGAACATCACCTTGACCCCTTATATGGACAAGGCCACGCTCATCAGACCAGGTGAGGAAGAAGTGGCAAGTGTGTTTAAAGCCTCGGCATAGCATGTGCTCCAAAGAGTGGAGATGAACGATTCAGAGCCCCAGTTTATTAATGGGCTCCCTAGGGACCCAGAGTTTTGAAGAATGCCCGAACATCCCGCCCAAATCAAACAACAAAGTGTTGTATCTTATACCTTAATGGCCTTTTCAGGTTCTGGAGGCAGCACGTTCTGCCCCTGGAAATACTGCTGTCTCATTCACTGGACAACACTGACAGTGAGGAGCTTTGAGTTGTGTTCAGTGCAGGAAAGAACTCAGCAGAAGGACCAGACTGTGGTCAGGTGGTCTTCACACTTGAGCCGTGTGACTAAGGAGACCGATATGGTACTAGAGGCATCCACGGTAGGAGAAGATAGTGTGTAGAGTTTATGGAAGGTGATGATAGAAGAATCACCATGTAGACCTCTGGGGTTCTGGAGAAAGTCCCTGCCATCTACAACACAGGACTGCTGCCATCAGAAAGCTGTCACTCATGTGCTCCTTGGCCCTGGTAAATGCAGAGCTTCTGACCATGAGGTACCAAGGGACCTTGTGAATAGACTCTCCATCAGGAGCTGGGTTTGAGCAAAGCCACCAAGTCATAATGTGGGACCAGGCCTGCAGCAGTCCTTTCTAAGGTGGCTATGGTGCATCTAAGCTGGGGAACAGGAAGAGAAGGACATAGGTAAACTAACCACATAGGAGGCCCAGAACCCCCAGCCATCCATCCATGTACACTAGTGTATCTCCCACGGCTCACATCGGGGGCTCAGTGGGAGGACCTTCAGGACCAGGTAAACAGAAGTAAAAAGGCCAGACTGTATTTATAAGGTGGCTTTGCTGGACAGTGATGAGGGACAATATTTCCAGCGGGCAGATTTTTGATGTTAGGTACAATTGGTCATCAGCTTTGTGTAGGAAGAGAAGTGGCTTGAGGTAAAAAATACAGATGAACTCATGGGCAGTGGTGAATGGCATGGTTGGTCGGTCAAGGGCCTGGAAGGAGAAAACCGGCAGGTTAGAGACAAGGAGGTCTGGTAAAAAGACACGTGGGTGGACCTATGGAAGCAGAAGCATGAAGGTTTTCAGGCTGCATGCTGATGCTCAGCAGAAAACACCCACCATGGAGGAGCTACTAAACAACTAGGCAGAGTGGCTTGGTCAGCTGGTGGAAGCCAGTAACTGTCATTGGCCACTTGTGGTGCCGGCACAGTGAGCGCATGAACCAAACAGCCGTGGGGGCCGGGATGTGTTCTAGCTCCTTAAGGCTGATCCAGCTGCCGCTGCTGTAGAACTGTGCTGGAGGCAGCTAAGAACTTGAGAGATGGGCTATGAACAAACACCCTGGATTATTGATTATTCTCACCTTTTCATCATTTTAGCTTTGGGATGCCTCTGTGTACCCACAGAGAGTGCTGAGAGTGATGTATTTTTCTGTAGGCCAATCTGACTCTGCAGTAAAGCAATGTTCTCAGAGCCTCCCGGGAAGAGCATGAGGGAGAAGGCCGCCTGGCCCCACAGGAGGCAGTGAGAGCGAGGACGCATCTGCACAGCAAGAGCAAGAAGACGGTGGCTGAAATCAAGTCATTGAGAATAAAGGGAAGCGCGAAACTACATTGGAAGATGATATGCTCTTGTACATAGAAAATTCTAAGGAGTCCACACCCAAAACAGACACTATTAGAGCTAATAAGCAAGGGTAGCAAGGTTGTAGGGTACAAAATCAGTAGATATGAAAGTCAGTTGTGGTTCCAGGCACAGCGAACAGTCCAGAAATGAAATTAAGGCAATGTTCCACTTATAGTAGCATTAAAAATAATAAACTACTTGTAAATAAATTTAGCAAAAGCAGTGTGAGACTTTTAAGGTCAAAAGCTACAAAATGCCATTGGAAGAAATGAAAGGTTTAGATGGAGAGATGTTCCGTGTTTTGGATCAGAAGGCATAAAATGGTTGCAATGACAGGACGCCCCAAATTGATCTACAAATTCAGCACAATCCCTATCAAATACCAGCTGCCTTTTTTTTTTTGCAGAAAATGACAAGCTGAACCTTCAATTCATACACAAATGTGCAACTGCGAGGGACACAGAATAGCCATAACATTTTGAAAATGAAGAACAAAGTTGGAAGATACACTTTTGCTGATTTCAGAACTTATTACAAAGCTACGGTGATAAATACAGTGCAGTGTTGTCATAATTACAGACATATGGAGAGATCAAGTCAAACTGAGAGTACAGAAATCCAGTCGTATTAATATGGTCAATTAATTTTTGATACATGCGTCGAGATAATTCCTTGGGGGAAGAAGTCCTTTCAACAGATGTGATGTGACGACTGGATATCCACAGGCAAAAGAATAATGTTGGACCCTCATTTCACACCCCCAGACCCAAAATTAACTCAAAACGCATGAGGCCTCAATGTAAACTCTCAAATCTTTTCTTCAACTTTTCTTTAAACTTTCTTCTCAGAGTTACTTTCTTCTGAGTTTCTAAAACACTTTCTTCTTAGAAGATAACCTAGGCACGAACCTCTGCGATCTTATATCGGGCAACAGATTTTTAGATACGACACCAAAAGCATGAGCAACAAAACAAAAAAAAAACATAGATCAATGGGCCTTTGTCAAAATGTTAAGGGTTTTGTGCTTCAAAGGACACTATCCAGGAAGCGGGAGGAAAATCCACGTCGTGGGGCAGAATATTTGTAGTTGGAGGTCACGTGGTGTTTGTGCATCACAGGTATTGTATGGGGGCACTTAGACAAAAGGTCAGAACAGACCTCTCTGGGGAGACAGGGAGTGGATTAGCGGTTGCCGGGGACTGGGGTGGGGGCAGTGGAGAGTAATCGCCAGTGGGCATAGGATTTTCTTCTTGGGTGATCTAAATGTTCTGGAATGAGAGAGTGCTGATCGATGCATGGCCTTTCGAATAAAACTACTGAATTGTACGCGTTAGAAGGGCGAACTTTATGGTACATGGATTATATTTTAATAAAGCTGTTATTTCATAAAGAAGAGGGGGAAAATGAAGGGTGTTGACCCAGGAGGCTGGGTTTAGACCATTAACATTAGGCTGAACTGCCAGTGAGTCTGAACGTTTTCCCCACCTGTTTGCCTATCCATGCCTTATGCTTCTACTATTATTGGAATATAAACTCTGCCTCCCTCACGTCTGTATCTAAAAACCTTAGGGCCGCCCTGCTCCCTGGCTCCCCATCAAAGAAGTCAACAAGGAATTGACTGCAATCCGGAATTTGCTAGAAGTGCACTTAATACACGCTATTGGAAAGAGACAGTCTAATGGACGTGTTAACTGGCCATTCGCGTAGCTGCTCCAGGCTGGGTCACTGCAGTAAGTTACATCATCAGAAACAATGCCCGCGGGCCACAGGACCCAGCCGGGCACGTGCATTTGGGTGATGAGTGATGCTACGACATTTTATTCTCTGCTTTTAGAGAAGCTCTATATAAAAATATCCATTTGAATGGCTTATCTAAGTCTGCCACAAAAGTGTCACTTAAGGCCTTTTCCATCATATTACCCAACGACCCTTACGTAAGGGCCTGGGTGTTAATGTCTCCTTGTCACCAGGAGGCAGTTTGCTTCCACAAGTGAGTCACGTGGATGTTTCTCTTCCTTTCCTTTGCCTCCCTTCCCTTCCCTTGCCCCCAAACACAGACAGTATCTGATGCGTTGAAAACTGCCCACACTCACTGAGCAGGTGCTGTGAGCCTGCCGCTGTGCTCTACCTGTCTTCCCTTACTTGACCATCACAACGTCCTATGCCACACCTCTGCTATTACCCCCCTCACAGAGATGTGCAGACCGAGGCTGACGAAGATTAGATGACATATCCCGCTTCTCACAATGTGGCAGCGGCAGGATTTGAACCACGGCAGTCTGGCTCCACAACGCATTCTGGGTCCAGCTTCTGCTTTCCCTTAGCTGTACAGCCTCCCCTCTACCCCAGTTTCATTTGCTAAGTCATCTGCAAATTTTCTGAATTAAGGGAGGGTAGATACTAAATACATCTTTGCTTTATTCCTCACATCTACTCTCTGAGCATGCTCAATAAATAACGGTGATTGATTCATTGCTCCAAGTTCTGAGATCCTGGGAAGAGTGACCCCACATAAATTCTGGTGGCTACTTTTATTAATGATGCAAGGGTAGCAGCAATCACACACGCTGGAGGAGAGGAGGACGGAGCTGGAAACAAAAGTGATTCATTTTGTTTCTTTGATGAGGTGCCTGGACTTTGCATGGCACCTTAGCAGTCTGAAGTCTGGGGCCTCTGGGTGCTTGCGCATTGCTGGGGTATATTTAATCGTCCTGTCTGATGTATGTTTCCAGGGAGTGACAGGTACTCCCTGGCCTACTTCGGAACAGATTTACTCTGATAGGCTTGGGGAAAAGACCTTTCCTCAGCCAGCACAATGCAGCCGGTCTGTGGGGCTGCTCATCTATAAACACATCCAGAAGCAAGCTAGCTCTCTGCCAGCAGCCTTGTGATTTAGTTGTTTCCTTTCTTTTCTCCCTCCTCTGTTTTCTTACCCTACTGGTCAGACACCTGGCTCCTAATTGGCTGAGAGACAAAAGGCCAGTAGAGCACCAGGATCTTTATAAGTGAGAGCCTCCCCTCCTAGCCAGACATGGTTAACCTTTTGGTTTCTTAGCCCCTGTGCTTCTGGGAGGCTCCCGCTTTAGAGTGCTGGTGCTGCAGGGTGATAACAGGCATCCTCTCGAAGAAGCGGGCTCCTGAAAGTGTGGTCCATGGACCAGCAGCAGTAGCATCACTTGGGAGCTTGCTGGACATGAAGAATCTGGGGCCTCACCCAGACCTGCTGAATCAGCATCTTTGAGTGAATTGCATGCTCGTTAAAGTCAGGAAACTCAAGGGACGGAGGCAGCTCTGCTACCAAACAGGCCTCCCGTGGCAGTCCCGTGAGCCTGCCTTGGACTGAATAATATGGTGCTGACGTGGGGCTCAGGGGCTAGAAATAAGGGCACCGATCGGATGTGGCATGTGCCTTCGGTGGGACTCTGCTGCCGTCCTTGCGTTTTTCTGCCCTCTGAGAAGGATGTACACGTTACATGTTAGGTCTTTCCCTCCACTGACAGGTGAAGCATCTGGACACCTGGGGTAGTGCTGCCATCGTTACTAGAAGGTTCACCATACATGTCGTTAGTGTCTATTCCAGGGATTTGTGTCCTCTCTGTGCATCGTCACTACTTTGCACATCTGTGCAAGAGAATGCGCCACTCTGATTTGTCCCCACATTATTGTGTCCAATGTTTCGTGGCCCAGAAACATGTTTCAAAGAGTTTTCAATATCCTGTACCTTAGCCTACTGCCTGGCACTTAAAACATGAAGGCAGGAAAGAAGAGGGAGGGAGAGAGGAAGGGGAAAATTATAATGAGTTTTGGCGAATTGAAAGTGTACACATATTCTAGAAGCTGGAGAGTATAGAGCAAAAGTATGCAGAGAGGTGAGTGTTCAGAAAGAGAAAGGAAAGAAAAGTCTTACAGGGGACGGGGGGCAGGGATGATGCACTAAGGGGCTAGGTCAAGAATTAAAGTCACTTCAATATAAGTGTGGAGCCTGTATGCAAATCCAGGGCTGTCCCACTTAGGGGACTGTCTTCTGTGTTACGCTGCTTTTAAAGGATAGATCAGAAAGACCCCAGTACCCGCGTGGGAAATCCAGCTCCCTTGTCCACCGGGGAGCCAGCTGGGGCCCAGAGAAGTGGAGTGACTCACTCATAGGTACAGAGCTGGCTGGTGACAGAACCAGAAGAAACCAGAAGAATGGTATGTGTCTATAGTCAAGTCACACTGCCTGAGATTTCCAACCTGTCCTCCCAGCCAGCAGTGCCAGCCACAGTTGTGTGCTTGGTGGCCCCTTTGGTCCATGT
Organism: Desmodus rotundus; assembly: GCF_022682495.2. NCBI lineage: Eukaryota > Metazoa > Chordata > Mammalia > Chiroptera > Phyllostomidae > Desmodus > Desmodus rotundus. Next base: position 93,954,460 of record NC_071398.1, read on the forward strand.
TCGGTCCACTGCTGGAAGGAGCCAGGGCTCAGTGTGCAGCCGAGCTGGCCGCACTCCTCTTCCGGCCCTGGGCCTAGACCTAGGTCATACAGGTGACCTGCCGACTGCACAGCCTAAGGCCTTTGGACGTTGGTGGCACCCAGATGCCTCTAGCCTTTGTGAGAAAGCTGTTTTGCAGAAGTTTTCAGGTTTGTAAAAATGTTCAAACTCCAATTGGTGGTCTATTGAAAACATCAAGAAATTAGAGGCAGGACATTGTGATTAAAAATACATTCAGCTGATAGAGCCCTGAGGAATCCAGCAAGGCCATCCAACCTAGACCGAAGTGTGTCTACTCTGCGCTTAACACGTGTCAGGGGAGAAACTGCGGTCTCCTTTTGCCTGTTAGAGAAGCTGGTTGTCTTTGCTAGGACCAATCCCAGGGAAAGATGTGAAGGTATTCCCACCGCTAAGTAGTCCTCTGCTCCTTCCTGGGAAAGTGTCTCTCCTCCTGCACCCTCACGCTCCCTGGTCCTGCCCTGGGTCCCTGTCATCATCCAGGACCCAGATGCCACGTGCTGGCAGAGAGAGGTAGACGAGGAAGCAGGTGAGCCGCTCTTCCTAGCTCTGCTCGGGCAAGTCCCTGTGCCCTCTTCTTCCACACGTGTCAGAAATCAGAAACCTTCTGGCTCCGAAAACCGAGTCCTCTCTTTTGCCAGAGGGTTAACTGCTAAGATTTACTTCCCCCTCAGGGCATTTTCATTTTCATACAAAACATAAAGGCAAAAAAAGATCTCTTTTATGCGCAAGGGAACAGACTTACACGATGACACTGCAGACTTCGGTGATGATCTTTCAGGGCAGGACAACCTGTCGTGATGTATTCCTTCTACATGTAAGGCCGCTCTGCCCACCATGAGGACCATTTTCACATTTGTGGGGGGCGGGGGGAAACGCCAAGAACTGGATGTGAATTATTTGTGACACCCGGTATTTGAGGCAACCTTCATTTACATTTTTGTCTGTGGATGCTTGGCCGTGCCTACAGAGCATGGCATTATATTATTAGCAGCAGGTATTAAATACATTATTTAGTATTAGAGGTATTAGTCTCGAGCGTTAGGACAGATTACATTCGATGTATTCGTTCTTTGGGATTACAATTAATAAGGCTCGGATTCCTGACTGTTGTAGCCGGTAACTGAATTGTGATTTGGCTCTTAATTCCACAAGGAGCTCACCAACATTGACAACCTGCTGCTAATTAATTAATGACAATTCTTCATTCCTAACTGTCTCTGGGACTAGTTGGTTCACATCTTCTGGTTATTATAGACTCTTAAAGTGACACTTCTGACAATTTTATTGTTATTGTTAGGGTACTTCTCTGCCTCCTTTTTTGAGAAATTCTATGCTGAATCCACGGTTTTACGCCTCTAAAAGCCCCTCAAGGAGTCCTGGCCCTCCTTTATTTCTCCCTCTTCTTCCATTCACCTTCTGGAAGCAGTCTTTGGACTGCTGCTCTAACCCGAGATCTTGTACACCAGACACCCCATCACTTTCTCAGAACACAGGAGTCAGGCACCCATCACAGATAATGGGTGAGTAGCTCAAAGAAAAACATTTTTGCTACTAGAATTAGTGAATAGTGTCTTTTAGGCCTTCTACCAATATGGTACTTGCCTCTGGGCTCCAAAGGGCACTCCTGAATATTTTGCCTATATGGAGGAGTACTTGCAGGTGGGCTTGATACACTCAGCTTCATGGTTTAAACCTTCAAGCAGTCAAGAAGTAGAAATCTTTGTAAATGGATTCCTGTATTTCTAAAACCATAATACATCATACCATCATCTCCCCAGAGGCTTCCCAAGACAGGGAGTCTGAGATACCAAGCATCCTTTCTAACAGCTCTATAAGTGTGCTTTCCCCCTAGGCTGGTCCCAGATTGCAAGACTGGCAGCTGAGGTTTTGCGTCCCCCAGCTGCGGGACTGGCCCAGGTGGGATGTGAGCCCCTGTGGGCCGACTCACTTCCCTCCGGGGCAATTACTTTCACACTCCTGAGAATCCATGCTGCTAACTTTTGCACACCACAGCCTCAGCTGCTTTCTTCCCCCTCTGAGTATTGCTGTGCACGGTGTGCCTTTCATCAGCGGGTGCAAGCGTCGGCCCGCCCACTCCTACAGCAGGTAGACACACACACTCAGAGTGCTCAAATCAAACTGTAGTATCTACCTTACACTCTCAAATCCCATCCCTGGGAGGAATCAAAGCCTTCCCATCGGAAGCACCCACCTTTGGCACACCCACAGCCCTGCTGATGAAGGTGACACCAGCTGGTTCCATCTCCTGCAGATGGAGAGCTTGAGACACACCCCCAAAAGCAACCAGCACCTGAGCTAGAGATAGACAGGCAATAACTGCGCGTCCCTAGTCCGCCCGTCACTCTGCATTTCCACTCTAGGATCCTTAGGGAGCTGCGAGGAAAGAAATGCCCTAGGCTGCTTATCTCCCAAGGATTTCACATCCTCGTGGATGGGAAGGTGGTTCGGGGATCAAATATAACACCAGAGTCTTCTCTATGCACCGATAAACATAGAATCTCTTGGGCAGATAGACTGACCATCCTCTCATTGTCTCCCAGTTTCTTTTGGACCCACTGAGAGGTGGTGCAGGTACGGAATGAGATGCTTAGTATTTATGTGGTGACTTTTGCTTGAATAAATGGGGGTTGTCATGCCTACACATCGTGCTTGGAACATGTGGAGAATAGACAGAGACGTGGTTCTTCAAAAGATTTGCTCTGAAGCGAGTCTCCTACCACCCGGGGAGGGCACCAAGGGGAGAAGCATGCCTTCACTCGCCTCTGTGGCAACCCTGCTGCTTAGACCGGAAGGTGGTAATCAGACAGAATGGAGGAAACCGATGCCAAGTCCACATCTTTCCCAGGTTCCTCACAGCGCGGCCCCAGACTATAAGATGCAGAGTGTGGGGGATGCTCTGGATGTCCAGAGCAATGCAGGCAAGGGGGAGTGTCCTGTAGCAGGCGTTTGCTCAGCCCAAAGGCTGCAGTTCCCCCAAAGAACAAAGGCCTCCACGCTATTCTCCTGATAGCGGGTGACCCTGCTGGTATAACCCATGTGAGTCCTTGCTCCTGGGGAAAAAGGGGCATGGGGCAGCCAGCTAACTCTCTGGGAGGATCCTGCCTCACTCCCTTCTCTCTCTCTCTCTCTCTCTCTCTCTCTCTCTCTCTCTCTCTCTCTCTCTCTCTCTCTCACACATACACACACACACACACACACACACCCCTCACACCCCTCACACCCCAGTCAGGACAGGCACACGTTCACTTGTATATATGCTAATCAGCCAGCCTCCCACACAGCAACAGCCACCACCTCAGGACACGTTCCACCCAGAGAGCAATTAAAAATATCCAGGCAGCCCCGTCGTTCTTCCTCTTTCCTCTCTCATTTCCCCCTAATAAAGGTCTTTGGAAAAAATATATTAAACCAGTTAAATTTTTTACTCATATATGTTCATGTGGCTGGAGCAGGTTGACAAGGAAAACAATCACAAAATAAATATTTTTGTTTCTGTTTTTAAAAAAGAACACTTCCCTATACATCATCTCTCTCTAACTTGACAGAGCTGCTTGCTTGGACAGATCAGGGCTGTTGGGATGGGGGCTCCGGCTGGACCACGAGGGAGTGTGGAATGAGCCAGGGCCCTGGACCCTGAAACCAGGGCTGCTGAGGAAACCGGGGGGCCAGAGGGTGGACGGAGAGACGGGGGGGAGCAAGGCCACCAGCCCCCCCCCCCCCGAGCACCCTCAGCTGGCATCAATTCTGTTCCCTAACTAGAAGCCAGCTTGAGGAGCAGGTAGTGTCCCGGAGGGCTCGGGGGCAGCAGAAAGCAGAGTACAAAAAGGAGGAACCGATGTGGGGAATCTGGGAACAGCGCCATTTTAAGAAATCTGGTTAAAAAGAATACAAAAGTGACTCCACCGAGGGGAGGCGCTCCCACCCCTCCCTTCTCGTCCCCTCTTGCTTCCTTGAATGATAAGAATCACTTGTAAGGATTTGTTTGTTTCATGGGTTGGCTGGTTCTTTTTCATAATCTCTCCCTTGGCTCCTCTCCTTCAACGGCATTCATTTTAGAAAGCACCGACTCCACAGACGCGAGGCTGCTGAGCTGTAGCCTCCCCCAGGGAGCGAGTGCGTGCCTGTGTGTGCACGTGCCCGTCCAGGGTGTGCGTGTGTGTGGTGGCTGTTTCTCACTCCCCTGCCTGCTTCAGTCCAAGCCCCGAGGTCCCGTCTGCTGGGTGCAGAACGACTTGAGGGAGCACCTCGTTGGCACCAAGGTGAGGGCCTGGATGCGTGGGTCCCCTCCCTGCCCAGCACTGAAGTGGGCCCCCCATTAGCTACAGAGTTTTCCTGTTTCATACTCCACGGGGTTCGGCAGCTTGGAATTGAAAGCCCGCAGGGAGGACTGGATCCTGCCCACCTCGTTGTTGGCCAGCTTGAGCCGGTGCCGGAGCAAGCAGGAGAAAAGGTCCAGCCGGACTTTGCCAGGTGGAGAAAGCTGGTTTACCCGGTCCCGCAGCTCTATGAGCTGCAAGAGGGCAGAGTCCTGGGAGCCTTGGGTGTATGGGTAGTCCAGCTGGAGAATTAGGTCCCGGATAGCATCTGGGTCAAAGGGCAGGCTGTAGCCGAAGACCTGCAAGGTGTTGATTTTCATGTAGCCCAAGTTCTTGGAGGGATCGGTCATCTCCAGTGGCTCGTAGTAGATTGTCTCATTGGAGCTGTCATCCAGGGACTTGATTCGGCTCCGCAGGTAAACATGGACTGTCTCAAAGAAGCTCTTCCACCTGTTCCCCAAGGTGATCGTCCAGTTTTGGCACTGGCCAGCTGCATCCACGTTAGTCCTTTCCCAGTTCGGGAAGCGGCCCTCGTTCACGGGCATGAACCAGCTCTCCGAGTGGCTGCCCCCAAAGGGGTTCACGTAGATGGCCATGACAGGCTCCAGGGTGCTGTTCTTGGTGAGGCAGATCTGCAGGGACAAGGCCAGCATCACGTGCACCAGCCCAGGCTTGTACTTGTTGCTCTTCAGCGTGAGCAGCATGCGCTTCCTCCAGGAAGGGTCGAACCAGCTGCCCAGGCGCATGTCGTTGCTGATGAAGATGGAGTGCACCTCGATGCGGCTGTCCCACTTCTGCAGCAGGTACTTCAGCTCCAGGTCCTGCAGGTCTGTCTCCAGCCCCAGAAAGTTCTCCAGGGACTCGGCCACCTCTGGCCGGCACAGCCCCTGGGCCAGCACGTAACCCGGGTTGCAGCCCCCGCAGCGCGTGCTGTTGTCCCGAGCACAGTGGGCACAGGCGGGCCCTTCACCCAAGGCACATGGGATGGGGCCCTGGCAGGAGGACTGATCATAGGGGCAGCTGCAGCTGTGGCTCTGCTCCAGGAAGGTGCCAGGGAAGGTGCTTTCTCCACAGTAGAGGAAGGACTGGATTCGGTTCCACCAGTAGGACAAGGACCTTTGGGAGAGGAGATAAAAATGAAGCGAGAGTCATAGGAAGCCACACAAGGCCATCTTCCCTGAGGGTAGCAAGACATGGACTAACAGGCCGGGAAGGTGATGGGGAAGATAAAAGCCCATGCTCTCTAAAAGGTGGACACCCTGGCATACCACTTGGGAAAGACTGGCTAGGGGCCGGGGCTCCGTGTCTGATGGGTCTGTCCTGGGAATCCTGGACATCGACCTTGTGCTGGAAGCAGCCAGGCTTGTCCCTCCCAGGTACCACCTCACTCCCTCATTCAAAAGCCTACAGAAGCACTCCACTGTTTTGTGTGGAGTTTGTCTTGCGGCCTTCTGAATAAGATCTTCCCTCAACCAGACTTCTCCAGACGTCCCAACATCACGCCAACCCCTTCCCCACTTCCCCGGTCGCTGTCCTTCCCATTCCCTCTGCTTCTCTCATTCCTCCACCAGGGACGGGAGGAACTTTCTAGGGCCAGCTCCCTCTAAAATTCCAGTGCTGTGATGACAACTGCCTCAAAGCGTCTTCAGTGACTTCCCTTTCAGAAGAAGCCCCGGGCACTCCCTGCCCCATCACCCTGTTTCTGTGAGCCCACAGCAGCTATCGGGATCAGAAATGCCTGTGCTTCTCTATTGTTGGCTTGTCCGTGGGGGGCTTCTTTGTAAAAAGGCCACGAGGGCAGGAGCCCTGTGTCCTTCACCAGCATATTCTCAGAAACCGGCAGCCTTCCTGGGGCACGGTAATAATCCTTCATAATTATTTGTGGAGAAAGAAATGAGCCGGTCTCCAGAACCCTTGCCGGCCTGCCCTCTCGACTCCTCTTCCCTCTCCCCTGTGCCTCAGTTAGCGTTGCATCTCCGGGTTGTTGCCGGGCAGCCGCCTCTCCCTGAGTGCTCTGTCTCACATCCTCCAGCCCGCCCCCGTCTCCTCCCGCAGTCTGGCCGTCACCTCCTCCCCCAGGGTGGCTTTTCTCTCTGGCCGGTGCTTCTACTAGACCATTTTTTTGATGTATGTTCCGTGAATGGGAATTTAAGTGGCTGCCACATAGTTGTAAGCTTTCAGATTTTATGTTTCCGTGTATGTATTCAATCTTCCCAAATAATGAACACCCCCTCCCCACAGCTTAGTTAAAGCGCATGTGATGTGGATTTAGTAAAAACTTGAACAAACGAGTGTACACACAGATGAGCGAGTGAGCAGTTAAGCTGTTCCCTCGGACCTGGGACCTCAGCTCTGTTTCCTCTCGTGACTCAGAGCAGCCACTTGTTCGAAACAATCCAACGTGTGTATGCAATCGGTGCCTGAGCTTTGACCCCACCCCCTCCTTTCCTAAAAGACTTGAGATCAAAATGGAAATCAGGGAGAATGAGAGGATTAGTAGAATAGCATTTGAACCTTCTATCATTTGTATGGAAGCACAGCGAGCCCGTCTTTTTGTCACTCTCTCCCTTTAGATACATCTCATGATTGAGTGTGACGCACGAGGAGGTGAGGGTAACGGGAGATTCGAAAAGGCCCCGTGATGGGTCACTGCTCCGACGGTGGCCTTCGCAGTTAGGGGAGGCGCCGACTCTGGCTCTGGCATCCGGGCGCTCACCTTTCCTTGGGCAGGCGGAAGCGGGGCTGCCGATGGCAGCGTTTGCAGAGGTTGAAGAGCCGGCGGACGATCCGATGGGTCTTCTTGAACAGCACTTTCAGGCTGGCGCCCATCTGCTGGTAGCGGTGCTGGAGGCTGCTGTCCATGGCCCAGAACTGGGAGACGGCCGTGGAGTTCAGGAACCTGTCGTCAGGCAGCCTTTTCAGCAGGGCCTGGAATTCCTCTGTGGACAAGGACACAGGGATGAGCTAAGGGAGGCTTATGCACACCCCCTGGGAGGTGCGGGCGGGTGTCCCCAGCCCTTCCGAGGCACCACACACAGGAGGAGGCTCCACATCCACTCTCGCGGGCCCTTTATTTATTTATTTTTCAATAGCTTATTGAGAAATAATTAATATACCATAAAATATGGCTTCAGGATTCTTGCCCATCCTTCCTGTCCTGAATTTCAAAACAGATCTCTGTCCCCACTCAAGGGGCCAGTGACCTTGGGACACATCTCCTTCCCCCTTTCTACCTCCTTGCAAGTCCTTCCCAGCTCTGTGTCAGGCCGGCCTTCTCCAGGAACACCACACCACCCTCGTGGGAACTGAGGCGCTCTTGAGGATGAGAGGTCCCCAGACTGGCCAATGTGGACACAGAGAAGGTGGAGCACTCAGCTTCCAAGTCTCCCTATAAACCTTTCAGTCTCTGAGACCAGCTGCCCCTCTCCCCACCATTTTTTTTTTTTTTTTTTTTTGACCTTAGGACATACTTCCTTTCTTTGAGCTTCTACTCTTGGCCAGACACCCATTCTTTCCCGCAGTCAGTCCAGAAGCAGTGTGACTTCAGGTTCTCAGATCTCTGTCCGTAGCCCCACTTTCATGGGACTTGCAGCCAGCAGCCTCCTGGTGGAGGTCCAGGGACCCCTCACTAGTTACTCGTTAGCAGTGACTCAGGGCGGCGAGAGCCCACAGTCGTTTCCCGCATGCTTCTGACTTCCCAAGTACCTGGTTCCACATCCTCCCTCCCCCCGGGAGACTGGACAATCACCTGGTAGTGAAACTTACAACTAGCATGTGCTTATTTCTGTCTCTAAAACATTTAAGCATAAAAATGCATATAGAGAATAACAGGGTAAGTTCCCATGTGCCACCACCTAGCATGTGTCATTTTGCCAGACTGGTTTTAGACATTTTTTAAGGAAATAAGACAAAGCAAATATATGTGAAGACCCCAAACTTCCTCATCATCTCCATCTAGATGTGAGCCCTCTCTTAGATGTTTTCTTTATCATTATCACATATTTTCATGTGTTCTGCCAATGTGCTTGTCAATAAAAATACTAAGTATTGACTAGAATGTTCTTAAATGTCATATAAAAAGTATTAAATATGCATTGTATTGGACACATTATTATTCTATTATAATACTATATATACATATTTTATATATGTATACAATATATATTTTTCATCTTTGTTTTATCCAACATTATGTTTTGAGATATATCCATATAACTATCATTCATTAGCATTGAGATGTATGACTATATCATGCAGAGTCCTTTTTACATTAATTTTACCTAAATTACCCCAATCAAGCCTTCTACCCACTGTTATGGTCACTTTCCCTCTTTAACAGATGAGAAAACTGAAGCATTGAGGAGCTGCATGGCCCATCTAAGGTCATAGAGCTGGTCAGTCACAGGGTGTCTTCGTCTGTTTGGGCTTCTGTAACAAAATCCTACAGATGGGGTGGCTTATGAGCAACAGAAACTTATTTCTCACAGTTCCAGATGCTGGAAGTCCAAGGTCAGGGTTCCAGGACGGTCAGGTGCTAGTGAAAGCCCTCTTCGGGGCTGCAGATGGCTGACTTCTCCCTGTGTCCTCACGCAGTGGAAGGGGTTAGAACTCTCTCTGGGCCTCTTTCCTAAGGCCACTAATCCCATTCATGAGGGCTCTGCCCCCCATGACCTAACCACTCCCCAAAGCCCCACTTCCTAATACCTTGGGCATTAGGTTTTCTGCACATGATTTTTGGGGGGATACAAACATTCAGACTTTAACAAAGAGCAAGGATGCAAACCAAGTCCTTGGAATCTAGGTCTCAAGGTTACACGGATATTAGTTACGCCAGCAACAAGCCACACGTAGTGTGTCTGGGTCTCCTAGAGCTTTTCTGCATACTTCACTCATTCAGCAAGTACTTACTGTGCACGTAATGGGCAGGCACTGTTCTAGGAATCTGTAGCAAACGAGACTGAAAGGGCCTATGCCTCTGTTATCTTTCCCCTAGCTTATTAAGTCCTTCACACCCATCTCTTTGGTAGGTATTATATCCATGTGCAAATAGAGCACAAAGAAATGACTTGGGACTCAGAGTGGTGAAAGAACCAGCCTGAGGCCACAGAGGTGGCTGAGCCAGGATCCCAGCTGAGCTCCCCTGATCCCACCCTGCCCCTCACAGTGGCCTCCCGTGGACAGGGAGGAAATCCGGGTCGGACACCTGCTCACCTGACTCCTCAAACTGCCGGTTGTGAGTGGCCCAGGAGTCCTGGATCTGCAGCAGGCTGTCCTCCATGGCCTGGATGTCAGCGTCAGGACAGTTGCATTCTGGGAAGGTGGGGCTGCACTTGCACCAACAGTCATTCTCCTTGCAGACGAGCTCACCCTCGGAGCTGCAAGTGATGTAGCTGAGCGCCGCGGCCACAAAGCGCTCACGCAGGTACTCGGGTAGCAGCACCTGCAGGCCTAGGGAAAGGGCGTGTCAGGGAATCGCCAGGCAGAGCCCGTGGGAACTCAGTTGCCCTCACCTGAGGCTGCAGGAGCCCCAGCTGGGCTTCTGCTGCCTTGTGCATCCCGGGCCCAAGAATGGTCACCCCAGGGCCTAATCCTGCTGAGCTGGTTGGGAGAGGGAGTTGCCCCAGTGACAGATGAGGGAGGATCTGAAAATGCAAATGAGGAACATCAAAGCCCAAGGCTTAGTCGAACCCCTTGTATCAGCCAGATTGAGAGTGTGCATATCATATGAACGGGCTTATTGGCTACACATCAGCATTTCTGGGATGGAAACAGGAAGATGCTTCAGATAAAAGAAGAGCTTACAGCTCTCGTGGGGGAGGAATCAAGCCTTGATGGGCTTTTTGCTTTGTCTCTGATAACCATCCTGTTTCTAGCTTCACCGAGATTAGCAGCAGGCATCCAGGATTCGACTGAATGCTGATCCTCCTGGGCTCCCCACCCCAGCCCGGGTGACGGAAGAGGCTGCATGATTAGGAGGCAGGCTTGGCTATTGTGGGTACATGGAGGCCAGGCACTACACCAAGCACTTCTTATACAATCGCATGTGACAGTTGTGGTCATATTTGAGACTCTTATTGGTGAGAATCTCCAAGTCAATGACCCAGTGACCTGCCCAAGGCTTCAGATCCTGTCCTTGTCCCATCACGTCACACCGTGTAGCTAGGACTGGCTACCCCATTTCAATACGATTTAACTCTTGACGAGGTTCGAAAGTAGGATAGCAGTAGATACCCCAAGATCAGTCAGGCCAGGAGAGATGCAAATGGCTCTCAGCTCTCTTCTAATTAGCCTCCTCCTATCTGGGGTGTAATCTACAAACACTTCAGTTTTCCCACCCATCTGTAGTGGATATTAGTTCACCAGTGGCAGAGTGTACTCCTACTGGGCTTCAAGCCACACAAAGTGGCTGTTGGAAGCATATCAAGGGATGAATGAAGGACAGGCATGCCTTTGGACACAGCCTGAGCATGTTCAAGGTCAGACCTGCAGGAGGCTTCCCCAGTAGGGACATTGTGAGATCCTGTGTCAGGAGAGTGAGGGACATGGGGGCTTCTAGATGTGATGCATTCCCCTTTTCTCAAATGTCTTTCAGCTCTTTATTTTCACACCCTTGACCTTGTCCTTGGCAGGAAATCAGAGAGCCCAAAGTATGTATCCCAGTCTCAGCAGACCTCAAAATATAAGCTAGTGTTGAGCAGCAGTGGGTGTGTGGTGCTCTTGTCTGAGGTCTCCCTCTGATTTTGAACTGCTCCAGACTTTTCCTTTCTTGATGTCATGCCTGCAGTGGCGTGCACCAGCCCTCCACACTCCCTGTCCACAGGCTTGCTTTCAGCACTCACCTCTCTGCAAGTCCGTACCTTCCACCTCCCTCTGTGCCTCCCTCCTCCTCACCATAACATTTCCCATTGCGATAAAATAAGTGCCTGGAGCAACGTCTGCATGAGTGATGGGCTATAAAATTAAATGGCATAAACTATTCCAAATGAACCACCAGACATTCTGAACTTCACTCATCGCTAATTTGCAGACACAAACCCAGCCCATCTATGGACACAGGAGAAGAGGGATGCTAACTGCGTTCGGTGCCTCTCAGTAAAGGAGTCTTTTACTCCTCTTGATTATCTATGGCTTGATTCCTAAAGCATGTATGGGTTGCATCCGGCTCGGGTCGCCTGGAATTTGTAATCGTAGATCCTGGGTGAGGGCTATTGATTTTATAATACAGAGACAATAATATCTTAAGCAGAGTCCAATTCAGTTAGGCCTTAAGAAAAATGAACTTTTCCCACTGCCGAACAGCTCTGTCTGAATTAGTTTGCTTGCCGGTGGGACAGAGAACGGGAGCTGAACGCTCTCCTTTCTCCCAGCCTCCTGACCTAGTGCATTTCCCACTCCTTTGGCGTTCCTTCCTGTTTTCCTGTTTGCTGTTCTGTCTTCAGCTGAGGACCCCAATCTTCTCACACTTCTCCTGGCTTTGACCTCCCATGGACAATTGCAGACTAATAACAGAAAGCAGGGACCATGCTCAGAGTAACCAGTGGCCCCATAGTTTGTATAGGTGAGCTAGAGATGGAGCCCCATAGCCATTCCGCAAAGGCCAGCTGTTCCCAGTGTGTTCTTAGGAGAAGCAGAGGGTTCTTTGGAAACAAAGGAGATCACTGAACTAGGTCACGGCATAAAAAGGATGGCTGACAGCATTCTTGGATTTGGGTGTGAGCAGTGGGTCTTGGATTGGGGACAAATCACTCAGAAGTTTTCTCAAAACAATGATGGGAAGTTGTTAAATACAAGTCGCAGAAGTCCTGCTAGTTCTTGTCTTTCAAAGGGTGGAGCAAGTGGGTGGGGCAGACGGGCCTTTTCCCTGCTCCTGGGTGATGCAAGTGCTTCCCAGGGGTGCAGAGAATGACCCCCCTGCGCGTGCAGCTTACCGAGCAGCTGCACCTTGTTCTCCGGACTCTGCACCAAGACCGAGCTGACTGAGTCCAGATTGTCGTAGTTGCTGCAGCCCAGAGGGCCGGTCCTGGTCTCCGTGACCTAGAGAAGGCAGGGCAGAGTGTGGGTTTAGATAACAAGGAGAGACTTTACCTTTCTCCAGTCGTCCAGGCTCGGGCTCTGGGACCTGTCTTTGACCAGCCGAAGGAATGGCTTGTGTCCCCCCACCCCTGGAGCATAAAGCCACTTTCCTTCCTGGCCCCAAGACAGTGACAGTCAGTGGCGCCTGGCTGCAAGCAACATAGTGGGAGCCTTTCAGAGGCAGCCAAACATAGGTCTGTATGTGGAAAGAGAAAATTCAATGGAGGCAGAGGAAGCTGGACCTTCAAGCTGGACCCCCCTCCCCTCCCCTGGAGGAAGACAGGAGACCAGATGTGGATGCGATCAGCCTGCTGTGAGCCCAGCTGCAGCCTCTTACAGTGGTGCTCACAGGCTTCGGGGATCCCAAGGATGAAAGCCCTAGAGAAATATGAGTTATGAGTATTATTATTAGTATTAAACATTTAAGTCCCACCTCAGCACTGAGAAGTCCTTAGAGAAAATCAGCCATGGGCTTACTGCATATTTTACCAAGTATATTAAATATACATAAAGTCTTATAACCATGTAATATTCCAAAACAGCATAGAGTCATTTTAAAATATTATAAAGTTGGCCTATCAGGTTTTCCCTGATGTTTAAAGTATAAGATGAAAAATGGGGAGCTTTAAAGGCACTGAAATAATTATGTAATAAGAATGATGGGGACCTGAGGCCCTTTCTTCTCCAGATCTCTGAAGGCTTCGCCAACAATCAATCAACCAATCAACGAGTATTTATTGAGCGGCCACTCTTTCAATTCCATGCAATTCATCAAACATCCATGGTGTGCCTTTCCCAAAGTTCTTCAAGGAAGTCCGCCCCGATCACTCTCAGCCCCCTTCCTACCTCCACCACCTCTGCCCTGCTGCAGGCATGCGGGCTGCCATGTGCCACTGTTTTCTGCGAGTGTTTCATTAATGTCTGGGTCCCCTATACACCAAAGACTTCGTAAAATAAGCTCATGTTAACCTTGCTTACCACGTCGTCAACAGCAATGAACACAGTGCTGGCATGTAGTAGGTACTCAATAAACTGGGGAATGTATGAGGAGTGGGTTTCGGGCTTTGGGAGGAGGAGGGGTAGGCACGAAGATGCATACTGTCCCCTGCAGGAGATTACAGCCTGCAGGGGAGGCAGGGGCAGGTACAGCCGACTGACGCACACCCAAGGCGAGCAGAAGTGACGTGTCATAATGAGCACTGAGGGCAGCTCTAAACAGAGGGAAGACAAGGGAAGAAGCAGCGGAGAAGACCCAACTGAGCTGGTCGTTGACGATAAGTAGGAAGTGGACAGAGGAGAAGGGAGGGAACGGTACTCTGAGAAAAAGGGGCAGCATGAGCTAAAACAGATGGTTTCAAAAGTGGATCTTGTATGTGTCCAGCACTCTGCTAGTTACCATGGTGAATACCAAAGTGACACGCTTAAAGGGAATTTAGTAAACTTAAGCTTATATGTGTGTGTGTGTGTGTGTATGTATCATACACACACACACACATATGTGTATGGAACAGAGTAATCAAACAAGAAGTGGTGTGTTAATGACTGAAAATACAGTGAGGGCAGAGACAGGAGAGATACTTGTAGCTTAAAGTAGTCAAAGGAGGATTCATGGAGGAGGTGAGCCAGAAATTGGTCTTGAAGAATGAGTAGAGGTTGGACAGAAAGGGGAGGGAATTGAGAGAAAAAGAGGTCACTGCAAAGACCAAGGGGCAGCAACAGACATTATATGAGAAGCAGCAAGACTTAGTCTGAATGAAGAACGCGACCATGACCCTGACGGGCTGGAATAACCTCTACAGTTTTCCAAGCTCGTCCTCCAAGGTCATCCTGTTTCACCTTCACAGAACTCTCTGGCATGAGTCTCCCTACTCTCACCCTCCAAAGGAGGGACCCAAGGTTGGAGAGAGTGGAGTGGCCGAGGCAAGATCTTAACCCTTGAGTCCCCAGACTCCAGTTCAGGGCCCCTGTGTCCCCTGCAAGGGCACATCAGCAGACTGCAGAAAATAAAGGGAGGGGGACCCCTTCAGATGACTTAAAAACCAACACTTCACATAGCATATTTTAGTGATCTGCATTCTTCTCAGAATGTAAACCTGGGTCAAAACAAATTTTATAGTTTGAGACTAAATTATAAATGAAGAAACCAAGGCCAGACTTGGTTAAAGGACTTCTCACCTGCCGGGCTAGGAGTCACCAACTCATGCATTCATTCACTCATGTTTTTTCATTTGATAAACGTGCAAGGAGCAATCGGAACTCAGAGTGTGTAAGCACCAGTTACTACCGTAAGGCCTGTATAGACAAGTGGGAGCATGTTTCCATGATCCCCGAGTTCTGGCTATTACACTTGGCCTGTCTCCCCTGCCAGGTGGGCACTAGGGGCTGAATATGCCTCTGTATTGAGTGAGTGAGTGAGTGGCGAGTTGGACTGAAGTAGGAAGGCTGAGCATTGCCTCCATCGAGTGGAATCTCCTGTATCTGTATGGTATGAGAATCCCTGTAAGGAGAAACGTGACTCAGGACCAGCCTGCCTGTTCTGGAAAAGCCTGCCTCTTTTGGAACGGACTGGGCTGATGTCTGGGTGGGTTGATGGGTGTGGCATTGGGGAGGCCTGCTTGTCCCCAGCTCTTCACCTGCATTGGGTCCAGGCAGGGAGGGAGCTGTACCCCTTCTGTAGGAACAGGACAACTCCCAAGGGAGAAAACCAAGAACAGCCACTGTCTCCCCCTTAGTCCCACCACGGTCCCTTCCTCCCGCCGCCAATCCATCTGCCTTCCCAGCGTCCTGTTAGCATTCTGGGGCTGCCTCTTGTTGCTCTTTTCTGACCTTTACTTTGCTATTTCCAAAGGCCAGCTCCACAAGAGGACAATCAGTTAGGTAAGTCACTGAAAGAGTGTGTGTTGCTTCACTTTATTAATCGTGGCACGAGGGCAGGAGTGAGAAGAGACCAGGACCGTGATCCCCTGCTCGTTTCCGGAGAGGGAAGGGTCCAGGCCAGACCTCCATGAGGGAGAAGGCCCACTCGGGTCCCACGAGATCCCAGAGCCATTGCTCCTCTCATATTCTGCTCCGAGCCACCTTAGTCCTCCTGGACGAGTGAGGAGGAGGAGGCAGCCAGCTGCAGAGGGTTCTCTTGCAGACAGTACCTGGACATGGACTTGAAAAGCAGGATGGCCTACGCTCCCCTCCCCCAAGGGATGGAAGTCCCTTTATAATCTGCCCGAGTCTCTCTCTGCGAGGTTGGTCCAGAGAACTGCATGCCTTTCTCTGGAGAAGAGGCAGCAGCTCTGGCAGATCATAGAGGGGGCCCGCCGAGGTGGCAGGAGGTGCGGCTCACTCAGGTGCACATATGTGAAGAGTGTCCCAGATAAGCTTTCAGAAAGGGAAAATAATTGTGTGCTAATTGGCCTGTTGACAGAGACCAGCCTGCCGAGTGCCGTGATGGATCTCAGGTTCATTAGCACGCCAAATTTCCGTAAATACCAGATCCTGCGAACGCACATTCCCGTGGCCTGCTGTCCTCCCCCTGCCCCCGACTTCCAGCTGCTCTTTTCCTACCTGGTGGGATATGGGTGGAGCTAAGGGCTGTCACGTGGGCTTCTAATTGTGAGCCTCGGGGCTGCCTGGGAGAGCAAGGCTGAGCCTATGTGTGCTTGAAATACCTGCGAATTGAATCCCGGGCTGCGGCCGTGAGCAACCCGGACAAGCCTGCCTTGAGACGCTGTGTGAGAACTGCCCCCTCTTGCCATCTCAGGACCCACCCGTACTTGTGTGTGGGCCCTTTGCAGTCAGCTCGGGAGCATCCCAAACCCCCCTTCCCCACCATGGAGTCCTTCCTCCGCCTTGGATTGAAGAGAGGGGGAGCTACAGCTGAGGAGCAGGCGCCTCCCCTGCTGCCTGGCTCTGACCTCATCCCGGGAGCTCTGGGCAGCGTGGGTGTGTAGTCAGCCCTCTGCAGTGTGTGGAGTGTTTTCCTGTGACTATCATTTGGTGTCACCCCAGCCGAGAGCCGGGGTAGTATTCACCATATTTATCAGCAGGTAGGACAGGGTGTGCCAACGCGGTCCTCTGGAGGCCTCCCGGGGTGCCTTGGTCCTTCGGGTACTATCAAGGGGGCCCCTGGGGGTTCCATGGCACGGATGAGGTGGTTAGGGTAGCACCCAAGGGGTTGTGGTGAAGACCGTTTACCAGCTAGGATGGAAACGTTTTAATATTTTAGTAACTATGTAGTCATGTCAACTGAGTGTAAGCCCTGGGTGTAGTCAGAGAGTTTGGTGATGCCTCAAGGTCAGAGAAATAGGAAGCACCTGGGCGGAAACCTAAGCCCAAATCTTCTCCTGGAGAAGGTTTGTTTCCCACTGAACTGCGCAGCCCGCTGTCACTGATCAAGCATTTCGTTGCGTGTCTCACCATGCGCCAGACACTGTGAGGGGACCCAGGACTCTGTGCGCGCTGCAGAGCCCCTCCTGCTCCAAGCCGCCCTGCCCTGGTGGGCGCGTGAACAGCTGCAGTGTGCTGTGATGAGTCCAATATAGAGGCGAGGCGTGTGGTGATCAGGCCGCACCTCGCCACAGCGGGTGGTGGCTGTGGGCTCGCAGAGAAACGTGCTGGGCAATCAGAAGGGGGTGGTGAGAGGAAGAGTCAGACCGCACCTGCCTACAGAAACCAGCGACAGACAGGTGTGCAGGAGGACTTGTGCTTCACCAAGGCTGAGCCAGTGAGCGGTCCCTCACCCCCAGCCACTGCCAGCTGGAGGAAGGGCTGTGCCGGAGGCCAGCTGAGCTACTGCTAAGGCGCACTCGGTATGAGGAAGTCATCAGCAGGCACGCAGCAGCAGCAAGCCGGCAAGGGTGTGCTCTAGCCTCCTGGCCCCGGCTCTGTGCACCTGTGTACATGTATGATGCCACATGTGTTAGGGCAGAGGTGGACTCTGATGGAATGCCTTTATGCCAGGACAGAACGGGCAGGCCCACCCTGGAAGGTGAGCAGAACCCCAGAATGGGGTGCTGACACCTCCCTTTGCTCCTTAGTTTAGCAGTGACCTAGTTTAGGAGACAGGTCACACGGGTCTCTAGACCTCACTGAGTTACGTGGAGGTGAGGACTTGGAGGAGTGAAGGTGGGAGAAAAATACTATGTGACCCCTGTTTTCTGGTGGTTCTCTGGATTACATTCCATGGGGAGAGCCCGCTGTGCGTTTCAACAGAGGAACTCCAGGTCCGTCAGCCCGGTGGAGGCTGAATAGTCATCTCTCATTTTGTGTGTGAATGGGGACATTCCAAAAAGAGGCTTCCAAGGACGGTGGCCCTCTCTCGGGGAGAGGGGCAGTGGTGGCAGTTCTGGAAAAGTGCGTGCACGGGCACTGTGATAGATGTGGCTTGGGGTGTCTGCCCACCTCTCACCCCACAACCCAGAGTTTACGGGAGAGGTGAGTCCGGTCACCGTGGTTGAGACTCTGCAGCCCCCCTCTTTGTAATAGACGAGGGTGGGCTCTGAAACACGTTATTACTCCAGGGAGTTTAGAACTATGATACTGAGAGAAAAACAGTTAAAGGGTGATTGTGGACATCTACAAAAATCAGAATAAATAATGATCAAGCACCAGGAACTGAGGCTATGACAGTGAGCAAGAAGGCGGTCCCCGCCCCGATAATATTGGCTGAGAGGTAACACAGAAAAACAGTGTTCGTTCAGGGCTAGAAGCAGCTGCGGAGCAAGGCAGGGCTCCATGTCAGCTGAGGCCACAGGTGTGTGGAAGAGTCTGTTACCCCCTTCACTCCTTGAAGACTTCAGCATTAAGCTTGCTTACCGCCATCCTTCTTAGCACCACCAGGTCGTATATCGTTCCTGTGGATGTCAGCATCCTTGTCGATCATCTGTTAATCCCCCGGCCTCTCAGTTCCCTGGCCTTTTCATCTCCCCTCCTCATCTTGTCTTCCAGCCCCCTCTTAGCCACCCACGCCTGTGGCCATGGTCCAGAACCTGATTTTTTTTTTTGCAGCTGCATTCCCTCTATAATCTCATTATTAAGCATCACACACTTGTGCATCCTCTAGTCTCTTCTCTCTAACAGGTCATCAAACCTACCTAATGTCAACAATAATTTAAACATGAATTTAGAAAACTCCTTCTTAGACACTCAATTTTTTCACCTGCCCAGGTTTTCACTTCCTGCTGTCCCTTAACACTCTCAAATTCCGTGGTCCCTCACTGTAATCGCTGCTTGCTACATGCTCTCAGCTCCCTTGCATCTTTTTTCATTCATCTTGTACATGCACATATACCTTAGTTACATCCAGCTCCCCATCCATGCCATGATGCCTGGCTGAACATGAAGTGCCGGATGCAGCTGACACAGCTCGCAGCTGCTGACTGGTCCCAGGTCATCATGAGGACCATGAGTCTCAAATGGGCCCTCAGTGCTGCCCTCCCCCCTGCATACATTTATCTTGTCGAGTGAGATACTTAAGTCCCACTCTCTGGAAAGACCATTTCATGCGTTCTTGCCTCAACAATTCCTCTTCCTTTTAGCCAAGAACTTGGCTTCTTGTTTCACGGAGGAAGTGAAATCAATCAGAAGCGAACACCTGTACCCCCTCACCACATCTACCGTCCCACTGCATTTGTCCTTGTGTACTTTGTACCGCCTCTGGTTACAAGGGATGCAGCACTTATGCCCCTGTGTGAGACCTACCCCTCCGCCCATGCATGGAATATCAGCTTCTCTCCTCGACTCAATCGCTCCTACAATTATCGTCTGTCTCTCTTGTGTCATTCCTTTCTCCCTCTCTACCAAATCATTTCAATCAACATACCCATATTCTGGACTACCTCTTATCTGAAACACAAAAATGCACCCCCCCTTGACCCCACATCACCCCCCAGCTATCATCCATTTTTCCCTTTGCCTTTATAGCAAAATCCTAAAGCATCGTCTCTACTCCTCTGATTCCACCCTTTGCCTTCTCTCTTGAGCTGTCTCCATGCAGCCTTTTGTACCTTCCTGCCACTGACACTGGTCTTATCGAGATTCCTAGCTACCTCCATGTGCCAAGTTGAAGGCCAGTTCTCAATCTGACTGCCCAACAGCATTTAGCCTGGTTGGCCACTCCTTCTTCTGTGACACACTTTCTCCACAGTGCTTTGTGGTCTGACTCTGTGCTCCTCATACCTTTCTGCTTTGTCTCAGCCTCCTTTGGCAGATCCGCCTCTGCTTCCCCATTTCCAAACATGTATGTGCTTCACACACAGCTGAGCCCTAGGGCCGCCTTACCAGCTACATTCACTCCTGGAGTGGTCTCATCGCATCCTTTCCCCGAGTTTTAAATACCAGCTGTGCTTGTGTATATATTTGTATGCCAAATTTATATCTCCAATCATGACCTTTTGAAATGCTGGTGTTCCTATCCAACTGCCTGTTAGATATCTCTACTTGGATGTCTAATAGAAATGTCAAGTTCAATGTGTCGAAAACCAAACACTTGATTCACTCCTTTCAGATCTGCACTTCCCCCAATGCAGATGGAATCCCTGTCCATCTAGTTGCTCAGGCCAAAAATCTTGCTGTTAGTCTTGACTCCTTTCTTCCAATTCATTAGTAATCTTGCAGGCTCCAGCATCAAAACGTATTCTGAATCTGCCAGTTTCTCACAGCCTCTTTACAGCCAGCTTCGTCCAAGCAAGCCACCGTTATTTCTCACCCTGACCGCTGCAGTAGTCACTAATCACTAATGTCCTCATGGTCTGGCCGCTGCAACCGCTGCCACCTCATCTCCCACTCTACCTCACTTGGAGTCCACTGCAGACGGCCTTCCTGGATGCCACCACGGACACTCCCACTTTAGGGCAATTGCGTCCGCTCTTCCCTCTGTCCAAAATGCTCTTGCTCAAGATGTCCATGTGGCTTACTCCATCACTTCATTCAAATCTCTGCTTAAATGACGTTCCTTCAGACAGGTGTTCCCAAAATCGCCAGGTCCCCGTCACCCTCTCCCCCTGGTCTCCTGTCTTCATACCATTAATCTCCCTTGACATGCCATAGTCACTTAATTATGTCTCCCCTACTAGAATTTAAGCTTCATGAGGTCATGGAATTAAAATGTTTTGTTTACTCTTGGGTTCTCAGTACCCAGAACAGTGCCTGACGTGTAATAGTTGTTCAGCTATTCAGTATTCATTGAATGATACATAAATAAACAATCTCCTTGTGAATTTTGGGTAGTATAGGGCAGGCTATAAGACAAGACTGACCCTTACTTTCCACCCTAACTTTATATTTAGAATTTTAGAGGTCAAGTAGAGTATTTTCAATCAAGTATAGTCTTCTCTTTTCTAAAACGGTATGAACTTTCCTGGAACTCTCCTAAATGTAAGTAGAGACAATGGGATGAAGGTTATAGTTATTAAAGTTACAGGAATATGGATCTTTGCAAACATGTATGATCATGTCACTCCCGGACATATTTTAAAATTCTTTATCATGGCCGTGTAATTCTGCTCCAGCCTACTTCCAAACCTCTTCTTGTGCCAGCGCTGTTGTTGTTCACCTCACTGCGGGCACAGCTGTCTGCTCTGTTCCACCAAGACACCTAGCTGCTTCCTGCCTCAGGGCCTTAGCACTTACTTTTCCCTCTGGCTGAACATTCTTCCCTCAGATCTACACATAGCAGGCTTTTTTTTCATTCAAATCTCAGCCTCAAAACCTAAACCCCAGGTGCCCTCCCCTGAGCAGTCCGGTGAACATTATCTGCTCCCATCTCTCACCCCAGGAAATCTGTACCTGTGACTCTGTCTTTTCTTGTTATCATTACCTGAACTTCCTTTGCTGATGTTTGCTGATCATTTCTATCCCCTATTGGAACGTATCTAGAATGCAGGGACCTTGTCTAGCTTTCTCTAGTCTCTTTCTCTGGAGTCAGCCTCAGAGCAGATGCCACGTGACTGTTTGCTGTCGAATGAAGACCTGGACCATGTGTAGGGCTGGTGGTGCCTCTGTCAGAAGGTGCTCTACCCCATCCAGTCAGTCAGGCCCTGCTGACTTGGAGCTAGTTAAGTCTCCGGCCTCCCCTTCTTTTCCCTCTGCTGCCCTGCACCCCTCCCCCACAGCACCTGGCAGGCCGTTACCTTGATGGCCCCCGTGGCTATCTGGATGTGATGCAGCCGTCGCAGAGTGCTCTCTCTGTCGATGAAGTAGGAGGCTGCCAGCTGATGCAGGGTCTCCAGGGACACAGCCGAGCTGTTCCCACTGCCCCCGACTGTCGGGGCACTTCCTGCTGTCTCTGTCTTTCGGCTCAGTTTCCGCTTATCCACAAAAATGGTCAGGGACTCTTCTCCTAGAGCAAACAACGTGGGTTCATTGGTGAGGCCTTCTGCCCCCTTATCCCCTACATATAAGAACATGAAACTCTTGGGCAGGAGAGACGGAGCTAAGAATGAGCCCATTACTCCTGCGGAAGGCCTCTTCCCCATCCCGTACCATCTTCAGAAAAATCTCACCAGACCGAGTCACGGCACAACTGGTATCCTGCCTGGGAGGCCCTCCTCCCTTTCCTCAGTTCTGTGTGTCACCCCAAAGCTCCCGCCCCTCACATCCAGCTTATCCACTTAACATCTTGTATTGATCTCTATCTCAGGCAATCTACCTCCACGGGAGAGAAAAAATTCTTCCTCTCAAGTTGTTTATGAGAAGCTGCCATGGATATTTCTGCTCCTTCCAAAAGGGCAAAAGCCTTGAAGTTCAAGGCCCCCTCTCCCCATCAAACACTCAACACCTACCACATGCAGCAGCTGGCCTGAACCCTCGGAGAGCTCCTTTTTGTCCATCAGACAGTGAGCTAAATGTTACAATAAATCCTGCTGGCTTCTTCCCAGGGCACAGAGAGCTCTGCCTCTTCAGAGCTTCTGATTCTGCCCTGGATCCAAGCCAAGGTTGCACCATCCCCACCCCCCACCCTCACCTCCATCCAGCCCAGAGTCATTAGAATTGGTTTGTCTGGTTCCAAGTCTTTATACAGAGGAAGCAGGGGGCAGGGACTCAACAGACATTTACTTCTCTGCCCATGGGTCTGACAACTGTCTCTACAGCAAATGGTGCGATGGGGAGAAGCTAAGGGGTAAAGTGCTCAGTCAGGAGAAAACTGGGAGCACCCCCTACTGGCAAGGGCTTAGCAGGAGTCTCTGTGTCCCCAAATGTCTTCAGTCCACGCTCTGTCTGCAGGAGGATGCTGATAAGCAAACAGCAATGTTCTGAAGTGAATTTGGATGTTCAGAAACCATACTATTCTCAAACGCACCAGAAAGAAAACATTTCTCAGGCAATTATAGGCCAGGAAAAAGCAAAAGATCCAGGAAGGCTATTGAAGCTATCCTCAGTGGGCCTTCAAGCTATTTTCCACAACCTGGCAACCAATTCGTGCAGGATCGCGATGTTACTTACCTCCAAGGGTGGCGGAAAGCAGGAAGTGAGTGCCGTACTTTTTGATCAGGTTTTCAGTAACCTGTTGCAGGTTGGGTCTCCTCCCCAGGAGGCGGATGTTCCGGATGAACTCCGGGGCAAGAGGCAATGGCAAACTGAAGAAGTCCTTCCTTTCCAGAGCCAAGCTGTTCACTTTCCAACGGGCGAACTCCCTGGTGGAAAGAGTCAAGGGATAAGGAAAAGCTCCCTGTGTTTTGGAACAAGAGGCATAAAATGTGCAGTAGGTCATGTTCTTCCTCCCGTGGTACCCGCCTCATCTCCTCTCAGCCCACGGCTCTGCAGACGGAGGCACCCACGGCCTAAAAGAGGCCCTTTGGCTCCCCCCGGCCTCTCACCCCTGGCTGTGGGAAAGCCCTGTCTCGGCTGACCTCCATCACAACTTACTCTTCTGACCTTCCCCATTGGAGAGCAGCTGGCAGCTCGTTCGTGTGAAGGCAGCCATGGTAGCCGCGTGGCAGGGAAGCCCACAGTGCAAACACTGCACAGTGGTCTGCAGAGGGGGGCGCTAGTCACAGCTGGCCCCCATGCGGATGCGTCACGTCACCCGTCACGGCCTCAGTTACCCATCTGTGAAGTCAGATTTTGGTCCAGAGCAACAGTTCTCAAACGTTTTGGTCTTAGGACCCCTTCACACTCTTCAGACTGATTGAGTCCTCCATACAGGGTGGGACAAAAGCAGCTTCACAGTTGTTCGTATGGAAAATAATACAATAGTTAATAAAGACTAACGTGAGAATAAACTCTGTGTTTCGCGTACTCATGACTGTAAACCAGCTTTGCCCCGCCCTGTATCTGTGTGGACGACATCTATTGGTAATTGCCATTTTAGAAATTAAAACTGAGGGAAGTAATTCACGAGTTACTTCATTTAAAGGTAACAGCAGTAAACCCATTCCATACGACATAAGTAACATATTTTATGACAATAACTGCATGATCTGAAGCAAAACTGGTCTAGCGAGAATCACTAGAATGTGGCATCGCCGCATTTTTGCAAATCTCTTCAGTATCTTGCTGAGCAGGGGAGGTGGGTGCATTTGCTTCTGCACCCAATCTGCTGTGATTATTGTGGGTGTTCTTCCGTGGCACCACACTAAACCCAACAAGCGTAGTTTCTTAAAGGGTAGTTCCCGTGTGCAATTTGAAACCATGTCAATGAACTTCTCATACTCCGTTACGTTAAAATCCAGTGTTCCACACTGTACTTTGAGTAGATCTTTCTACCCTTCATATTTTGTAACATCGTACATTAGTCAGCTGGAAAATACGGGAACACTGAGTTATTCGGATCTTCCACATTTTGACACTTTTCATTATATAACATCAAAACATTACACTCGTTAATATTACCACCAATCTCATCAGAAAAGTCCTTAAATATTGGGAAGCTGTCAAGCTCACAATGGCAAATAGGAGCTCTCCAAAATTCCCATTTTTCTTTGAAAGCTTAAATTGTATCATTGGTAATAAGTCCTGTCAGTTGTTTTCCTTAAAGAAGCAGGTTTGCTACATTCTTTCTTTCTCCCTTTCTCTCTTTCTTTCGAGAAAATGTCTGCCAAACGCTGAAGTCTGAATGACCATAGTTTGTCTGTTGGTTGTCGAGAAGAAATTAGTTCCATGATGAAAGTGGCTAGTTCAGTTCCGGCATCATCACACAAGTACTTTTCCCTGAAGCAACATCATTCCTTAGTGGCCTCAGACATGCTCTGGGTGTGCCTCCCATTTTATCATATAGAAGATTAAAAAGATATATACTTAAGGCTCAAGATCTAATAAAATGAATAAATTCTACTGCTTCCAGGACACCCTTACATAAAACTAGCATACGTGTGTGTGTGTGTCTTTAGGTGCGAGTGTGTAATGACGAGGAACACACAGTTACTAGTGTCATTTGGTGGGACGGCTGTTCTTCAGGCTGAGATGCCAGAGGTTTTCTTCCCAATTACTTTTGGATCTTCAGTGCCAATGTCAACATGGACATCCTAGAAAAAATCTTCAGAGGATCCACATTAGGAGAAGCCCTGTTCTAGAAGACACCAAAGTGCCTTTCCAGTTCCACCTAGAACTTTCATCTTCAGTTCCTCACTGAATGGTTCATATTTTAAAGGGGACCGATTTCCAAGGGGAATCTCCATCCTGGGATGAAATTTAAAGGACCCTATGCATTCGTAAGAAGTTTCCTGTGGCCTCTGAAATGGCACTAGTAAGGACCAGCTCTGCTGCCTGAGGAAGCAACAGAGTCAAGTCTTCTTGACCTTATCATCCATCCCAGCTCTTTTCTTCGTGACAGGGATAAGCCTTGGTCTCACCTCCCCCCAAATCCATGAAGTCCAAAAGGCAGGACTGCAGAAGAATAAAATAATTCAAAATAAAGAAATAAAAACCCGTGCCCAATTTGAGGCTTCCCACAGCTAAATCTAGAGACTAAGACAGAGAGGAGGGGCGCGTGCCAAACGTGACCAGGGAAGCCAATGAAAAGGGATGACTAAGTCTTTTAAAGTCCCTGCTGTGTGGCTTTATTTATCTGAGCAGACAAGTTCGTAATAATACATTATCATTTATTTCCTTTGTGCATCAAATGCTACACTTTAATAAAAGTATAGGGTATTTGTCAAAAGTGTCTTCCATTCCAAATCCCACCACCCCGTGAAGAACAGTTTCCTGATCTCATTTCTGATTAGCTGGGTGGCCAATAAAAATACATAGAGTAGCTTAATGGATTTAGAAAAACCAAGACACAATTACATACTGCCTACAAGAGACTCACTTCGGCTTTAAGGACACTTATCCTGAAAGTGAAAGAATAGAAAAAGATGGCCCATGCAAATGGACACACACACACACACGCACACACACAGCTGGGGAAGCTATACCTTACACCTGACAAGATACATTTTAAGCCAAAGACTAACAAGAGACAGAAAAGGTCATTATATAATGATAAAGACATCAATTCATTGATGAAGTGTAATATTTGTAAATATGTATGCACTCAACACAGGAGCAACTATATATGTGTAGTAACTATTAATAGGTCTAAAGGGAGAAATAGCAGTATCGTCATGGAAGGGGACTGCAATACCGCGCTTTAAACAATGGATCTGTCATCCAGACAGAAAATTAGCAAAGAAACACTGGACTAGATGGACTAAACGTATACGTACAGAACATTCCACCCCCAGCAGCAGCAAAATACACATTCTTCTCAAGTGCACATGGAAATTCTCCAGGAAACATTATATGTTAGGCCACAAAACAAATCCTAATATATTTAAGAAGAGTGAGATCTCATCATTCATCTTTTATGACTATAATGCTATGGAATTAGAAATCAATTACAATAAGAAAACTGGAAAATTTACAAATTTGTGGAGATTAAACAATATGCTCCTGAACAAAGGAGAAATTATGTGTGTGTGTGTGTGTGTGTATGTATACATACATACACACACCATATAATGAGGCAAATGAAAATGTAAACACAAATACAAAAACTATGGGATGCAGCAAAAGTAGCTCTTAAGAGGCAAGTTTATAGGAATAAATGCCTATGTTAAAAAAAAATAGAAAAGGATCTTGAATGAGCAACCTAACTTCAAAAAACTAGAACAAACCAAGCCCAAAGTTAGTAGAAGGAAGAAAATAAAGATCAGAGTAGAAATGAAAGACAAAGAGCTTGAAAAATCAACAGAATAAATCAATAAAACTAAAAGCTGGGGTTTTTTTGGAAAAAAGAGTAAGCAAATTGTTAGCTGAACTAACTATGAAAAAAGAAATGACTCAAATAATATTAGAAATGAAAGAGGAGGCATTGCAACTGATATCACACAAATACGAAGATCACAAGATACTACTAGAACAATTATACACCAACAAATTGGACAACCTAGAAGAAATGTATAAATTCTTAGAAACACATACCCAGACTGAATTATGAAGAAATAACAAATCTGAACAGACCAATTACTAGTAAGGAGATCGAATCAGTAATCAAAAATCTCCAAACAAACAAAAGGCCAGGAGCAGATGGCCTCCCTGCTGAATTCTACCAAAAACATAAAGAAGAATTGATAATACTAATCTTTCTGAAACTATTCAAAAAAATAAAAAAAAAAGAGGAGGGAAAACTGCCAACTCATTGCACAAGGCCAGCATTACTTTGATACCACAACCAGACAAGGACACTATGAAAGAAAGAGAGAAAGGAAGGAAGGAAGGAAGGAAGGAAGGAAGGAAAGAAGGAAGGAAGGAAATTACAGGCCAATATCCTGATAACATAGATGCAAAAATTCTCAACAAAATATTAACAAACCGAATTCAACAGCACATTAAAATGATCATGCACCACGATCAAATGGGGTTTATTCCAGGAATGAAGGGATGGTTTAACGTCTACAAATCAATTAATGTGATATATCACATTAACAAAATTGAGGATCATATGATTATCTCAATAGAGGCAGAAAAAGCATTTGACGAAGTCCAACATCCATTTATGATTTCAAAAACTCAACAAAGTTGGTATAGAAAGAACATACCTCAACATAATAAAGGCCATATACGACTAACCCACAGTTAAGAGCATACTCAATGATGAAAAGCAGAAAGCTTTTTCTCTAAGATCAGCAATAAGACGAGGTTGGTCCCTCTCACCATTTTTATTCAATATAGTACTGGAAGTCCTGGTGAGAGTAGTTTGGCAAGAAAAAGAAATAAAATGAATCTAAATACAAAAGGAAGAAGTAAAATTGTCTCTATTCTTAGATGACCTGACATTATATGTAGAAAACCTTAAAAGACCACCAAAGAACTATTAGAAGTAATAAACAAATTCAGTAAAATTGCAGAATAAAAAAATCTATATATAAAAATTTGTTGCATTTCTATAAACTAGTAATGAAATATCAAAAAGGGAAACTAAGAAGACAATCTCATTTACAATTGGATCAAAAACAATAAAATACCTAGGAATAAATTTGACCAAGGAGGTGAAACATCTATGTACTGAAAGCTATAAGACATTGATAACAGAAAATGAAGAAGACACAAGTGAATGGAAAGATATTTCATGCTCATGGATTGGAAAAATCAATATTGTTAAAATGTCTATACTACCCAAAGCAATCTATGGATTCATTTCAATCTCTATAAGAATTCCAATGGCATAATTTTTCATAAAATAAAAAAAATTCTTAAGATGTCCATGGAACCACGAAAGTCCAGAATAGCCAAACCAATCTGGAGAAAGAACAACAGAATTGGATACATCACATTTCTTGATTTCAAACTAAGTTACAAAGCTATAGTAATCAAAACAATATGGTCTTGCTGTAAAAACAGACACATAGTTGAATGGAACAGAATAGAGAGCCCAGGAATAAACCCACACAAATATGGTTAATTAATTAATGACAAACAAGCCAAGAATATACAATGAGAAAAGAACAGTGCCTTCAATAAATGATTTTAAGAAAACTGGATAACCACATGCAAAGGATGAAATTAGACCTCTATCTCACACCATACACAAAAATCAACTCAAAATAGATTAAAGACTCAAACTTAACGTCTGAAACCATTAAACTTGTAGAATAAAATAGAGGCTATAAAATCTCCTTGACATTGGTCTTAGCGGTAATTTCTTTTTAATCTGACACCAAATCCAGCCTCCCTGCTTTGTTGTCGGCCACATCTATACTTTATTAACTAATAAAGCATTTCTAGCTTAGGTTATTATCAATTAGAGTTTATAGCATTTAGATTGCTAGAGGGAAAAAAGGCAGCCGTTCTCTCATTTTCTATACTTTCTTACAATGGTCAAAGCCCCTCGCCAAAAGGAAAGGCCAGCTTGCCATAGAAGTGACTCCCGCTTTAATGAAACCTAATCAGTAAAGATCAGCGGTCACATGGCTTACTCAGTCACTTCATTCAGGACTGCTGAACAACACCTCCTCAAAGAAGCTTTCCCTAATTGTCCCATCTGAAAGGGCACTGTCTCTCTCTCACTCGCTGTCCACCATGCTCTCTGCTTTATGTATCTTCTAGCCCTTATCACTCCCTGACATATTGTGCTTTTTAATTCTCTTTCTCTCCCACCAGAACATATGTGGTATGAGGGTGGGTTTGATTCTTTCCATATTTCTCAGTAGCAATAGAACAATACTAGATGTTCAGTATATTTTTGTTGAGTGATTTCATGACTCATTTATTTTATTTATTTAAAATAAAGTCCTTTTATCACTTCTCGGCCTTTTGGCCAAGATCAAGTGTCAAATAAAGTCATTTATTTTATGTCACAGCTTTGCACATCCTTTAGTTGTTAGCAAATTATCAAGAACTTGATTTTTAAAAATTACAGAAAGAGAATACATAGACACAGCAACCAATTAGTGATTGATATGAAATGAAAGTAAAGCATTATACATGCGTATGTATATCAATGAAAAAATTAGATTTATAGAAATGTAACTTACAGATATAATTGTGTGCATTTTAATATATATATATAAGTCAAGATACTAATGGCATTTTCTCATGCTTCATCTACACTGAGTCTGGGTCCCCTTCCACTGTCGTCAGTGAACAGGGACAGCTTCCCGTGACTATCCATGGTCCAAGTGAGGACAGAACTGTCATGCAGCTCTGCTGTGCTTGACGCCCAGTGTTAGTGACCAGTGGCCCTGGCCCTCTGCATGGGGTCTAATGTTTTCTGCCACACTCCTGGGGTTATTTAAAGGTCCCCCAATGTAGCAACAGTCCTGGAGTTTTGCTGTTTCTTTAGTCTTCATCTTCCTGCATCCAACATCACACTTGGAAAATCGTGCATTTTATCCAAACCAAAGAGTTTCAAATATACCTTACTTACATGATTGAGGATCTCGCAGCTCAGAACATTAAGTAATTTGCCTGACGTCACACAACTACCAAGAGGGAAATCTGGACTGTTAGAATCAGAATAAACATTGGGCTGCTGTTTGCCCATTTTACTTCCTGTGATCATGTCCATGGAACCTTCTCTTTATGGGATGCACCGGGGCCACCGAGCAAGGCTGCTCAGCCCTGAGGAGACCAGTCCAGGGAGTCCTGCCACCCCAGACCTTGCCCAGCTGCCCCAAGGGTTGAGGGCAGCAGGCTGGGGACACACCCACCAACCATCTGCAGCACCACCAGCACTGGCATGCACATGGGTCCGCAAGATCTACTTCAATCCCCTTAGGTCATGGGAACACCGTGAAGCAGAGAGGGAAGTGGTTTGCCTAAAGCAACATAACCAGTTGGTGCGAGAAGCAGAACAATCAGCACTGACCCTCCCCCAGTGCTGTCTGTGGACATCAACTGTGATAATGGTGACCATAGCAACAGTGAGACCCAAAGAGTTCAGAAAGTAACTTGCACCTCACCCACTACGTGGCGGAGCTGAGATTCAGACCCAGGTCAACCACAGACTGCTGTCTCTAGAACACTCTTTTCCTGTGTCGTGTATTTTATTGCATTCTAATTTTAGTGTTTACTATCTTCCAACAAAAATATTTTCATTGCCTGGAACATTTTCTTTTAATTATCTATACAAAACACGAGTTTACTGTGTTTCGAAAACACAGTGCAACATATGCACCAAAGCAAAACCTTTTTGGATTAAGGTGGTTTCGATGCGTGCATTTGCAGGAGGAGAAATTAAGCCCTAGGAAAAAAATATCGAGTCCATACACAGGTTACCAGGGGAGGAATCAGAGATACAGCTGCTCAGGAAATTACAACACAGAATAACTGGGAACAATGAATGATACTGTCTTAGGAAGCATTTTATGAGCAAATAAAAATTAAGGGTTAACATTGAATGAATAAATTCTTAGTATGTGCCAGGCATTCCAAGCATCTTATAGAGATCAACAAATATAATATTTAAAACATCTCTATAACGGGGGAAATATAATCACCCTCATTTTATGGATAAGGAAATTGAGGCAGAAATAAGTTAGTTTCCCAGAAGGTAACACCCAGGAGGTGGAAGAGTGAGAATTTAAACACATGGGAGCTGCCTGGCTCCATGACCCACCGTCTTTACCCCGCTGCTGTACCATCTCCCCTGAGAAGCTCCAAGGGGCAGTGTGATGTTGCGAATGGAAGAGTGTATGAGTGTGTGTGTTGGGGTGGGAGGGTGGATTTCATGAAAAAAACACTAGAGACATAAGGATGCTGTCGAGCAAGAATCAGTCACAAGCCTCGGCCAGCCAGCCTTGGAAGGTTCAGTGGCTGGGGGTGCCCAGTGCTTTTCTCTTCAACTTCACTAAGTTCCTTCTTGCCCTTCGGAGCCCTTCATGAAATTACAATAATGAGGGAAATGTCTGTGAATGGCTTTCGAGTCAGAAAGTGGTAGAATGTGATTATAGAATGTATTAACCTGCTTCTTTGCAGCATCTGAGACCCTCAGAAGACAGTGCCAGAGAGTAGCCTGAGCTATTCAAAGAATAGGTGTCTGTTCCTGATTTTTCATTTAGTAGTTTTTTTCAGCACTAAAATAATCTAGTCTTTTATAGTAGCTCCTGTAGACCCCTCTCCCCACTATCCCCTCCCCACTCCCCTCTGGTTATTGTTACATTGTTCTTAATTTCAATGTCTCTGGTTATATTTTGTTTGCTTTTTTCTTTTGTTGATTATGTTCCAGTTAAAGGTGAGATCATATGGTATTTGTCCCTCACCGCCTGGCTTATTTCACTTAGCATAATGCTCTCCAGTTCCATCCATGCCGTTGCAAAGGGTATAAGCTCCTTCTTTCTCTCTGCTGTGTAGAATTCCATTGTGTAAATGTACCATAGTTTTTGATCCACAATAAAAAAGAAAAACTCAACATATAAAAAAATAAAATAAAATAAAATAATCTAGTCTCCTTCCCCCACCCCCAGGAAAAGGATATTTTCTATATATCAATTAATTGACACACATTACTTCAAGGAAGCCATCATCTTTGTTTCAATTAATACAGCAAATTAATCTCCATTTCACTTTAGCGATTTCTCTTAAAATCTTCTCTCGTTGTGTGTGTTTTGAAGTGAACAGCCTGAGAAAGCAAATGTTTCCAATGCAAGGGATGCCCCCACGGTGAGTGCCTTAGGAGCAGCAAGGCCACCCCATGAAGGGAGCCGGAGGGTGAGCAGAGCTCTCTAACGTGGACTTTGCCTGCAAAAGGTGTTCACGCTGCACTCCAACGGGTGCTTCAGGAAACCCCTGTAATTAACAGAAGTGGAGTTCCTTTCCCATTATATGTGAGATTAGCCTGAAGTGCACAACATATATTTCTGTCAAAGGCTTAACATGCCCATAAAATGATGCATGACAACCAAAACGAAGTTTAGGAAAGGTGTAATTCAGTTTGGAGGGTAAAATCTGATGCGTTAGATAAAAGCGGTTGTACCTACCTACCCTCAGAATATTTTAGCTCTAACTCAAAATTTCTATCTACATTCTGAAGTGATTATAATTATCTTTGTCCCAAATCACTTAACACTAATGGTCCAGATTATTAATACATGATGCTTCTGATGTACATGAGGTTGGGGATTTTCCCAGAATCCAAAGGGAGCTGCAGGAGGAGAGCAGAACAGCAGTGCTAAGCCTCTGGCAACAGAGCTCTGGGGGTCTTTGGGCCTGGGCTTGGGCCAGCTCTGGGTCTGCGGCACAAGGCTCTCCATGAGAGTACTAAGTGCTTAAGGTGTTCCTCATTTGCAAGATGCAGATGAAAAGAGATGCCTTGTATCATAGCTACTGACTGTATGGCACCATCACCCCAGAGCCCTGGGTTCCTCCACGTTACCCAAGGTCAACAGGAACACTGCCAGCGGGAGCCCCCACAAGGTCCCCCTGCAGGGTCCTGGCTCCCCACAGTGATGAAGATGAAAGACGCAGAGAGAGCCCAGCTGGGTCTTCCATCCCAGGCGCCGTCTGCAGCAGCTGCCCGCTGAGGCACCACTTCTCGGGCTCGGAAACTGAGAACATTGATCGGGCCCCCATGAAGAGTCATTACTAGGAAGCCTCCCTCCCCAGGCAGCCTTGAGGGAGAGAGTATTTAAACCAAAGAACCCATAGTTTCAAAACAAAAGCAAAGCTATGTAGTAATGAACCCTGCGGCCTACAGTGTGGATGGTGGTCCTGAGACCCTGACAGCCGGATTGCTCTGTTTCCAGTTTCTGATCAACGTATCTTTCCACCTCAGTGTGGGAAGCCCTATCAGGCCCATCTCCATGGTCACCGATGTGGGAATTTGGGAAGACACACTTCCTATATCCTGAGTGTATGCTGTACCCCCCCATCTGTGGCACCCCTTCAGGCTGGACACCTGTGTCGATGTGCCCCCGAGGGCCAGGGGCCCTTTGTTCCTCCTGAGTTGGACCTGGGAAGGTTCACTGTGGAGGGAATCAATGTTGCTTCCAGCAGAGCCAACCCATCAGCACGCTCATGCAGGCAGCATTTCCTAGAACGGGTTCTGGGTCTCTGAAGGGCTGGGAGAGGTCTCAAGGTGGCCGTGGAGCCCCGGACACCCAGCACCCAGCACCACTTCAAAAACAATGGTAGAAAGAATGTTACCATGGTAGGGGATAGTCCCCTTCTCTGACCTATTTCCAATGACCTCTGTTGGTGGAGAGGACGCTCGTCCAAACCTCAGGGTCTGAAAGGGCTTCAGAGCCGAAAGGGTCTGAGCTTTCAAGTCTTCATCTGGTTATTTTGGTATGAACCATCTTGTAAGAAAAAAATACATGATCGGTTTTCCTTGAAAAATTAAGGAAGGCACATGACAGGCTATCGAATAAAATATTTAAGAACTTTGACGCCAAAAGGACGATTGGCCGTAAGCCAAAGACACAGTTTTCTTGTCATTTTTCCGGTGACTTGACTTTATCTATTTTAACTGTCAACCAGTGGCCATGGGGAAAACTTCTCACGTACCAGCCAGTTCTGGGTACCTGCAAACATCTTCGTTCTCGAAGCCCGCCTTTCTTTGGGGGAGGTGCCTTTTCCCACAGAGCTCGAGACTGGCCAGCTTGATACAGGAGTCCCAGTAAACCCTGCTGATTATTGTACCACTAAGTTTCCTAGAGTTCCAGACACAAAGCAGCTTTTGTTTCTTCGTTTTCTATCAGCACACCTCACGTCTGGGGCTATGGCTTCCATCACAGGAGCCAACCCACCAGGCTAAGACATCCCTATTTTTTCTTTTTCATAGGGCTCACATCCATCATCTTGAAAAACTCACACGAACAAGAATAGCCAGAGCCAACATATACACATTGAGGGATGTGGGTTACCTCCCCCAGCGACTCGGCTAAGATGGTCTTATGGTCTCTAACTGGACATGTGAGAGGCTGAAGGACCTGCGTGTTTTGGCTCCGGAGCAGAAGGCAAGATTTCTAGACACATCGCATCATCAGGAGGTTTCTGTCTCATCAACAGATTATTGTAATGCACTTGGCTATCGGAGCCTTGACTGCTGTAATGAATAAGACATGATCAGTCTGAGCTATAAAAAGAAATGATAATAAACACCATAGTCTCTTATATTGGTACAGAGCTTTCCTTTAGATTTTTAAAAAAATTGTATACAATTTTCACACATGCTCAAGTATTTAATCTATACAAGGACCTCAGAAAAGAGGAAGAGGAAATATCACTACTCAACTTTTAACTTTTACAGGTTAACAAAACGAAGTGACAGGGGAACTGAGGAAGTGGCCTGAGTCTCGGTCAATCAGCAGTAGAGTGTGATGGGAACCCAGGCCCCGCTACGAGTGATTCCCTGCCTTTGTCCAGAACTTGCTCATGAGCTTGGTGGCCACTGGACACCTCTGTCAGACTTCTCCGGAAGTTCTGCTGCCTTGTTTACCACGGTGGCCGGGAGACATCCCCAGGCAGGAAGGCTTCCATCCAGGAGCCATTCGGTTGCATGGCATCTGGGCCCTGCAGCTCTGGAGCCACAAGAGCAGAGTGGAGGCCGGCCCTCCCCTGATACCCACTGTCCCCGTCCCTCCCACCGTCTGGAAGAATTCAAGAAGCCTGGCATGGAGGTAATTTAACAGCCTGCTGTGTTCTCAAACAACGGCCCGTAAACAATGATTGGCCAATTTCATTCTAATCTTCCCAATTTTGCTCTAATTAAAATCAAGCTGCAGCTTTCAATAGTTTAATTAAGGCTGATTGGGAGAGACGTGGAGGGGAGACTCAAGCTTAAAGGAGAGGAAGAGACCACTGTTTGGGGAATCTCACTCTGCCCTGCTGGGGCTCAGGGGCTTGGAGAGGGCTCTGAGAGCTGTGTGGAATACAAACAGACGCGTCGGAACAGAGGACCCGTGGATCTGTGAGAACGGAAGGTGATGAAAAGGGAGCTGTGGTCTGTGTTTTCCCAGGTACAGGAACCCCAGCTCTGTCCTACCCAGCCCTCCCAACCTGCTCCCTACTGCCCCTCTGTTCAGCTGTGGAGAAACGGCGGGGTTCACCACTCTGCACCTTGCCTTTGCTCAGCAGGGGGACAGCTCATGCTGTGATTGTCCCCAGCACGTGTCCATGGGCTCCCCGTATCTACTCAACTTAAGGAGAATCCCCCCAGACCAGCAGTTCCTTCCATTAGTCTACAAGTTTATTCCCTTTGCAATGAGATAGCCCTTCTGGGATTTGGGTGCATTTCCTTTTTATACAGGCCACTCTTCTTTGGACTAAATATTTTTAGTTCCTTTAATACAGTTTCCAGATCCCTAGACCCTTAGGTTCAACCTTCTCTGCTTGCAATCTAGTCAATATATTTCTATTTCCTTTTTATTTATTAATTTTTAAATATGTTCATTGATGAGAGAGAGAGAGAAAAAAACATTGATCTGCTGCCTCCCATACGTGCCCTGACTAGGGATCGAACTGACAACGTAGGTATGTGCTGTGACTGAAAATAAATCCCCCAACCTTTTGGTCTACAGCCCTAGGCTCCAGCCAACTGAGCCACACCGGCCAGGGCAATATATTTCCCTTTAAAACGGCCACCCAAATGAAACACAATTCAGTGGGTGTGTCTGAGTCACCTGGGGTACTCTAGGGTATGATGTCTGAAATAGGTGCATCATTACCACCGTCATCGTAACTGCCATCATAGTGTCTCTTTCCTGACTCCTGTGTTGCCAGTCTTGGGACGGGTGGCTTTACATATTTTTCTTAATCATCACCACACTCTTACAAAGGCCAGTGCATTAGATTGACTCCTCATTCTAGTCTGTATCAGACTGCTCTTTGACACGTGACTTTGCA
Organism: Desmodus rotundus; assembly: GCF_022682495.2. NCBI lineage: Eukaryota > Metazoa > Chordata > Mammalia > Chiroptera > Phyllostomidae > Desmodus > Desmodus rotundus. The sequence continues at coordinate 93,990,684 of NC_071398.1, forward strand.
GGATGACTCACTGATATGGGTGGAGCTTACTTCCCTCCGCCATCGATATTGGAGCTGTCTGTGTCACTTTGCTCTGGAGAAAGGAATAGGAACAGAAGGGACAGTGCGCCAGTTCTGGGCCAAGGCCTCGAGAGGCAGGCATTGCAGGGTTGCGCTGTCTTCTGCATCTCTGCATCTCGGCATCTCTGCACTCGCCCTGAGAGCTGCTTTCCCCAAGCAGCTGCAGGGGCCTTCCCTTTCAGCCTGCGCTGCAGAATAAACACCACCGGGGTAAAGACCTAAGGACCCCCTTGCAGGCCTGCATCCGGAGGCATAGCTAACCAAGCCAACCTACAGATGTGTGAGAATAGATGATTATTGCTTTCAGCTACTGAGTTTGGGGGTTATTGTCATATGCGTCACCGTGGTAGTAGTTAGCAGATACACCCCACATGCTTTAGTCCTGTATTACAGCTAAGCCGGAGGAGGCTCAGATAATTTAAGTATCTTAGTCAAGGACACTTAGTTACACAACAGATGGAGATAGTCGATGATCTTTCCACTGCACGTATTTCCTTTATCAATGCACTTGAATATTGTATTCACTTTTTTCAAAAACAAAAGCATTCTTGGCTAACAGGAATGTTATAATCAGCCAAACCCCACATTTTTTTCAACCCCAGATTTCTTTTTTCACAGCTAAGTGAGGTTTCCTGTATGTTATATGTGTGAAGTTGACATTTGGAACTTAAATTCGGGGCTTTGCATTGCTCCCTCTTCTTGCACTCTGCCCCGCGTTGCAGAGACGGGAAGGTGCTCTCTAAGCTGTTTCTATTTCCCCCCTAATGGCACAGACATTCTCGTTTTCCAGCTTTCTCTGCGTGCAGTGTGGCCATGTGTCTGAACCAGGGCGGAGCCCGTCCATGCTCTCTCTCTCCTTGTCTACCAGGACCAGGGAGGCCTCAGAGGTCCCCAGAGTGACTAGGTAGCATGCCTCTGTGTGCTGAATGATTTCAGGAAGTAAACTCCTCTCAACCCTTCCATAAATTGCACTGGAATGTGACATGAGAAAAAAACTGAAAACTTTTATTAACATCGGGGGACTGTTTGTACCTGCTCTAGCCTACTCGGGCTAATACTACCTTGGTTATGTCAATCTCATACTCCAGCCTGGCAAAATGAGCTTCACTCTGGATTTTTTCGCCCACCTAGACTAGGGTCCCTTTCAGTCACCTGATTTTTCATTGTCTCTGCGGCCAAACCCCCAGGCCCCCCGTTTCTGCTCAGCTCATTGATATTCCCATATGGGGTCTCTCTTCCTGTTTCCTTAGTCTAGGTAGGAAAGGATGCTGGTCTCAAGGCCTTGACTCGTATGCCGTGGGGTCGTGGTGTGTGAGCCATCTCTGCAGGGAAATCACCTGCCACTGTGCAGGATTTATTTTAAACTCTCTATGTAACAATAAAATCAATGGATAGATTAACTCAGGCTCCAGTTAGGGAGAGCAGTGTGTGGGTTTTAAGTGATTAATCTGATTGGAAATTTCAGCAGAAAGAGTGTAGTAGAGTAAGACAGCCCCATCTTTCTTTCCTCTGTACCCACTAAATCTTGCTTCATTTTCTCTTCTGCTTCTCAAGACTCCCTGTGCAGTGGTTTTCTATATGTACTCAGGAGAGCTGCCACAAAAAGAATGAACATTTATCTTGGAATAAACCAAGCTTGGTTGTTTTTAGTTATCACTAAAGAGTTCTATAAAGAAAGGCCTATTTTTCTACCCATTTTACTGATGAGAAAACTGAAGCACAGACACAAAATAACTTGTACAAGTTCATACAATTAGAAGTAGCAGAACTGCAATTTAAACCCCCACAGTGTGGGTCCCGAGCCTGGAATCTCAGCCACTTGCTTACTGCTTCATGTAAGCCAGTCGCAGGACATTCTATTGCTACTGAATGTGTTTTTTCCCCATCACATCCTTTTATGTGACCGATGTGCTCCTGGGAGCTGGAGGTACAGAGATGAGATCAGACGTGTTCTTTGCCTGAAGGGGCTCAAGTGAAGAGCAAAGAGAGTTAGGAAAAGGAAGGAAGGCGGGGATGGAAGGGAAAAAAGAAAGGAGGAAGAAAGAAAATAAGATAAATAGCAGAAATATGAAAAGATTAAAGGGAAATCATAAGTAGGAATAATTCTTAAAGGAGTCAAAAAAGATTTCCTAGAGAGGTGATGTTTAAATGGGTTTGAAAGCTGAGAAGGAACTCAGCTGGCAAAACAACGGAAGGGACTTTGCAGGAAGAAAGGATGGAACGTGGACAGACACGCGTCTCTCTAGGAGCCTTCCGCGGGGGGCTGATCTGCAGACCTTCACTAGGACTGGAACAAAGGAGAAGCAGGAAGAAACGGTGCGGCGTGATCGGTGATGCAGAGTCAGTATCCACTGAGTATTTGTTAAAGTAGAGAAAGGGTGAATTTGGAAGGAACTTTCATTCTAAAAAAATGCATTTGGGTTTGATCGTTCGGGTACCAAGCGATAAGAGAAGGCTTTTGCTAGGTTGGATTGGAGGAGAGAGAGAAGTCCAGGTGGTAAATGATGAAGCTGGGGAAGAGAGAAGAGACTGGATTCTGAGACAGAAGCCATGTGATGCACATGGTGGGCGGGGCTGGGGAAGAGGGCAGAGTTCCCGCAGCCTGCTGGCTGCTCACACCAGGGAGCACAGCAAAGGACAAGGGAGACCCAAACAGTGTGCTAGGCAGCGTGATGAGTGCTGTGTTGGCTCTGATTTTCCTGCAGAAACTAAGTCCAGAATCAAATCAAGTGGAAGGTAGATGCCATTCTTGCAGAAGCTGAGGAGAAAGTTAGGATTTTTTCCTACCTTTAACCTGAATGGAAAACCTGTATTCTTCCACCATTAGCCCAGCATTTATTTCCAACTTTCCCTGAAGCAGTTCTGAAGGAGAGTCCCCACTCTTCCCGAGGTGTGCCTGGGACTCAGTGCCACGCTTGCCAGCCTCCGAGAGCGGCACAGAATGCAGGAAGTTAAAGGGACCTGGGGAAAGGAAAATGCCTGACCTGAGAATGTCCAGAATGCAGACCAAATTCTTGAGCAAGCAAGCTCTGTAGGAGCCAGAATTGGTTCAGATAAAAAAAAAATCTATGTCAAAATACATTTCTTATGTCTTCTTTATGAAGATGAAAACGGGAGTATTTGGGAAGAAAAGCAAGGGCAGCTTGGGAAGAGAGTGTGAGAGGAGGGGAAGGAGGGAAAGGACCCCTGGAGGGCAGTGATGGTGTGTGGACAAGCCTGAGAGTCGGGGAGAATGATCACGGTCTTCAGATGTCTGGAGCCGTGTCGTGAAGAAGAGGCCCTGAGTCTTATTCTGGAGAAACCAGAGGAAGCGGAGTTGGGACCCGTAAGTGTCCTTATGGGAAGATTGTGGCTCAGCATCAGGCAGACCGTTACAGTGTCTGGGGCTGTGGAATGGAACTTGCCTCCATGGCCGCACAGGTGTGCAACTGTGCAAGCCCAGCCCGCGGACCACCTTCTTGGGGGTTTCTAGAGTGGGTGTCTGCGTTGGGGAGGAAATAGCCGGTGTTCAAGCTTCCTTCTAATTCACACGTCCAAGCATCAAGCTTGGCTCAGTTCTGTCCTGTCACCCATGTCCCTGGGCTTCCTTGCTCACCCACACACTCTCTGTGCCGCTTTGGCCTCTTGTCCCTGGGCCAACTACTATATGTCTGTGGCCTTCAGGCCCCCACGTGGACCCCACCCTACTCTGTGGTCACAGAAGACAAAAGAATGTGTTATCAGCCTCTATAGCCACACCCTTCTAGCAAGTCCCATTTGGGCACGAGTTTCCAGCTACCTGAGGCCAGCATTCTAGCACCTGGCATCGCCTGCCTTTGTCTCCACGTTGTCTTGATCCAGCTCACCCCTTAGAACAACCGCAGGGTCAGCTGAGCCGGAGGCTGGCTTACTGCGCTGAAGTTTACTCCTGTTACTAGTAAACCAACGATGTGGCTGATGCTGAGGGATCATCAGGCATTTCCATGCCTCTGTGGATCCAGGGGAACTCACTCCCCAAAGAGCCTTTCTTCCTGTCCCTCCTCTGTCACCAGCATGTCCCCAGGCAAGGCCCAGACTCTCCCAGCACCCAAGGAAAATGAGAATTCCCCTGGCACGGGGCTGGTAATGAGGGCTTGGAGCAGTGCTGGTGCTGAGACCTCATTCCCTCCCACCAGGGCCTCCTGCCCGGCCAGCGAAACTTCGTGCTCCGGCTGGCTCTGATGTCGAGCTTGTTTGTTCTTGGCAGGCAGTGGGCAAAAGAAAGCACGCTTCTGCACTCAGGGGAGAGCCTGCCCTGGAGGCAGAATCGAGTGCAGAGGGCAAAACACGGCAGGCAAAGGAAGCTCTGGCAGGTTACTGCATCACCCCCAAACCCTGTGCCAATATCAGAGCCCTAACAGGCCCACCCCCCAAACCTACAAACCCTAAAGCTGACTCGGGAGTCCTGCCTTAGCTCTCTTTCACGGCTTCATCTGATTCCACAGTGTGCTGTGCATGTGGAGGGCAAGCGGGAGTGACCCAGAGGGCATGTCAACCTTGTCACTAAGCAACTCCGCATTTCCAAAGTAGGCCAGCCAGCAGAGGTTACTTGCAACACCAAAGGTTTCTTCTGGCTTTGTGAAAACCTCTCTGGAAATAGAAGTCACTTCCAAGTAGATACTGGTGTTTATAGCTCAGTAGCTATCCAACCCTAAAGTCAGGGGCTAGAGACTGGCTTAGCACTGAATTTTTGTAAGCCGTTGCCAGGCAAAAAATAAGATACCACTGCATTTTGGAAATGGCATGATGTGTTCCGCCGGTAGAGGATTCGACTGACAGAAATTCAGTTCACACCGCACCCCACAGAAACACATTGGCGATGCAAAGCTGACACATGCAGCGTTTGCTGCGGGGCAGTTGCTCCAGGGAGACTTACTTGCAGCTTCCTCCCACAGAGGGTTTCCCAGAGCCCAAGAGCAGATGGAGACTCCAGTGGAAACAGAGGACCACAGGACCTTTGTGTGGGATGAGCCACCCTCCGGCCCCTTGAGGCCCACCTTCGGCTTCCCACCGGGGCAGGAGGGCAGAGCACAGGTGGTTACCATGGGAGGCACCGGTTTCCTCAGGGCCACAGGGACCCAGGCTCAGATTATTGACTTCACTCAATAATAGTAACGTATGGGCTGAGTGCTGGCTCTTCCTCCCGCCAGTCACACGGCGTCCTCCACATCTCAGTGTGTTTGTCTGTAATGTGTGTGTACAAAGAGCATCTCCCCTGTAGAAGAATAATTACATGTATCACTTAGGAAAAGGTTGGGCACAAGATGAGCACCCAATATGTATGAGCTAGTAGTATTTATATGATTCATGTTTCATAGCAAAAAGAGAGTCATTTATGCTCTTCCCCTAAGTTAAATAGAAACTTTGGCCAACTCGTGCGCTCTCCTGGAACCATCTAGTTGCTTTGCCTCTCCCCTCTCTCATCCCTGGGGAACACGGAGGAGATTGGGGACAGCCTGCTGTCCTGTGGTCCACATTTCAATACTGTGTCGAGTTGATGCATTAAGATCCCTGCTCACAAAAGGCTCTTGTCTCTTGGGTACCATGGCCTCCGTGGACAGTCCTTCTGAGGGCGGAGCTCCATCTAAGGCCACCCAGCCAACCCATCCTTACTACCTGCCACACCTTCTCCAGTTGCTTCATTAGGTTCCGCAAATCAGTCCAATGGGCCAGCCAGCTCCAGTTGTCTTTAATTCAAGTCAGGGATGGGTTGTGAGGCTGGGAATCCAGGCCCAAACCTGCATCTCACGCCCAGTGTTATGGTAATGAATCTGTCCCTCTGGCCCTCAGGGCCCTGTGAGCACAGCCCCCCATTTCCATTCCTGCAGGGGGAGACAGGTGACTGTGTGGGACTCCTCCCACGCCCCACTTCCTGCCTCGTGGACCTCAAGCCACTTCCATTCACTGGCCCCAGGGTCTTCCTTGGGGCCTGGGCTCCCTGAGGCCTGGGCTGTGTCTCGTTCCTGGCCGTGTCCCAGGGCTTGCGGCGTGGCCAGCACACACAGGCGCTCAATAAACGTGCCGAGTAAATAAATGCACCGTGTGCAATTCAGTGTTCTAAGCTCTTTATGGACTGAAATAATTTTCTTGTGGGAGATGTGGGAAGCCCTGAGGTGGGATAAATGTGGCAGAAGCTGAATAAAGGAAAAAAAATTGAGATTCCCTGACCCAGAAAAAGCTCTTCTCTTGAGAAGAAAAAAAGAGAAAGGAAAAGGAGAGCCCGCGTGACTAGCTGGCGTCCCAGTCCGCCTGCATCTGCGTCCTGACAGTTTCTGGATGAAGCCTACCTCCCTCCTTTCTACACGTACACGTCCCTGAGTAGCAATTCATTCATGAATAAAATTAATTATTTCTCAAAGCAAAAATTAATCCTCTTTTTCTCTGCCTGACCGACTCAGTATCTCTCCACCAAATCTCATCTGAAAATAAAACCAATGTTGCCTTCTCCCCTTGGCCATCCTGCATTCTTTCTTCACTTCTTGCACATGTTTTTTCATTTATTCTTTGCAGACCATCTTTGCGACCCTCTTTCAAAGCCAGGGTGGATAACCCGGGTATGACCCCCAAAGACATGGGAAAATTGGGGGAGAGTCATTATGTCCTGGGGGAACCCGAGAATTCATTCGGAGGCAGCATCCGAGGGCCAATCTACCCATCAGCCTCTGAGAATGCTCTAAATGGCTTCCTCCCCACAGCCCTGGAGCGGCTGCGTTCCGGTGTGTGGGTTGTCACTCCAAGTGGATGGCTCAGTCCCCGGAAATTAGTGACACCCTGTTTTCCCCATCTCTCGCAGCCTGCTGCAGTGCCCAGAACGCTTCGCACAGGGAAATGCTCCATAAATACCTGTGAGAGGACCAAGTGAGCACATGTGAGACACGGTAAGCTTCCCCTGAATTCAACTTTTTCAGCATAAATGATGCTGGATTTTCAGTTGAAGCGGTAGGTTTACAGGCCCCTAAAACCCTGCTCACTGTGTCCTGACCAGGGGGATAGTCACACACGAGAGGAATAGCCTTTGGTCCGACCTTCTGCAGACATGCAGTTACTTCTGCTTCCCTCATTCACCCCTAACGCAGAGACGTGGCATGCCCTGCGGTGAGTTCTTTGAAACTGCCCTGGCAGATGCCAGTGTGTAAGGGAGCCTTTGGGCATCTTGGAGGACAGGATATGGTGGAAATAACACAGTGGGGCAGAGCGAGGCACCCAGCCACATGCATCTTGACATTGGCATCAGACGTGTGGGACTGTCGCCATGCCTTTGGGTATACTGTCTACCATGCCATTCCCCAAGCTGCCCACCTGGCAAGTTCCTACTCATCCACCTGGGTTAGGCCTATACATCACCTTCTCTTCCAGCCGTCCATGACCTTTCTTTGCTGAGTGACCTAGCACTTTGTCCAAACAGATGTGTCTGTAAGTTCCATCAGATTGAGAATGCTCTCCTCTTTGTTCATGGTTTATGATCAGACTCTTCGAGAAGCAGAAGCACAGAATCAGCCCTCCCAAATGCTGATTGAATGAAGAGTGCCACTTCTTAGGTTCTTGAACTGTAGGTCTTATTTGTGCTATTTCTCCTTGCTCCAAGAGAGAAGAACAGGTTCTCATTCCGTTCTTTGTGCTTCATCGGTGCTCCGGGTGGTTCTGTTGCACAGGTGTGGCATTTTCCACATCCGAGATGGGGCTAGGACTTTGTGGAGCTGATTCAAAGGCCTGGGCCCTGTGGGACTCATCATCCCATCATGTCTGGAAAGAAATTCCTTGGGTGGAGTTTTTATGCTGAGCCTGTCATCTAGATGACATAGTATATGACAGAGGGACCGTACATTTAGCCAGCACTGAACTCTCGATTAAAGCAAATTCTGAACACGTTCCCCTCTCCCTATCACCTCTGTGGACTGAGGAACCGTGCCTGTGGCTGGACGTGCAGACTCGCTGTCACTGCATTGCCTCTCGTCTTGCTCTCTCTCTTTTGGCCCTGGTCTGTGCACCACGCCTCTCCTTCCATCCTCATGGACTCCCTTGTTGTCCAAATATAAACCCAGTGAGAAGTTCAGAGAGCAAGTTTAGTCGGGTGATGGTCACTTTCCTGGAGACCTCCCCTCCTTCCCTGCCTGTCTCCCCACCACCCCCACTGCCTGCTGCTGAGTGGTAACAGCCTTCCTCTACCCCAGTAGCTGTAATGAATGCCTAGGAAATCGCTGGGATTTACCCAGGCAGGCTGAGGTTGCCCTCTATTTACATGGACTGTGATCTCTTAATTGGCGATGGTGCCTCTCCCAGGGTTTGTGTTTACCCAAATCAGTGTTTGTTCGTCCGTGAGAAGTGGTCGGGATGATAAATCAGCTCTGGAGCCGTGATTGCTCCGCAGCTGCTCTCTGCTTCCTCACCTCTCGGGCTCCCAGGAGGCCCCCACAGGCTGGTTCCAGGCCCCCCAGCCTTTTCTGCCTTTAAATTTTTCTCCCAGCTGCTGAGTTTATTCTTAAGAGTTCATGTGCCTTGGCACTAATAACTCCTAAATTTAACCTCCCTTGATTACAATTCTGTTCCATTTGTAACATCTCCTGTCAGTGTTCTCACTACTTCCAGTGCAACGTGGGAGATGCCGCCTTCCTGAGAAACCCTCGGTCCCTCCACCCTGGTCATTCCTGCTCTCCACTTGGTGTCCCGTCCTGAGCACTTCGTGTAACCCACACAGCGCTTCTCAGGCTTCCGTGTCACGTGGTCATCTGGGGCTGCTGTGAAAATGCAGATCCCGATGCCGTAGATCTGGGGTGGAGTCCGAGGTGCTGTGAATTTTTCCCAGCTCCCGGTAAGGCCAAGGCTGCCGGGTCACAGACCACACATGGCGCAGTCTGGGTCAGACACTTGCTTCTTCTGACTTCTCACTTCCCTCACAGTAAGCTATTCCATATCTTATCTCTCACCCTGATGAATTCATTGCAGACAGGTTTTCTTTTCGAAGGGTTATTGCGCCGGTGCCTGCTGAAAACGTCTCTTTGCGTCCAATGCCCTTGTTCACCATGTCGTCTGATTCTGCCCCGCTTGCCCTAGGGGTGTTGGCAGATGCGCCGGCTAACACACTCTCCTGCCTCCATACTGCCTGCTTTTGGGTACCGCTCCGCCCTCTTGGTTTTCAGCCTTGTTCTACTTTGGTTCTCAAAATGTACAAACTTTGGCCAAAACATCATGAGATTATAATGTTCTTTTTTGTCAATGAAGATATTTATTTAATCTGTTTTTGTTTCTTTTCCTCCCAAAAGACTTCTATATCCCCAGGTCCTTCCTTTCTAAACAAACAATCAAATAAATAAACAAAATAGGCGCTAGAAATGCAAGTGATTCTGACGAAGGTCGATAATTTGGCATTATACCTAGCCTTACTTTCCTCCTAACCACCATGTTATACTCATGGTTCTGTATGATTTCTAACTTTCTCTCCTAATTTTAATTTATTCTTTCCGAGTTTTAAGTGTTTCATCGCAGTGCCTTGGATTTTTTCCAATCCCATGATTATCTTTCTATTAAGGCCTTAATACAAAAAGAAATTAAAAAAAAAGCAGACTGCTCATTACTTTGATTTGTAGCAAAGGGAGAATGGAACATTACCGCGAGAGTGTTTCGAGAAACCATATTTACATTTGCATCAGCTCAATTTAGGTGCCTGATTAGGTTGCGTGTTATGATGAAGGTGCACTTACCAGTCCGAGGGAAGTGGCGTGGTCTAGAGTAATGAGCAGCAGCCTTCAAGTCAGGAGCCCTGAATGCTATTTCTGGCTGTGACACTCTACCTCTCTGACCTTGAACAACTAAGTCTGTCTCATTGCCTTGGACCCTAATAGCCTCCATCTGCCTCGAAGGCTTGCTGTGGGAGGTCGGTCACTGAGTGTTTAACATAGTAGGGGCTGTGGGGTGCAGCGAGTGGGGGAGGGGTGGGGGTCACGGCTGGAATGGAAGACAGGGTCTCTGCTCTAATAGCCCTAACCACTAGCCTGGTAAGAGACAGGTCTGAGAAGTGGGCTGATTGCTCAGCTGGTGGCCTGCCAGGGCTTGTGGACACGCTGAGAGGTTGGTTAGTGAAATTTAAAAGCCTGCCAAAAATTGGGTGAGGTGATCGAGCCATCCTGTTATTTAAGAAGGCTTAACAAGAGGACACACTGTCTTTGTTCTCTAGCGGTGTCATGCAAGGTTGTTCGTGTCATCGCCGGGACCAGGAGCTGGCAGTCACCAGCTCCTGTAGGGCATCCTAGGGAAGGCCTGCTCAGTTGGCCATCCCCGACCTTGGGGGGAAGAGCTTTACCTGTGGTGACTCTAAAGCATGCTGGGAACCATCGAGCTCCCTCGATTAAGCCCGTAAGACCAGGAAGAGTGAGCCCAGAGGAGACCCATTCATTCTTCAGTTGAGTTCCTCTCCCGGCTGACAGATTGATTGAAGGACAAAGGTTACTATGCTTTTTAAAAGGAGAAAAAGCACATTTTTCTCTTTCTTGGATAAGATGTTGAATGCAGAGCCCTCGGCAGACACCATAAAGGTAGCACCTGTGGCTCCCATCTTGTGACCATTCTCACATTGACTAAACTCGGTGGAGGACAATCTAATCACGATGGGGAGTATTTACTAAGCACTGTTTTAAGTGCTTTACATCAACTAGCACAATACTTTTAACATCAATTTATTAGGAGGGGCACTATTTTTGTCTTGATTTTACAGACAAGGAAATTGGGGAGCAATAAAATTAAATAATTTGCCCAGCATCGCACAGCTAGAAAGCCGCAGCCCCAGGCTTCGAACCCAGGTCAGCTGGTCCGGAGCCTTCCCCCTGCAGCACATACGCCTGCCTGGAAACAAACTTGAAATGGAGAGAGCAGCCAACACCAGGGGCCGCGGTTGAGAGGTCAGAGCTATTCTAGAATGACCAGTCCCGTCTTCAAAGTGGGGACACACGCTGACATCCAAACAAGGATATGTGGGGATCGGAGCTTCCTATTAGCACCTCACTGTGTGCTTGTTGGGATCTGTTCATACAGCTAGCGGGGAAGGAGGGTCCCACTCCCGGAGTGAGAGAGCTTCCTGTGATTCCGCAGCCAGCATCCCCGTGCGCTGGCAAGTCTTCCTCTTCCCCATCACAGGTCCCCTCCTTTCTTCTGTGGAGTGCACACGTGGATACGCCTTGTTTTCTATGGACCAAAGCTCTCTTAAAGAATTGAATGAAAGGCTAATTCTGTTTGAGACTGCATATTGCACCACAGAACCTTTCTGATACTGTCTGTAAGCTTTTTCACGCTCTACCCTCCTGCATGAAATGCCCTTCTGGTCGTTGGGGTAACCCTCCATGGGCGTCTCACCGTTTTCTGTGACCTGCTTTTGTCCAAGGAAGTTCTTGAATTTGCCAGAGCGATTTGCCATGAGAGACCGAAGGGGAAGGGGCAAGAGTGAATTCCCACAGGGATAATATAGACCCTATAACAAGTGTCCACGGGTCCACCGCTTCGCTTAATAACTAGAGGCACAACTCCCAGAATGCTCCTGGAGCAGCCATGTGTGACCATTCTTTCATCCCCCACCAAAGGGTCACAAATCAGAATGCGGCATGCCTGTCAGAATGACTGGTTACTGTTTCCCCAAGTACAGGTTCATGTGCAATAACTGACCCCAGAGAAGCAGAATGGCACAGTGTGAGAGCTTGTCACGTTAAATGATCGGAAAACCGTTACCGACTGATAGAACAGTTGATCGTGCGGAAGTGATTACACCGCCTCCTCCCCGTGGGCCAGCCCAGACCTGCCGCCAGGCCCTCCGTGGCCGCCAGGTGGGGGGCTGGGGCTCGACGAGAAAAGTCTGTCGAAGAGGGAAATCAATGGTTGATTCCCTCCAGTTCCTACAGCCCTTTGAAGTGGATGGTGGTGTGGGATTCCCAGCCTGACATTTCAATTCCAATACACTTTTTAAAAATATATTTTTGGTGATAACAGTGCTTCTGAAAGATGTGGGGAAAACTGAACACTTTAAGGTAAATGAAATTTTATTTTCTTGGACTGGGGGAATTTGCTGCTTAAACACATTCAAGGGTAGATTCTCTCTCTCTCGGGGGGGGGGGGGAACATAAATTCTTTGGTAAAGGGAAGCATCACCCTGAATTTACCTTATAGAAATTTGGGGGGGGGCATATCTAGTTTCTCATAGATTTGCTGAAAGTCAAGTTAAGCCACTCCCAGCCTCGGGGGCCCTGCGTGAATTTCCACTGTGGTCTTTGGAGGGTGGCAAGGACCAGAGCCCCCCCAATCCCCTCCCGAGACCAGACTGGGCCTGAGCACTAGAGCTAGGCGGGCTGGGCAGGTCCTCCTTGGGGTTTTGTTTCTGTGAACCTCTGCTCTGCACCCACAAAGTGCCAGCGCCTCACATTCCTGATCAGGTCCCTTCGTCTGCAGGTGCCTGTGGGAAGCACGTGCCGGGACATAGGTCTCCATAAATGGCTGCTCTCACCACACAGGGATCTTGCAGTGCTGAATGCTGTAAAAACTTATTTCTGACACCCCGTACTAACCCAAACAGATGTCGTGGTAATTGCAGAAGTTTAAAAAAAAAAACCTCTCAGAAATAGAGAAATGTCTAAATATATTTTAAGAACCCAGATTCTGGAGTCCGACTCTTAGGAAACTACTTCTGGCTCACCATTTACTAGCCGCGTGTCCTCTGGCAAAACCCCCTGACTTCTCTGGATCTCAATGACCTCGTTTGTAAAAAGGGACTATTGTTTCTCCCGCATAGAGTTGCTGGAAGGATTCAATGAGTAAGCATACATGAAGTGTCAGACCTAGCAAGCGATCCAAACACACGAGCATCTTCCCATGACTGGACATGCAAGCGCCACACAGTTATGCAACAACAGCAACCAAGTCTAGATGCTGAAAGAATCGTTCGTTTTCTGGCTTGCTTTCTCTTTATGCCCTCTTCATATTTTCTCTCATTTTTTGCATTAGGAGCTAATTTGTAGTTGGAACATAAATGTCCTTGATATGGAGAAAAATTCAGCGAAGCTCCCAGGATGGTTTGAAGACTAAGGGCATGGTCGGGGGCACGGGCAGGCGTGATGAAGAGAGGGCCAGTGTGCAGGGGGACGGACCGGGCGTTGCAATTCAGTGATACACTCATTGGAGCCCCGAGGTGAGGATTTTGAAGTGCCTCCTGCTTTGGGAGTGCTGGCCCAGCACTGGGAACTATTCGTCCCTCGTCACATGGACCAAGCGGGCCCCAGGCTTGATTTGGGGCTAGCTCTGGTGCTGCTGAGGATGGTCCGAGGGGCCAGGACCTCATAGCCACGTCCCCGAGCAAGGCCAGTCCAGGCGGGGGTGCCAACAAGGGAGAGGGCTGCCTCGACCCTGACCCCACAGAGCTCCCCAGACCTGTGGAGCAGGAACAGAGTGCTCCTGCCTTCATTTGCATGTCTGGGTAATTACAACTCATAAAAGTATCTAACCCATTAGTTAAAACCCGGCCCCAGCATTTGACTCCAACCCCCTGCCGCCGCACTGGCTACACGCTGACTCGATGCCGCCTCATTTGTCCTCAATTTATAAGCAGCACAGCCTATAAATAGAAACCCTTTTGCTCAGTTCCCCAGGAGGCATCAGCAGGTCTCCCAGCCTGTATGTTTTCTTCCTTCTTTTTTTAAACACCAACATGGCAGGCTGCCCTCTCCTGCCCACCGCCTGCTCCTCCGGCCCTCACTGCCAGTTCAGTCTGCTGGCCTGCCCGATGGCCCAGTGCCCCCTCCCCGCCAGGGTGGCGCGGCCAGCCCAGGCTGGGCATTTTCTCTCGTCCCGGGTGTCCCCACTCACCTGTAGATCCGGTACCTGGTGGTGAACCCCTGGCGGTACCGCTCCACGAAGTCAGTGTACTCCTGTGCACGATGGAAGGGGCCCCGGTCTGTGAGCAGCCAGTCCAGGGGCGGCTGGCTGGCTGCGGGCGCATGCTGCTCTGGGACCACGGCGGCGGCCGTGGCCGAGACAGCCAGCACCCAACCGGGCAGGCCCAGTGCCAGCAGGGTTGCCCACGGGGCCGCCGCCGGCCGGAGCCCTCTAAGCTGAGTGCCGCACTGCCACCTCATGCTTCTCCCGGGCGGTTGGTGTCTTCATTCTCTCGCCACACTCTCCCCCTCTGCGGCTCCTCCAGGGCCCCTGGAACCAGAAAAGCACACACAGGTGTCAGGTCTTGCCCCTATGGATGGGCCTGGGAGCATCAGATGCCACTGGGCAGGACCTGTGCTAGGTAGGAATCCTTCGGCCTAGGATACACCTTCATTCTGGGTGCTGAGCATTCACCTCTTAATGACCCTCCAGGGCACGCCGCTGCTGTTATTTTACAGAGGACAAGGGGAGGTGTCGAGAGGTTTGGAAGAAAGTTGCTTAAATTCAAGTAGCTTTTAAGTGAAGGAAGCAGGTTTTGAGTTCAGGTGGTCTAGCTCTTAACTGCTGCTGTATTTTGCCTCTATGTTTCTCTTGTTGACCCAACACCATCCACTTCTGTCCTCCCCTCTCAAAAATGTTCACAGTCTTTCAGCCTCACAGACAGTGTGCTGCCTCTGGAAGCTTGCTGTAAGGCCAAGAGCAGCCCCATTTTTCAGGTGGCAAATTGTGGAAGGGAGAAGTAGTGAGGCACCATTGCTGCTCTGGAACTGGGTGAACTTGGTCAAATCACCTCCCTTCTCTGGACTCAATTTCTCTTATTGAAAATAAAGAGGCTTTGGACATCTGACCCCTTCTTCTACAGAAGGTGTTGCAGGGATGGGGATGGGACAGGCAATCAGGTGGTTCCATCGCCATCAGCAGAGGGCCGGTCACGCATGCAAGGACACCTGCCCTGTTCTGTCTCGCCTCATGGGGCAACAGGAAAGCTCCCCGAGGGCAGGGCTGTGTCCCTTCCTGGTTGCTGAGCCTGCTGCACAGAGGCCTTCAGAGACCCTTCTTGAAGGAATGAATGAGTTCATGCCCTGTCCTCTCTGAGTAGAAGGGAAGGTACCAGGAAAGAAGACCTTGGCCATCAAAACTCTTGGCTTCCTTGTGACTCATCACAAGCCTTGGCTTTCCAGGGGCTGCACTTGGCCTAAGGGTTGCTGTAACCCGTGTAGGCCTCTGGGTAGATGCAGGGGACTGATTCACAGCCACACTGCTTTCCTCAGTCTGTCATTTCTAGCAAGTGCTCTCAGAACCTCGCCCACCTCCCTTCACCAGCCCCACTTCGGCATCTGCCAGAAGGACTTCCCACCCCCCAGCCCCTCTAATCTGTGGCGTTAAGGACTATCTCTGGCTGCCAGAACCCAGAAGTAGGCTCTCTGGGGATGAAGCAACAGGTCAGAATTCCCCTGGCCCTTCCAAAGTCCTACAAGGACAGGCAAAGTGGTTTCCGCACTTGGTTCACATCCCCTTCCAGAGTCCCCCAGTATGCTCTGGGGTAGTCACAGTTCAACAAAACCACCAGATGTCCCTTGGACCAATGTGAGCCCCAAAGAGACTGCCCAAAGGCTGGGGCCAAATATCAGTCCAGGATACCCCACAGCCTAAAGGTTGGCCTGAGTTGAGAGGTCCGAGACTCAGCCTCTGTACAGGATGCTCTCAAGAGTGGCAGTCCCTGCTCATAAGGATGGAGGGGCAGAAACATGAGTGTCTGCACATCCAGCATCGCTCCCCCGCTCCAGCTAGGAGATAGTGAGCACTTCTATGTGCTGGCAAGTCTTAGAAGCTGCCCACCTACCTCTCACAGGAAGAGAGTTCCATCGGCACTGTTAGTGTAGGTTTACATCTCCCTGGGACTCAGAGGAGGTGAGCTGGGTAGAGGCAGAGGGAGAATAGGAAGCGAGAACTGGACCCACCCTAGCCAAAGCTTGCTGTGCTGTCTGCGGAGCTCCAGCAGGCAGCAGACAGACCCACGCTTAGTGGACTGGGTGAGAGAGGGGCCGAAAGAATAGTGAGGCAATGCCCGCCCTACCGGATCTTAAAAGATGTTATAACATTCCAATAATTAAAATAGGTGATAAGACACACAAACTGAATGGGCAGATCAATGACACAGAGCAAATAGCTCAAAAATAGGGCTTATTATACATGAGAACTTAATATATATTTTAAAAAGCATTACTGACTAATTGGGTATGGGATGGAATATTTTATACATCCTATTGGAAAATTAGTTCTAGATGGATTAAAAAGTTAAATGTAAAAAATGAAATCATAGAAGGAAGAAAAATCCCCAAGTGTTTTATGCTAAGCATGCATTCCTTTTCAACCGGGTGGAAAGTGATGTAAACGAAAAGGAGGACTTAGCCGTGCCTGTGGGGGCAGGCATTTTTGCTTGGATATAATCTGCTGAGGAAGCCCCAAACATTTCCCATGTCATCACTCACTCAGCCATTCACTGGGGAACATTAATTGAGGATTCCAGAGTGCCAGGCACGGTGCTAAGCATCGATAATACAGGGGCAAGGGCTCGGTGCCTTATCTGAAACGCTACCACTGGTGATTAATTCCTCCTGTAAAATACCATTTTTAAAGGCATCAGAAGGAGGTGCGAATGTTGATTTTGGAGGCCGGGGCTCCCTGACCCAGCAGTCAGGTAGATGTGTCCCAACAGGTGGGGAATCACGATACAGTGAAAGGCGGGATTCTAAACTGGCCCCAAGTTCCCAGCGTCCTTCAGTGCACGCCCTCTAGAACCCTCTCCCCTTGAGTGTGGACAGGACCTGCAAATAAGACGGGATACCACTCCTGTGATCAGGTCAGTAATCAGCTGACCATCAAACAGGGAAGTGCCCCCGGGTGGGCCTGGCCTAATCAGGCGAACCTTGAGATGTAGGTGACATTTCAGAGTGACAAGCATCTGCTGGCCTGCCATGCTGAGAACAGCCTGTGGGGGCCACACAACAAGGGATTGTAGGTGGCCTCCTGGCGCCGAGAGCAATTCCCAGTCAATAGCTAGTAAGAAAGTGAGAATGTTGGTTGCCTGACCTCAAGAAAGTGAACTCTGCCAACAGCTCTGTGAGCCCGGACGAGTCCCCTGAGCCCCTGGTGAGAATTGTTTCCTTGGCTGATGCCTTGATGTCAGCCTGGAGAGGCCCTGAGCAGACGACCCTGCACACCCATGCGTGGGCCTAACCCACCAAAACTTCAAGATAGTAAATTTGTTGTTTATTGTTTTATGCCATTACGTTGGTGGTGATTTGTTCACAGCAATAGAAAAATAATACAGGCATGTAAAAGACAACGCTACCTATCCCCACCCCCACCCCCCATTCTGCACAAGGCCTGGCCTGGCGAGGGTTCTTTGTGCTCCCAGAAGACTAGATGTTATTCTCGGCGTGAGAAGATGCGAGGGTGGCAGGTTCTCGAGCAGAGTGCTGTCGATCGTCTCCCCTCAATCCGACCACTTCTGCACACCACCTGCCTAGATTATGGATCCCTCTAGGTCAGAGGCCAGGTGACTGTTTCGTAATTCCAATACTCACACGTAGCTAGCTGGTCCTCAAAAGTGGGTGAAGAATCAGTTGCATGCATGTCACCCGGGGGTCACTGTGAGCCAGCGACAGCATGCGGCCACGGTGCGGCCACGGAACCTCTTGGCGCCCCGGGTTGTAATTCAGAGGTCGGTGGGGACAGGCGATAGATAGCATGTGGGAAAAGCGGGGTGCTCTTTGAAAGAACAGAGCTATAGTGAGTCCTCATGGGCCTCTGGTCCTTCTTCGTAATGACGCTTCCCCAGAGCTCACATTGTGCTGGAACCTGGCTGGTTATAGGGGCGTCAGCTTTAGAATCAAATGGTGTCGATTGCCGGGCAGAGCCTGCTGAGCGCAGCAAGAACAGCTGGCCTGGACTCGGCACGACCGCTCCTCCGGAGAACCCGGCCTTGGGGTGCGTGCTTTCTGCCCCCCTGGTTTCCTCAGGAGCTCAAGGCCTTTGACTGGAAAAGATCTCTTTTTAAAAAAGAGAAGTTTTAAACAGATTTCAAAACTTCCTTTATAAAGAAAGCCCTAGAAGATGCTCCTTCACTTTAAAGAAAAAAGACAAAATAATTGCTGCATTGACTGTTGTGTAAAAATCAGGCTCCGTAAGGGAGCAGCTTTTGGCCATTTTCTGTTTATGCTCCACAAATAGCATCACTGGAAAATTTTTATTAGCAGCCTGTCAAGCAATTTTTAACTGTCTAAGTTCTCATGACTTTGGATGGCATCACTAATGTTCAGCGGGTTAGATAATTAGCGCCTTCCCCATGACGTGTCCATGTGTCCTTTTGTGCTACAGCTGACTGTGAGTATCCCGTGTCACCTGTCGGCAGATGAAAGTAATGGCAAGGGTAGTGGCCCTTTGGTGAAAAATTGTAAATTTACTAGTGAAAGCCCAATAATTTCATTCACTTAGACCATATTGGAGACAGAGTGTTCCACGGATCCAAATAATGAATTAGCTTTGGACCGAAGGTCCAAGTGAAGTAAGCCCTGAGTTTTCCTCTGTGAGTACGTTAGCGCAAATCTGTTCATGAATCACACGTGTCACAGTTTTGTCAGCAGGGGAAATCAGGTGTGGAGGGAGGCACGTGAGAAGTGGCCCACGCAGTCTTCCAAATGGGAGGGCTTAGAAGAATCCCGTCCCCGCCATGCGGAGCTGGTCACCCCACGGAGGCCACTGGGGACCCCTGTGTCCTCCTGGTGACCCCTAACTCCAAGACAGAGCAGTTAGAATTCTGGACATCCGCTGCTCCTGTACTACATCTTAGCAAGTGAGGTAGCAACTTCCCCCTTTGAGATTCCCTGCGGAGGAGGAGTTAACGTGTTAGAGGGGTGAAGGACACGGCGAAGGCAAAGCGGTGGTCCGAGGCCAGACAAAAAGGAGAAATAGGTGTGAAATCAGGGTCGGAAAGAATAAAATTGTTAATCTTGCTAATACTTCTCATCGATAAACACCAGTATAAATCATTTAATATTCATGTGGAACTTCTGCTTGTGAAGTGCGGATAATAAAATCGCACTCAATCCTCACCTCCCCGACTGTCTGCTCCCCCTTTAACGGATGGGAATACCGAGGCTGGTGACACGAGGTCACGCATTTCAGCGGCAGATCCAGGGCTACAGACTCTAGAGCCTGGAGTATTTGATACCCCTCGCTGCACCTTCGACGGGGTTTACAGCTACAAAACCGTGAGGGCTTTGCCACTTACAGGTTGGTTCTCTTGGGAGCAAGTCACGTCCCTCTGGGGGGTCCCCCTTTGGTCATCAGTAAAATGACTTACGGGGTAAGACGAGCCCCCTGCCCCTGCCCAGTGCTGAAGTCCCGTCATTCTGTGTGGGCAGAGGGTCACAGAGAGAAGGGGGGAGGCAGTGAGCCTCTGTTTTCAGCAGGAAGCTCTGTGTTTCGGGAAGGGAATGAAGCGTAAGAGAAGGGAGCTGCAGAGCAGGAACCCTGGCCTGCTGGACCGGTGACATTTAATAAAGTGATTAGGCAGTGACATTAAATAAGTGTTCAAGCCATTTGAGTGGTTAATTGGCCGACTCTACTGAGGAGATGTTCCCCTCAGTACCTCTCTGAGGGGTCCGTGTGCAGACTCAGAGAAAGTGTTGTTTGTTTTGCTAAGCATGGTATCTTGGTGCAGAACCTCTTGTTCTGAGCAGGAAGAGAGGGTGGCCAGGAGACGTGACAGGACTTTGTGGGGTGGGGGTTCCTAAGGGGCAGGGGTGGATGTGGCTGCTGTTCCATCAATGGCTGTTCTTCTCGTCTCTTTTTGGGATGACCTGCCAGCCTCAACTGTGATGAAATGTGGTGTTTTTACTCCAATAATGTGCCCACGATCCCCCAGGTGAACCCAGGCAGAGGTGACACCCTGGCTGCCACTGTCCTCTCCAGGCTGTAGGACACAACCTTCTGCTTCACCCCCAGAGTTGGCATGGAACTGGTGTTTCCCCACTGCTAGTCAGGGAATGACCTAAAATGGGTGAGACACAGGATACCTTCCCTGCATAGAATCAGGTTAACCAATATATTTGAGCAAAGGTAGGAGCTAATCATAATTGCTCTTTACTAAATGGTCTCACATTCACCTGGGACCTTGAGAGGAGAGACTGGGAGAGGGAAAGGGAGTTGCTGGAGGCCCCTCCTTGAGGATGCAGACATGAAACTCAAATATTCCAAGTCCAAGGCCTACACTTCCTTCTCCTCCTCCCCACCCACCTCTGTCCATCAGTCAGTCGGTTGTTGAGTGATTTGTGTGCATGGGACTGTGCCAGGTGATGGGGTACATTTGGCGGTCAAGACAGACTCAGCAGGAAGAAGGAACAAAACACTGGACTTGAGGGGCTCCTGTGATGAGCTTAAAAGAGCGATGATATCCTCTGTCTCTTTCTCTCTCTGTCACACACACAGAGCTTTAGTGACATTAGACATCGTAGGCGCCATCCCCTCAGAGCCCCAAATTTATAGGTCTCTGCCGTGTGATAACTAGCCCTTCATGTATCAAGGACAGATTCATCTGTCAGTTGTAGAGGCTTTAGCCTTGCCAGCTGGTGTCCTTGGTACTTTCCTTGGAGGACAAAGTAACCACCAGGCTTGCCCAGAGCCTTGCATGATCAAGTTCAGGTCACAGTGTACAGACCAGGGAGGCCCCTGTACCCCAGAGTGTCCACTGAGGGGGTGGGGGGTCAGGGGGGTCCCCAGGAAGGAGAAAGATGGCACACCCGTCAAATGGAACTTCTCCCTGAGAAGTGGCACATCCCAAGGCCCTCAGCACCTCAACTCCGTGCAGACTGACCATTCCCAGACCACAACCCATGATACTCCTTCCGGAAGACACCCCAGCAGCTCTGTGGCCCTGACAGCAAAGCAGCCTGCCTTCCCCTGCCTGGCGCTCAGACGGCCCCTCCCATCAGCTGCCCCACAGTGGAGGGCTTATGGGCACAGACCACCGAGCCAGAATGCCTGGCTGCTCTCGTTGGCTCCCCCTCTGTTGCCTCACGATTCCTCATCAGCTTCAGATCTACCATCCTCATCATCACCAATCATGTTCAGATAACAGTTAGTCTGTGCCCGACCCTGGTCTAAAAACTCTATGCGTTGACTCATTTAATTCTTGAAACACCTCCATGAAATTGATCCCGTGAAATTTCCATCTCACAGAGAAAACTCAAGAACAGGGAAGCCAAAGAGGTTCTCCCAGGGAATCCGCAGTGCTGCCCAGGTGATCTGTAAACCTGAGATCCACAGGCTTCCTCTGGAGTCTCAGGAGGTGACCCTAGATTCCTGTGGGTGACTTGCATTTAAAAAATGGCTGTGGATTGACGAAAAGTCTAGAGAGAACAAAAGTAGGACTCACCTTCAATCACATTCCTGGTTTGGATAGGGCCATCTACACGTCTGCTTTTGGGGAAGCTATGTGGCTTCTGCTTAGATGGATGGTCAGCATGGCCTTATGAGAAGGCAGTTATGTTTCACTGCACTGACTAAAAACCACAAGGTCAAGAGTGTTCCCCCAAACCCAGGCACTGGCGCACAACCCACAGATGCCGGTTCCCTGTGTGCCCCTGAGTCACAGCGCTTCCCCTCCGACCCCCAATCTGAACAGAGCCTGAGGCCAAGTTCCGCACCCCCTGCCCTACTGCCTGATTTCATGGTGCCTGTCTAAGGTCTGCGCTCGCGCCCTTGCTGGCCCCTGCACTTGCGCCCAGCTCCCCCACCTCCTGATGCAGGCAGATGGACCTCCCCGACTTGCCTGCCCCACTGCCTGGTTCTGAATAGCACTGCCACCTCGTTCTTTGGCCATCGGATCAGCCCTTCCGTTACCAAGATCATCTGAATTATGCCAGTTTGCCTCTGCCTCTGGGTATGCCCAGCCACTCTCCTAGGGTCCATCTGCTGGCGCTGGCTCAGCTAGACACCCCAACCCCTGGCAGACAGCTGGCTCCATCCTCCAGAGAGGAAACCTCTGTTCTGCCTCCTTCCCACCAGCCTGGCTCCATCACTTAAGCCTCAGCTCTCTTCCCAGCAGAGTGAGCCTCTGTACACACATTAGATAGTTGAAGCCTTTCTGGCAGGCCTGGGGAGCCAACATAAACCTAACCCAATCACACAGAGATTGCTCACTGCCACGCAGGCTGCAGAGCTGAGGGGGGCTGACAGCTAGCTCCATCCTGACCTGCAGCCGGCGGTGCTCTTCCTGCTCCTGACTTTCCGCCAGGGCTGTCACCGAATCTGCACTTTCAGCCCGAGCTCTGCCCTGTTCGAGCCTTGGCACAGACAGGAATGTAAAACGACAATGCCCTGTGCTGGGCCAAACAGCGCGGGGCTGCAGAGAGGGTACAGAGGCAGCTGTGACCAGCAAACACATTGTTTCCGGGATTGTGTTTGTAAATATATGAGTTGCCTGACAGCTTGCGGAATTAAATATAGATGCTACATCACAAGCCCTCACTCAAATAAACTATATGCTGCTCAGTGAATGTCAATAAGAACACTGAGAAAGAATCATTACCCCTTTCTGGAGCAGAGTCCAAAAAACTCAGGCCTGAGTGGTTTTCTTTTTTGTTTGTTTTTTAAGTGGTTTGTTTGTTTGATGAAAGTGCCTTCCCCCGCCTCCCCAGGCTTTTGTCAGGTACTGGTGGGCAGCGTGCGGTGGGGGGTAGTGTGGGGAGACGGGATGGGACAGGTTGCTGTATTGGGTGTGATGACTATAGAATGGTGGCAGAAACCAGCTTGGAGGTCACCCGGTAGATGAGGAAGTCACAGTCAACCTTTTGGGACCTCAGGGCACCTTTTCTAAAAGTAGGGTCCATGGCTCACTGGTGGTCGTTTGGAAAGACCTTCGGATGGAGGGCAAACATCCATCGCTCTGCGTCCTCTCTTCGGCATTTGGGCCACGTGACTCTCCTTGCCTTGCGCTGATATCTACAGATCGCTTGCTTGTGGGCAGGTTCCCTGGCATCGGTAACCCTGCAGGACAGACAGTGCCCTAGACCAGCTTCCCGAGCACCTTCTGTCTTCGGCCGGCAGAGAAGGCTTGTAATCCTGGTGTTAATGCCAGGCCCGCACGGCCCTGCCCCCACCACCCACCACCCGCAGAAACTCCCCTCTGGGAGGTGGTACGGAATGAAGGTGCTGTGAATTTCGGGCAGCCTTGGCGCTGTCTTGGGGAGTTAAGGTTGTACTTGTGCCGATCATTTGGAATTTATTCCATGCTGTGTTTCTGCCAGCTTTATTTATTTGTTTGTAGTGTTTCCTCTCTGATTCCTTTTTTGTCTCCCTTTGTCCGTTTCTTTTTTTATTTTATTGTATTGTATTTTTTTATTTATCCCCCATAAACCCTCTTCCACCTCCCCCTACCACCCTCCACCCTCCCCTCAATCACCACACTGCTGTTGGTGTCCATGAATTCTTTCTCTCTTTTTTTCTTTTTTGCCAGATCCTTCCAACTCCCCCCACCCCCTGCCGCCAAGAGCTGTCAGCCTGCTCTCTCCAATTCTTTAACACCAACTTTTCTCTCTACTAAATCTTTAGGCTTAGGTGAGCTGCAGAGATCTGGGCGCTGTTGGGTGGTCCTCATGCAAAAAGGTCGAAGAGCCTCCCATGGAAAAACCAGAGTAATTCTTGAAACTTCTAAATTCAGACTTCATTCTGGCTCACACTGGCTACCTACCTAAACTACTTTCGACACAGTAAAGCCTTTGTAAGATGTGGTCTGTGAACTGTCCCCTCCCCTCCTTTTAGGAAGTTTAATAAGTATCTACTCATTCAGCCAATTTATGTTTATTAGGCAAAGAGAGTCCATTTAGCTGAAATGTAAAATGTAAAAAAAAACGGTAGGAGAAAATACTAGAAGGTAATGTTTGGATTTCTTTGATGGTGCAAATCCTTGTTATAATTCCCTTATGTCAGGGCTGGTTGGCCAGAGGCACGTTGGGAGACTCTTTGCTGACCGGGATTTGAATACATCTACAACCCGGTGAAGACTGAGGCTTGAAGCAGCGATTTCCAAATCAAAACTAGGATTAAATCATTTTCAGCCTAATTTTATATTGTACTATTGATTTTCAGTCCAAATCTTTGAAAAAGGAGTATAAACTAACTCCATTAAGAATTTTTGAAATTAAATGAAATATCCCATTCCTCAAACAGGGGAAGAGAGTATGTGGCTACAACAGAGCCAACCATATACTCCAGTGCGTGTCAGCTGGTACACGCGTGTGTGCGTGTGTGTTCCTGTGACCTCCCCCCAGGAGACCTTTGTCAGTTTCTAGAGAAATTCTTGATGGTGACAGTTTGGAGAGGGGTGCTATTTCTAGTGTTCGGGCCAGGCGGCTGTTAAACACCCTGCAGTACACAGGACAGCTCCTTCAACAGCTGATTCTCTGCCCCTAAATGTCAGTCATGCCGACCTATGCCAACAAATTCGAATGGGCCCGACTCCTCAAATGCCCCTGAATCATGGATGACTGAGATTTTAGGAAAGTTTTTCATGCATATCTGGTTTGCCAACACGTCATGGTGGCAAAGACCGAAATGACTCATCTCTGTAGTCTCTTTGTCCAGGACTCTTGTTTCATGCTTAATTGGTCTTTGATAATAACAAGAAACAAAACAAAACAAAACAAACAAAAAAAAACAGTAAAAAGTCATATTTATTGAGTGCTTATTTTCTACTGGGCACTGCCTTTCAATAAAGTAGGTATTACTAATCCATGAGCAATTAATATAAAGAAAATGAGGTTCGAAGAGAATCAAGAAGCTTGATTGTACAACTCCTTCCTTCCCTCCTCCCTCCCTCCTTCCCTTCCTCCCTCCTTCCCTTCCTCCCTCCTTTCCTTCCTTCCTTCCAATTATGTCAAAAAGCCAAGAGGCAGGCCTGTCGTGGGGTGGGGGGCAAGCTAGTGTATCTGTGTGAGGTAGGTGGTTGAGTGGGCAGCAGCCCAGTGGACTCAGGAAATTAGTTACATGCAGGGGGATTTAGCCAATAAGCAAATATACTGAGAGTAATAGTTCCTCATGGTCAAAAACAAGAGCGATAAATCTGGAAAGGACAAAAGCTAGAATAAACCGTGTGATGTGGCCTCGAGACAAATGACATGACCGCTGTGTGCAATGTGCAATCCTGGGTAGGATCTTTTGTTTGAACGCACTATTAGGTCAGTTGCAAACTTGAATGGGGTCTCTGGGGACCATGCATATGGGAGTTCCTTATACTCTCATATAATTTTCCTATTAGGTCGAAAGTATTACAATGTGCAAAAGAAAAAAGACATTCCTACCAGGTCATGCAGTTCTCGCAGCCAACATTGAGACCCAGTCATCTGGACTCTGATGCCTACGCCATTTCCCAACCCCTGATTCTAAACTGTATTTGCCCACTGAAATAATTGATGTCTAAGACATGGTTTTAGGACAGACATTTACAGCTTAGAAGATATAACTGGAGACTTGCTACATGTGTCTGCATCCAAGGTTGTCCACTAAAAATCAAATGCAAACGATCGTGTTGGCCAAAGAGTTCACGTAGTTTTTTTTCATATGACGGCTCTAATAGTGCTCAGTTGTCTTCGATTTAATTCAAAACCATTTTGTTACATTGTATTGTAACAGCTGTCATATCAGCGTGCATTTTTTAAAAAAACTTACTGAAAATGGTGAATTTTTGTACAGCCATTTTAACATGGAAAATGGAAGAACATACACAATGTTTTTGGTGTATTATTCTTTATTTCAAGAAAGGTAAAAAGGAACTGAAATGAAAAAAAAGATTTGTGCAGCATATGGAGAAGGTGCTGGGACTGATCGAACATGTCAGAAGTGGTTTGCGAAGTTTCTTGGTTCTATTGGCATTTTGGCCAAATAATTCT
Source organism: Desmodus rotundus (assembly GCF_022682495.2). NCBI lineage: Eukaryota > Metazoa > Chordata > Mammalia > Chiroptera > Phyllostomidae > Desmodus > Desmodus rotundus. The sequence continues at coordinate 94,016,621 of NC_071398.1, forward strand.
TTGCTGTGGGGCTGTCTTGTGCATTGGAAGACGTTTAGCAGCACCCCTGGCCTCTACCCACTAGAAGCCAATAAATAGCAGGAGGTAGCTGACATACTCAAAATATCCAAATCAATAAAGTTATTGGTAAAAATAAAAATTATGTCTTTTATTTTATGGAAAAAACTAAACAGACTTTTTGGCCAACCCAAAATATAGGCATGGGGTCCTGCACAAAGAACGCCCCTTTTCCTTTTATTACAAAATCAGGAGCATGTAATTCTATAACAGAACAATATCACACTCAAGCACACCATATGACATTTTAAGTGAAATGTTCAAATGAAAACTATAAATGACTGCACCCACATTATTACCCTACCACCCACACTCAAGCAGGCGTTACTTCCGCCGGACCTCGTATTTTAAATTTACTAGCACCTACATTCAAAGGTAAGATAAAATGGATGCAATCAATTTTAATAACATACTTTATTTAACCTAGGGAATCTAAAACATTGTCACTTGGACATTCAATGAATGTAAAAAACCATTACCAACATACTTTATATTTTTTCTCTCTGAGTCTGATAAATGAGGTGTATTTTATATGTTTGGCACATCTCAATGTTGATGTTAGTTGTTCATCAGAAAACTTGATTCTCTATTGAGATTTGAAATAGTTTACAGGTAAAAAAAATAAATTCACATACCCAAGTTATTCCAAGCCTTATAACTGAATCGAGTATAAGTTTTAAATTTTAAATTAATTAAAATTAAATAAAAATTTAAAACTTAGGTTCTTAGTGGCATGAGCCACATATTAAGGGCTCAGTAGCCGCATGTGTCTCCTGGCTACAATACTGGACAGCACAGGGCTGAACAGGTGCGTGATTCATCTGCTCCCGGGTGTCCTGTGCGTGCTCATTGCTTACCCTGTTCCCATCCGTGGAGATGCGCTACCACTGTAGGAGGAGCAGTACACTCTTTTTTAAAATTTATTTCTCAATTATAGTTACCATACAATATTGTATTAGTCTCAGGTGTACAACATAGTGATTAAACATTTACGTAACTTGCGAAGTAATCGCCCCGATAATTCTGGTACCCATCTGATACTATACACAGTTATTATAATATTATGACTGCATTCCCAGTGCTGTCCTTTACATCCCTGTGACTATTGTTATAACTGCCAATTTGTGCTTCTGAATCCCTTTACCTTTACACCCATCCTCCAAGCCCCCTCCCATCTGGTGACCATCCGTCTGTTCCCTGTATCTATGAATTTGTTTATTTATATTGTTCTTTAGATTCCACAGATAAGCGAAATCATGTGGTATTTGTCTTTCTCTGTCTGACTTATTTCACTGAGCATACTACCCTCTAGGTCCACCCATGTTGCAAATGGCAAGATTTCATTCTTTTTTGTGGCTAATAGTCCAACATATATATGGACCACTTTATTCAGTTGCCTCCGGCGGGCACTCAGGTTGCTTCTACGTCTCGGCAATCGTAAACAACGCTGCAGCGAACACAGGGTGCACATTAGTGTTCTGGAGTCTTTCACAGGAAGGCCCTGAAGTGGAGCTGCTGGGCATACGGTAGTTCTGTTTTCCATCGTGGCTACACCAACTTGCAATCTCACCAACAGCACATGAGGGTTCCCCTTTCTCCACATCTTTGCCAACGCTTGTTGTTTGTTGATTTATTGATGATGGCCATTCTAATAGATATGGGGTGATATCTGACTGTGGTTTTAATTTGCCTTTCCCTCGTGATTAGTGATGTTGAGCATCTTTTCAGGTTTGTTGGCCATGGTTATGTCCTCTTTGGAGAAATATCTATAAGGTCCTTCGCTCATTTTTAAATCAGATTTATTGTGTGTGTGTGTGTGTGTGTTAGGTTGTATGAGTTTCTTATGGGTTTTGGATATTAACTTCTTATCAGGTGTCTCATTGGTGAACATCTTCTCCCATTCAGTAGGTTGTCTTTCCATTTTGTTGGCGTTTTCAACCTCCAACTAGTAGGTTAACCTCTCTAAAGTCGTGGCTGCCTCTGAACTAGAATGTAGTTGAATAAATATGGAAAGTACTGAGCAGGATTATAACTCCTTACAACTGAAAAGCACCAGACAAATGTTAATTGTTCAGGTTATTTCTACTACTAGAGGCCAGAACCAGCGGACTGCGGAATTCCTCGTGGCAAAGACTTTGAGCAGATCCGTGAACGCACTAGTTTGACTTGTCCGTGATGATAGTACACGGAGGCACTACCCTCTCCAGCCAGCCCTCACTCCCCTACACTGCAGGACGAATCTGACCACAGCTGCCGAACGCTGTGCTCTCCTGGGAGAAAAGCGTTTGGAGTGAATTTATATTGATGACTCTAGCCAAGGACAGCAATTATAGATACGTTTTACTTTCTTTGTTACGATTTTATGTTCCAATTTTTTTTTATAAAACAATGCATTATTTTTGTGATCAGGAAAAAACAACTTTGGTTGATAAATAAGTGTGAGGTATTAAGAGTACTCACCTGTCTCCATTTTTCTCATCATCTAGATGACTGAGTGAGACCTGTTGTAGTGGTTTGTACTAATGAGCTTCAGCCACCCGTTTGAAAGCCGGTCAGACAGTCCTCACATTCCCAGCCATCTCCGCCCCTCACACCTGGTGGTTCCACTTGTGTGAGCTGGAGCCAGGGTATAGTCAGAACAACCAGAAACAATTCTTCGTCCTCATTCACAGATGCTGCTCCTTCCTCTCTCACCGGTCCTCACCATCCCTGACATCCTGCCGACTCCGCAGCCTTGTGCTTGCTCGGTCCTTGGCCAGGCAGCCTGTGGGGATGGCCCAGGCAGATCCTGGAACTGGCGCTGGTGGTTCAGCAGAACAAGGCTCTCCATCTCATCCATTTCATCCTTATTCCCCACCCTTAGGAGCTGCCCAGAGGCTGGACCTGCCCTCCTGACATCTCAGCTGGTGCAGAGGGCCTACAAAGCAATTCCCCAGGTGCTCCATGGGCTTGTCATCCCCTGGAGTTTCAGTTAAAGATGCTTTCAGTTCTTGTTTGTTTGCTTCCATCCTGATTCACAGCCCTTCCCTCTCCCCTAGGGCCACTGCCTACGGCAATCCAGAGTGTCCTAGCACAGCCCCAAGAGGCACCCTTCACACTGTAGTCTAAGTGAATGGCGGCCTGTGTTGCTGAGCAGAACACAACCCACGTCGTCATATCTGGGGCCCTGCCACATCCTACATTTTCTCTGAACCCCCAGAATGACACTGAGGCGTCCCTCTTGGTGATTCAGTACAGTGCCAGAGGGGTAGGGAGCAGGGGCAAGGAAAGATGAAAAATGCCAAGAAAGTCATCGAGGTAAAATTTGTTTGACCACGTAGGGTATCTCTCTGTACCATCAACTCACCCCAAGAGATGGCTTGTCAGGACTAGACTATTTGAGGCTATGATACAAATATAGAATGTCATGGAGGAGGGGCCTGACAGTAGTCCCCCTGCTTATAGATTCGGTCCGTACCTGGGAGAGATTTCTCTGAAGGGTGGTTACGGCAGTTAGGGGTCATAACGGCCACCGCAGCGGGACAAAGGGAATGGCAAGCACGCTTCTTCAAATACACATCTTCTCCTTTCTATCTGATTTATCTCAGAGACACGAGACTATTCCTCCCTGAACTGCTTCTCACCGAACCTGCTCACATACAGCCCGCCCCCTTCCACAAACATCATTAAGCTTGACTTCTGCAAAACCCACAGCAACTCTCCGGTCTCCAAGCCAGAGGGGCTTCTGAGTGCTGGTGGCTGATACTTACTGAGTCATAACTGGGTGCTGGGTGTTGTTCTCATTGCTTTACATACACTGTCTCATTTGACCCGCAGGACAATGAATAGCATTGCATTCCACTGTTATTTTCTTTTTGTGGATGAGGAAATTAGGAGCTAAAGAGACTAAGTAATTTCTCAAGGTGCCAGCTTCACGGCCAGGGTGGGTTGTCCGCTCCAGAGCTCAGGTTGTCACCGTGGGTTTCCCCCTCCTCAGTCCACTCCCCCCTCATCACCTGGACTTTCCTACAGCTTTTGGCACCGCTGGCTTCTCCGCCCGACTTCTCTCCCCCTGGCTTCTGTGTTCCTGCCTGGTCGTGCTTTTCTCGCCTCCTCCGCCAAACACAGCTTCCAGACCCACGCCCCATTCCCCCATTGTGTCCTGTTCTAACTCTCAGCTCCGGGCATTCTCCTTCTTAAGGGAGTGGAGGAAGGGAACCATCCAGAGAAGAACTGTCAATGATGCAAATAGACAAAAGCCTCCGGAAGAGGGCTGCCGAGGGGCCCCTGGAATTCTAGAATGGTAAGAAGACAGGCCCCTTGCTTCAGAGAGGAAGAACCAGAATGCAGAGTGCTCACAAAGTTGAGGTATATGTAACCAGTTAGTTAATAGGTGGCTGGGGTTAGAATTGAGGCAGGTCTTGGCCACGCAGCCCAGAGACCTTCATTGCACCCCGCTCCCCTGACAAACAAACCTGTGGTCCCAAAATAGACCCCAGAGGGACCCCGTTATCCACATGGGACTTCCACACACCCACCCTTACATATCCAGATCCTAGGGCAACATTTATGTTCCTCAGCCCACTCTCCCTCTGCAAAGCCTCTTTGGACCCTGCATGTCCCTGTTCCCTTTGCCTTAAGTACCGAGTTCTTTCAGAGTCTGTCTTCTGGCTCCCTGCTCCCCTGGAATCTTGGCTTTTCCATGCTGTGAGCCACTGGGCTGTAGGTAAACCTCTTTCTTCTTCTATAGGGTTGTTTCAGCAGGATACAAAGGCCATTAGTAAATCAATAACCCTTTAAGAAAAGAGGGGAGGATAGGACCTGGAGATTTTAATTCAGATCTAGCAACTCCTGGGCATTAGCAGGCGTGTTCTAAAATTAGGCTCTTGGAAAGCATGCTGCTGCCGCCGTTGGAACTTTATAGCTTCCTGCCCATAAACAGGAGCAGCTTGCTATGGGAGGGATCATTAGCTGAAATCCCCCTCTCCCGCGGCTCTGATGTCTCCTCTCGCTCCGACACCATATGTATTATCTATTGCTTTAGGGCTCCTGGATTCTTTCATCCTTGCCTCCGCTCTCCTCTCTCCACGCCACTCTTCCCTGGTCTCCGAATCTGTCTCTGTCCTTCTTTCGAGGAATCTGAATTTCCATCTATCAATGTGTTGCTGTCTGACGCAGCAAATACCTCTGCCGGTGCAGAAAGGCTCATTTGTCGGTGCTGCCGCTGAGCATTCGTGAACATGGGGCTTCCTGGCGTGTTTACGAAGATGAGCCTCTGAGTCAGCACGTGCCCCGGGACCCGTCCTGTTCCCTGCCCATCCCGAGGGACTCCTGGCATTGTTCTGTCCTCCCTCCTGTCCCAGCCCCCCGTCTCCATGCAGACAGTGAAGACGCAGTTCTGAGGACAAGTGTGTGCACAGGACAGGCTACGATGGCATGACCACTCCCGTTCGGGCCGGCGCCATTAAGTCTAAAAGAGCGCACTTATGCCGCTGGGTTGTGTACAGCCTAACCGAGTACTTTACCTGCGTGTCTCAAAATCTCCTCCAGTCAGCACACCCAGAACAGCCCCAGGATGCTAAGTGGTTTCCGCTGAGAGTGAAGGGCAAAATAGTCCGTCTATTCTTGTGGCTTTCAATCCTGAGAGCATATTGGAATTATCTGGAAACCTTTTTTAAAATACCAATGCCTAGCTCTGGCTGGTGTGGCTCAGTGGATTGAGTGCCAGCCTGTGAACCAAGGAGTCGCCTGTTCGATTCCCAGTCAGGACATATGCCTGGGTTGTGGGCCAGGTCCCTGGTGGGGGGTGCATGAGAGGCAACCACACATTGATGTTTCTCTCCCTCTCTTTCTCCCTCCCTTCCTCTCTCTCTAAAAATAAATAAATAAAATATTTAAAAGATAAAAAAATAAAATACCAATGCCTGGATGCCCAAAGGTTCTGGTCTTTAAGTCCTGCAGTCAGTTTTTTTAAAAGCTGCCCCTCCCACCCGCCGTGGATTTCAATGAGCAACAACAGTGTTAAGAACTACTGATATATTTACTCAATAGGAACCTGGTGGTCAGTTTTGACATCTTCCTCTTCCTTGCCCTTTATGTGTGACCTGTCCTAAGTGCCATCAATTTTACCTCTAAAATACTGCTCAAAATAAACCGTAAGTCTTTGTCCCCACTGTGAGCACCCTACTCTAAACGACCATCTCTCATCTGGGCAGGACATGTCATCTCTTTTTCCCTCGTGGGCAGGACACACCCAGGGTGTGTCTGTGTGCTCACCAGGGCATATTTCTTCAGGACCAGGAGGGGAGATGTCGGATGTGAGCAATGGCAGAGGGAGGAAAATAAAAATATATATTGTTTGACTCTCAGAAATCTCCTAATTGCCCATTTTGAGGGGCAACAGACCCCTGAAGAGTTCCAGGATCCGTGGGGCTAGGGTGGGACGGAGACTCTGTGTTCCTGATGAGGTTCTTCGTGACGGCCATGCTGCTGTTGGAGGCACCGTATTTGGAGAATAGCATCAGCCCCTCACCCCCGGGTATGTCGTTGGGATGACTAGTGAGTCACCGGGTAACGCATGCAGAGCAATGTTGGGCTGTGCTAATTGTCCAACGAAGGTTGGCTGTCGTCATCTTTCCCTGCCTGGCAACATGGTTCATGTCTGTCGTCTCCCATGTTAAATTTCACATTTGCCAAAAGCGACCGTGAGATTACCTGGCAGATTTGTGGTCTTAGACCTGTAGCTTCCTTACCCCATTGTGGCACTTAGCACGTGGAAGTGGGTCTGCCGATGCCTTGCCCGAATGCCCCTGGCTTCCCTGGACTGAGCTGCTCGAAGGATGGGAACTTCACGTTATGTCTCGTTGGTTTCCCAGAACACGCCTGACACAGAACGACAGCCCACTGGGTACGTTTTGATGGAAGAAATGAATGCCAAGTCTCCTTTTCTGTGGGTGCACGTGCCGGGTTGCCGGGACTCAGCGAGGGCTGCCATCTTGCTATCCTTTAGGTTTTCCTCTGAAGTCTAACATACGAGATTTCCCCTTTGGGTGGTGGGATCACATTTTGATGATGATCAATGGCAAAATCATCTTTCCCACCAAGCTAATACCTGGGCTCCTTCCCAGACCTATTACTACAGAATCTCAGGGCAGAGAGCCTGGGCACTGGGAAGGTTCAAACTTCCTTAGGCGACTGTAACATACAGTGAGGGCTGGAAACAACTGGGCTAGGAGCAATCTATTAAAATGTGCAAACCATTCGACATCATCAGGCTTCTACCCCCAACCAGGAATTTGCTTTTCTTAGCCCAATATAAACTGCCAGCTTTGAGCAGTTTTGAAAAGGAGTAAATAGAGAAATTAGCATTTGTAGAGCACTTTACAGTTTTCAAAGCACTTCCATACTTGGTGTGTCATCGAAATCTTAAAATAAACCAGTAAGGAAGGTATCATTATTCTTTACAAATGCAACAGCCGAGGGGGCGGGGGGTACCCACCAAACCCTTTTAAAAGAAGCAACACATCAGCAAAATGCCATCTGCCCGGTTTTTGGCTCTTGGCCTATCTCTTCTCGCCGAAGCTACCTACAAGCCATCATTGTTGCTCATCCAGGACTTGGATGCCAAACATTTTCTCCACTGGGCTCTTGGCACACCCTGTCCATGGCCGGCCAGTGACTTCTGCGTTGCTCCTCGGCCTCCCCAGATCAGCTCGGCTCTCTGCCAGCTGCTTTCCAGGGCCTGACTTCCTGCCCCACGTGTGGGCAGTGGTGCTGGTTTGACTGGCCTCTGCCCACAGACGGCATCTTCCAGTTTGCCCGATCTGCAGGTGAGGACACTCCAGGGGACTGAAGTGGCTTGCCTGGAGGCAGGAAGCCAGTGAGTGGCAGGACCGAGACTCCAAGCCAGAAGGAACAAGAACCAGCTCAGGGAGACTCCATGCTTTGGGGTCGGGAGTGGGCACAGGCCAGGCAGGGTTCTGGAAGGAACCAGGGCATCCCTTTACAAGCCTGCCAGGGGCCCCTTCGGAGTGTGAGGGCATAAAATTAGGCTATAAAATAATAGCAATAGTTTGCTAAATATGCTGACTTTAAACACCCAAAACAAGCATTTTGCTCATCAAAGAGTCCCTTAGGTACCCTGTTTTATTCCAGGGATGTGGCAATAACCCAGAAATACGTTTCACAGTGCCTCCTAAACCTGAAGCACATTCTCGTAAATATAATTAATGGTGGCCAATATTTGCCCTGTGAGGGAATAATATACGTTTAGATTAAAAACTTACTTAGAACCAAATATAACAAATAAGAAAGAAGAGAGATGAGCAGGATTTGTGTAGGCAAACCCGGGGCTACAAGTGCCTCAAGAATGGTGAGCATGCCATTTTTCATTTTATGCTGGAGGTATGGCTATTTTCTCAGACCTATGGTAAGTGACCGAGAGGCGTGTGGTGAAACAGTGAGCAGAGGAATGAAAAATATTTTGGTATGAGATCCAGAAGGTGCTATTTTTAAAAGAACGCCCCCAAATGCACTAAATATTAGTGTTATCATTGAAAGAACGTTGAACCTCATGAAGTGACTAAAGACTGTTGGAGGCCCCGTTCTTATTACTGAGTAATCATCACTCAATCACTCTGAGTAATGCAGGTCCTGATATATATGCTTCACATGTACATAAGGCCTCATCACTTCATAGCCCCACCTTTTCTATCCGTATGCAAATACGTGTGAGACACTCCTCTGTGTATAGAAAGAGAGTTAAATCTTCTTAGTCATGGGCAGCTGTTCAGGAGAGAGGGAAAAATGAAGGCTCATTAAAGTCAAAAAGGGGATTGAAGGAGATTTGATACACGAAACGGTTAGACACAAGGTTTTGCCTACAAATTAAGAAGGTGTCTTCTCCCTTTCTCTGACCTCAGGCAAATGAGCATTTCTCTTCTTCTCTGTGATCCTATCCACGTGTGAAGTCCCGGTGTCCTGGGGAAGTGGTATCCGGGATGTCACGCAGCATCCTCAGTCTGGACCTGGGTTCTCAGAAATATTTCGTGGGGGGAAAGAATCCCATGATCTAGCCTCTTTGAATTGTATGTGGCAAAAACATAGCAAGGTAAAATAATCTGTTTATGGAAAGATGCAGGATTAAGATCATATTATAGAGACAGGGTTTTAGGGGGTTGGGAGGAATAGGATCTTTGCTTTCCTACAAGTTACCTTAAAAATGTTATCAGGAAAAGGAGAATACAAAAAACAAACAAACAAAAAACCCTCCCATGGCTCTCCTGCTGAATAACGATGGAAGATAAAGAACAGCAGTGTTTTCGTTTCTGCCTGGTACAAACAATAAGATATACAGCTAAACACCTCATAAGCATCATTAGCATCTTCTTCACCTGTCAGTCCCTGTCTGGTCCTAACACCAGCATTTCTATTGCCTTAGCAGCATGTAAAAAGTCCAGGGTCATGGACCAGGAAGAATGGGACCTGGGTCTAGATTGCAGCCTTCGCCAATAACCACTTCTGTGACCTTGAACAAGCTACCTCCCTAAACTTTAGTTGCCTCCTGAGTAAAATGAGGTGGCTGGAGTCGACGACAGCTGGGTTCCCTTCTAGCACTGGCAGGCTAATTCTTCTTCAACACAGTTCCACCATGTGATGGGAAAGACAAGCATAGCACGATGCTACTCTGTAAATGCCCCAACAATGTCTGCTGAAAGGCCCTCACCTTTGTGGAGGGCACATTCTGAATATGGCTCAGTTCTCATTTTAATTCTACCTGAGGGATGCTTTTGTGGCATGCCTCAAGTTCAAAAAAGGACACCCTTTTATTTCCTTCCCCTTGCAAAGAGAGACAAATAAATAGTTTGTCAAATTGCCCAACAAAGGGGAAACTAAGAACTTCATGCAATTATATGGTTCCTGAAGGTTCTTCTAATTGAATTACCACAGGCGCCTGTTGGGCATTCATGGGCACGGCCCCCCTAATTCCAGTAATATTACCTCTGAGGATCCTATAAATGCCATTAACATAAGGCAGATATTTGCTTTCAATAAGATAACACAGATGATTTTGTCTAATTGTCTCTCTAATTCCTCCCCCCTCACAGCCTGGGAAATCGCTTGCCGTGGCTCAAATGCAGGACTTTATTATTGTTCATCAAAACTGCTTTGGAAACAGGATGGGCAGTGTGACTGAGACAGCGTGACCGGGAGGGTTTGGCTCCTCCCTTCACCCATCACGTGCTCTTGTCTTACGACTGACCATACTCTGTCTTCTGGGTGGGTTGAAGGAACCTTTGTACTGAGATCCCCACGTATCATAGAAACCTATCAGGAGGAAGGAGAAGGGTAGACAGAGACAGCCCCCATCCTCACCACACCGTCTGTGGACACCAGACAGGTCTCATGAGCGGTTCACGCCTCAGAGCGCAGGTGGGTTCCCTCTTCCAAGGGCTCTCCTATCCCACATGGGTATGATTTTCTGTTGGGGGGTTGTCGGTGCCTGTCGCTGGGGTGGGGTCATCATTCACGGGCAGCAGTTAGCTGCTGCAGGGTAGCTACACCCCGTGGGGCAGGACCACCCTGCCGCCTCTGTAGGCTGGTCTCACCATTCACTCAAAGTTCCGTTATTCTTGGGCAGCTCAACCTGGGATATTCCTAAATCGAGTCTGTTTTTAAGCTGTTCAGGGTCTTGGCTTGTTTCCCTTATGTTTTTGACTGTTTGATGGCTCATTCATTCCCCCATGTTGGCCAACAAGGTAAAACCTGATCCCCTTTGCCCCTGTTCAGTGCTCCAATGAGATATTTGCAGGAAGGCTTAGGAAAAGCAAGTTTTAAGGGCCCTTTGAATTGCAGTTATGTGTGTTCAGACTCACCACTATAAATAATCCCAAGTCGAACATAAGGTCTGGCCCCTGGTCAGTGGTGGTAATGAAAGTTGACACTCGGTTGTATCAGGGAATGAGTGATGTTCTTAATAAGAATCAAGCTTGGATGGACTCATTTCCTCTCCACAAACCAATACACAGACCCAGGCTGTGGGATAAGAGGAAAAAATAAGTTAGACTAAGCAGGGGACCAGACGGCCTTCACAGTGGGTCTCTCTAATCTCACCTGTGTTTCTGCAAATCACTTCCTCCCCTGTTAAACGGAGCCTTTGGTAATTATCAGGCCCATCCACCCACAGCCAACGTGAGCACACACCGGGACACGGACAGGTGTGATGACCCATGCAGTGGCTGTCAGTTACAGATCGCAGGTGACTCATCTCGGCAAGGTCTATGCTTTCCTCCTGAAAGACGGTTCAAATCAAAACACTCCTAACTTTACAGGATTGGTGAGGAATCCCAATCAAACATGGGAAGTAACAAGAGGAAATGAGGTTTGCAGGAGACCCCTATTATCTCTGCTCACAGTGGAGCAATTATGCCAATTATTGGAGTAATTGCTCCACTGTGAGCAGAAATCCCACAGTTAAAGTTGTTTCCCCATTATTTTCATCATGGCAATTGATTGATGCCACTTTTAAACCCCTTTGAAAGAATGATGGTCTTCCATTGTAATCTTTTATTTTTTAATGTAAGGTTAAACCAAGATATGCATGAAAGAAAATATAAGAAGAAATACATATTTTATATAACATAAAAAATTGACCTGATCTCTGTCAGGGTTATTCACTGCAAATTTCCAGCTTCCAAATATGCAGCCAGAGAACTGTGAATGTCTGGCGTTTCAGGCTGGGTTTCCTCTGGACTCATTAAAGGTGAAAGACATGAATCAAATGAACGGGATTTGGAGAGGGACCACCAGGCCGTTAAGTCCAGCGTCCTTACGGGCTACTGTAGTTTGTTCTCATCTTCCTCCTCTCCGGAGTTTTATCCAGTTTCACTTGAAATGTCTGCGCTTCCCAGAGGAAAAGGTCGGTCTGGGTAACAGAGCTTGCCATTTGAAAGCCTTCCAGCTACGAGCCCTGGCTGCACTGTGAAAGTGAGCTCCAGAAATGCTCTGTGTGAAAATTACAACTTGTTCAGCTAGCACACAAGTTTTAGGGCTCTGCACTGATGATGACACCCTGGGTCAGTAGACTGGTCCTCTGTGGCTAAAGGGACAAGGGGGATTATACTTTCGTGCAGGGATGACGCTGTCTGGACAGAGGATGACACAGCTGAGGCCCTCTGCGCCCCGGCAAGGTGGCGGGGACTTCTCTTGGCTCTGAGGGGGACATTGGGCCTTTTGCTCCTCGGTCTGGGATGATACAGTGTCAGGCAGAAGCAACGCCTGTGTCAGTGTAAGAATTGATAGTTTTCACTTGAACATTTCCCCTAAAATGTCCTATGGTGTGCTTGAGTCTGATAGTGTTATGTTACAGAGTGACACGCTTATGATTTTGTCATAAAAGATTTTGTAGTAAAAAAAGGGGCGTTATTTGTGCCGGACCCTGGATTACCGTAGGAGCTCACGTGAGTGGGCTGGACAACTGTGGTAAGCTCTCATTTCACCCTCACCGTAGCCCGATGAGGAAGGTGTGGTGGCCACCTATCTGCAGGGTCTACGACGAAGTTTCGCTCTGCGAAGTGGGTCACGCGTGACCACGTCACTGCAGAGTGGGGTCCCGCACTGAAACCAGGCCGTCCACCCCCAGAGTCTGTTCTGACCACAGGCCTGTGTGTCACCCAGGCCCAAGCCGGCACCCCAAAGCTCTCTTCCCATCAGAGGGGTTCAGTTTGCTTACAGCTGCTTCCAAGGGGACCCACGTGCTTTTCTCGACTCCCACCACGGGACGAAAGAGGAGAGAACAGGAGCCTGCCAACCTCGACAGATGGCGTGTGGGCTGTTTCGGAGATGGGAAGAGAGACATTTTTGCTGACAGAGAACAAGGGAAAGAGACTGGGGAGAGGTATGGCATAAGCGGAGAGAGCTAAACTTGAAATTTATATGGAAGGGAAGAAGATTGAGGGATCGGGACAGATCTAGGGGACAGATGGGTAAATAGGCTGGAGAGGACATTTTTTAAGTGCTACATAATTCTGTCTAGTGAGGAAAAGTGGGTGAGGAGACCCAGTCAGAAACACGAGAGGCAAGCCCTCTCCCTGGTGTTTGCAGTCTCCCAATGGGAAGATGATTCCAAAGACTTGTGATGGCCCCGCCCCCCACCCAGGGAGTTAGGGATCCATAGTCATGTGCAAAGGAAGCTTGCCTTAGTCATTCCGGTTTGGAATCAGCCCCAGAAGAGCAGAAGATCAAAAGATGGGATGTTCTTAGGAAGCTCAGAACTGTATCTGTCCCCATCCATTGTCACCTGAGCTCCAGAAAGGGAACAATAAGATGGAACTGGAATTTCTATTGAGTTGACCCTTGTGGATGCACCCCCTGTTACCGAGCTCCAAGGACCCTCCCAAATCTTGGCTGTGAGACTCCTGGTGGGTGGTCAGTGTCCCGCCCCCTCCCCTTTCCTTTTCCCTCCCCTGAAATTATTTATGCACGTGACTTAACACCAAGATGGTTTATGCCTGAGCTTGCCTTAGGAGACAGGAGACAGACGGCCTGCTTGTGTGAGGGTCCCTCTGGGGAGTGGCAGATGTACCATCAGGCTCTGTGAGAACAGAGCACGTCACAATGTTGAGGCCTCTGTTGAAAATAATGATTCGTGTTGCCCAGGCCCCACGTTGAGAAGCATTTATATTGATATAGGTGCTGGGAGAAAAAAAATCAAAAGATTCTCCAGCACCGGACAGGGCAGGTCTGTGTGAAGAAGGACGAATCAGTGCCTCTGATTGGTTGCCTCTGTAACAAGCCTGCAGGTGATTTAGCGCTGTTGGCTGCGGTTCTTCTCTGGGAGAGACCAGGGGCGACCAAATGACTCGCTCTGCCTTCTTTCTGCCCCCTTCACTGTGCATGGGCCTGGGCGGGAGGACTGTCTTGGACCCCATTCTGGGAGGTTTGGTTACTAAAGAACCCGATTACCAGACAGGCCTAATTGAAAACAGGTCTCACCTGTCATGTAACTCCATGACAGAAAATTTGCTGACTGCATCATAAGAAAAAAGTTTTTTTTTCAGGTAATTTTTTTCAGCTTTCTTAACTCGCCCTTTGGTCATTTGTTTAGATTTTTGGAATCAAGTCTAAATGGAGCGATTGCTTTCAATTAAGGCCACATAGTGAGTAACTGCAATTCTTAACTGGTGTTACCGCTTTGTAAATGTTGTCACAGTTAGAACCGCGCTGACGACACGACTTTTGTCTCTCTCTTATCCTCCGCTATCTTGGCTCTTTTCACTTCTTCAAGAATTCTCTTGAGCTATAGATTCCCCTACAATTAATTTGCGTTTCCTCCTGAGTTAGCTTAATTGAAAACATCAAGCTAATAAAACTTGGAAAAGATGAGTGTTTTATAACAGTGTTAGGTGACAGGTGAGTTTTATTATAAACCTGTACACTGCAATTTCTGCTCTTAAAGCATCGTTCTTAGGAAAGAGAGGTGTGGGTTTATTTTCTGTAAACAGCTGCTGAGTTTCTAACCCACGGATAACATTGAGGAGGGAGCTGTGTGGACCAGCACAAATGCAAAGGGTGATACGGGCACCACGCAGCCGAGGGGTCCCCCGTGGGTAAAACAGGCACATCTCAGAAGCTGCGCGGAAACATTAGAATTAAGTAGGTATCACTGAGTGTCACCGGGAAGTTGCTAGACAACATATACATATATTAATTTACCAATGTTGGGGAAATTCTCCAGATATCCGTGTGGATCACTTCCCTACCTTCTTTTTAAAAATGATTATTTATTGATTTCACAGACAGAGAGGAACGGGGGAGAGAGAGAGAAAGGGAGAGAGAGATTTGTTGTTCCACTTATTTATGCATTCCTTTGTTGTGTGTCCTGATGGGGAATCGAACCTGCAGCCTTGGCGTATCAGGATAATGCTCTAACCAACTGAGCTACCCAGCAACGCACCTCCTTGCCTTCCTGCAGTCTTTGCTCAAATGTTACCTCTTAATTGAGTCCGACCCTGATCATCCCATTTAATCTCTAGTGCTTTAATTTCCCCCACTCTATACTTTTTCCCATAGCACTTACTACCTTCTAACGAAAAATACAACTCATTTATTATGATTTTGTTTAATTTTTTTGTCTCCTCCCATCAAAATATAAGCTCTGTAAGGGCTAGGATCTTATTTTCTGTCTAGTTTGCTCACTGCTCTATCTCAGGCTCCTAGAAAGTACCTGGCACCTTCCTTGGAGGAGCTCAATAAATATTTGTTATTCTTGGTATATAAACTTGGAATTGAACTAGATAGAATGAATACACAGCTCAATAAGTTACAATACCTGCTGTAAGAAACTCACAAAATGATACTAACAACAGAGATAAAACGGTAATAATAGCAACAATGGCAGTTGTTATTTATGCGGTGCTTATTATGGGCCAGTCATTGCGCTAAGTTCCTTATTTCACTATTTCATTCCATTGCCACAATACTCCTTTAGATAGATAATATCTCCATCATATTGATAAACAAAACCAAAGGCTCAGAAAATTTAAATCCTTGGCTCCAAACAGCTCAGCAAGAAATGATTGTGTTGACATTTTCCAACTCAAGACATTTCCACTCCAGGATCCATGGTTTATAAAATCCTTTTAGTTACAGACCTTTCCCAAACATACACAAAGTGGAAAGCATCATCTTATCAACCCCTCTGTACCCACCATTTAGCTTCAACCAACAATCATAGATCCACGGCCAGCCTGGTTCCCAGAGTCCACGATGAACCACTGGGCATGGGATCGAATCAGTGGAATGGGGCATTTACCCCCTAGGAGCGGAGGTAGAGCAGCACTCTGTGCGGGGTGGTTAGGAAAGCCTTTGTGAGGTCTGCTTCAGGTAACCTCTCCTCCCCATCTCCTCTCACCAGCTGACCACCCAGGCTTCTCGTGAAGCCCTACAGGAATGCTCCATCCCTGCTCCGTCCCTGTTCCTGTGCTCACGATGTGTGAGGCCTGATCCAAAGGAAAAGTGCACGGGAAGAACTCAGTTTGGTAAGTGTACGTGCTTAGTTTGGGAAGGAAGAATTTTCCACTGAGCCTTGTTACTGCCAAGGGGGTGAGGGTCCAGAGGAACAAGCTCAGAGTGTAAGACCTTAGAAGTAGCCGTGGACTAAGACCAGCTATCTCTGTGGGCTCCTGGAGCTGGTGGCTGATGGTCGCTCAATCAGCCCACGTGCACCTTAAGCATTTTGTGTTATGAGATGGGCATGGCCCTGGCTGGTGTGGCTCAGTTGGTTGGAGCTTTGTCTGTTAAGTTGAAAGGTCTTGGGTTTGATTTCTGGTCAGGGCACATGCCTGGGTTGCAGGTTCGATCCCCAGTCGGAGCATGTATAAGATGCAACCGATTGATGTTTTTCTCTTGCATCATTGTTACTCTCCCTTTCCTTCTCCTTCCCTTCCCCTATATCTAAAAATCAGTAGGCATGTCGTTGGGTGAGGATTTTTAGAAAAAGAAAGAGAGGCACAAATTATGATGGCAGGAAACAGTTGACTTAGGAGAGCCACAGAACGTGGGGTGTACGAGAGGGTGCTGGAAGGCTGATTTGCAAAGATCTTGGTGTGATTTGAAGTAGCTCTTTCCAAGTCTCCGTCGTTGAGGAGCTAGTCCTCTGTTGTCCCTTCTGCCTTCTCCCTTCCTCCCATACTTTCCTCGGGGTCTGGGAGGAAGAATCAGGGACTTGGCCTACATAGATCTGACTGGCGTTCAGTTTCTGCCTCTCCCTGTTGTGTGACCTCAGCCTGTTTCCAAACTTGCCTAAATCTCAGCTTCCTGATCTTGAAAAGGGGCAACTGTGCTGTGCGGTTTACATTTGTAGAGCGTCTCAAACGGTGCGTGGCACATGGGAGTAAGTTCCTCAGAAACCAGGGCTGGGAAATTCTCTGCCGTTGCTGTGAGACACTCCTTCCGCTTTCATTAATGAAGATGTGGAGTTCCTCAGTGGTGTGCGCCCATAACTAGTATTATTCATGTTTTACAAAGGAGGGCATGAAAGTAACCAAGAATCCTGGTTGGACTGTACGTCCCAGTGACCCACATCCCACATGTAGTTTGGAAAAGATCCAGGACCCGGGGGCCCAGGTGTACCTTCCTCAGTCCCCTCTCACTCGGCTGCTAACTTTAACTTCCTGTTATCTCCTCATTAGCAGCTGGGAAGGTACTGACAAGCAAAGGCCTCCTCCTGCCACCATGTCATCCCCAGGGTCATCGCCAGGCCCAACAGTGCAAGAGGCTCAGTGTACCTTCCCTGTGCCTGGCGCTGGGATAATCAGCGCGCGCGTGTGTGCGAACGTGTTCCTTACAACAGTGTGAGCATCATTAGTTTTCCTTCTCTTCTTTTTAAGATTAGGAAATAGAAGACCAAAGAGTTGGAGTAACTTGCCAAAAGCCAAAATTGCAATTGTGTCGTCCCCTCTGGCTAGCCCCTGAGAGCCACCTCCCATGCTCAGGAACCAGGACGGGGTGGGGGTGGGGGTACAGGGACAAGGGCCAGGCTGTTGCATCCCGTACGAAGGTGTCAGCTGGCTGGCCAGATCTACAGCCCCATTTGGGACTGGTAGGCACGTGATGGGCACCTAATTCCTCTTCACGAAGGAGCCCTCTCAGGTTGTTTTGCTAAGCGTATGTCGTGTTGTAAGTACAGCAAAATTGTTCAGAGGTTCCAAAAGTTTTTATAATAAATTCTCTGACAAATAAGGGGTGATGACTCCAGGCCCTCGTGTATGGAAGAGAATCCTTGGGCACCGAGGTAACGTGGCTCCCAAGCAGGTGGTGTCCTCTTGAGCTGCCATTCCTCCCTGGCAGAAGTTTCCGGAACCTCCCTCCTGGAGTAGAGCAGTTAGCAGGGCGGGTGCTGGAGGCAGACAGCCTGGGTTCAGACTCCACGCTCTACCTTTCTAACTCATTGGTCTTCGGCAGATACTGGCCCCTCAGTCTCAGCGTCATCCTCCGTGAAACAGGCACAGTAAAAGTGTCCGACTCACAGGGTTGTTTGGAGAAGTAAATGAGTTAATGCTTATTAAAACTGTAGCATAGTACCTGGTAAGTATTAAATGCTTATTAGCATGCAGTGGCTAACATAGCAAACACTTCTCCAGACTATCAGCTATCCCCCCCCCACCCCCCCACTGGCGAGCAGTTTCCACCAACTCCACCCTCACTTGCTTCGCTGTCTGCTTTGGAAATTGGATAAGAGTAGAGCTGGGCCGCAATGCCCTCTTGCCTAGAAGGTGCCACCCATGCCTTTCTGCCAGTGTTTCTCCTACCAAATCCATCACAGTTGAATAGGTTTTTAGCCATAAAGTAAAATTAAATAAAAAAGAGTTTCGAGGTCAAGACATACTGAAATATGTGGCCGAACAAAGTTAAAATGTGTTTCTTTACTGCAGGACTTTCCGACCCTCTGCCATTCTCAGGACCTGGCAAACCTCCCGTGGTCCAAGACGGGGGAGTGGGGGGAGGGGAACCAAGCCCCCGAACTTTCTCCAAGCACAGACCTTTTATTTCTTCATGACATTCATTAACCGCTTAAAAGCCACTAATAGTCTACCAAACCGAGATGGGTAACATTTCACTTGGATTGGCCTTGAAATGGTGTTTCTCAAAGTGTGGTCTTTTTTATATCACCTGCTATTAAACGGCAGTTTTCTGCATTTTACCCAAGACCTGAAGAATCCGACTCTCTGAAGGAGGGGCTGAAGATTCTGCATTTTAACAAGATCCCCAGGTGCACACAGAATTTTGAGAACCACTGTGTTAAAGAAAACACTTCCCTAATTGTGGAATTCTTTACATTTGAAATACTGAATACTAAATTTTCCTTCATTGGCAAGATAATTTGTCAACTCCGGAAAAAACCCATATTGTAATGGAAAGAGGGTGCTATGGGGAGGTTCGTGTAACTGCCTAAGCCTGAGAAGGTTCCCCAGGGCTAGGTAGCATGCCAAGGCACGCAGAATATGATGACAAATAAGACTCCAATCCTGCCTTCACGGCGTGTAGAGTCTGTAATGGACAAGGGACCCAGGGACACGGCTCCGTCTCTGGCAAAACATCCCTGTAGGACCTTGGTGGCAGTGACCTTAGTACTCAAGTTCACAAGGGTTAGAGCGGATTTATTCTGGAAATCAAAGTAGGGAGAGGGAGAATTAATATCTCTTGAAATGGCTCAGTCGCAAAGGAACCACCAAGATAGCAGCTTTTGTTTTGTTTCGTGTCTTGATATCCTTAAAAAAAATGCTGCAGGAAACAGGGCGAAGAAGTCAAGGAAGCAAAGGATGAGAGTGGGGAGTAAACGGAGGGGAGACCTAATAGCTAGATGAGGTGTGGAAAGAGAAAACCCCAGCCCTGCTGACTCTGTTCGGTTTCAGGTAGGAAATAACAGGATTAGAATGTCAAATTGCTGAGTCCTGCAGACCTGAACCATAAACCCTCTCTAAGCTACTCAGCTTTTTCCCTCTGCAGTCCCTAATTAAATATTGCTTCGAAAGAAATAAAATAAAATAAAGCCTTTGGGGAGTCAACTAGAATTGCATCTTGTTAGTCTGTGGCAGGGCTGGTCATCTGGTTGACCTACACCAGGCGCTGAGAGAGGAGAGGAGCTATAGGGGAAACATCAGGGTACCAGAGGTCTCATCTCTGTCTTCAACGTTACATAATCCCTTCTTGTTTCATATGCAACCTTAGTGGCATCTTTTTTCCCCATGTAACTTCTTGGCCCTAACCGGCAATAATCGAACATATGCCGGATTCCCCGTCTCAGATTTAGGCAGAGCTGTGAACCAGAGGGTCCAATCCAAGAACATTGTAAGTAGCATTTGAAGACCAAAAATCATCTGTGTCCACCTGGAGGAACCATCAGGCAAAGTTTAGGAGTCCCCCCAAGTCAGGGTGGCTCAACAATTCCTCCTCCTTTGTGCTGATTTCATCTGTGATCCAGATAATGTGTTTATATGTTTATGTTCTTGCACATGAAGCTTGCTATGTGGGTATGTTCCTCAGCCTCATGTCACTCAGGTCATGTAAACCCAGTGTCTGTGTCCCGAGCTTGGTGGTTGGTATCTTTATGCTCAAATATCTGACTCTAGCACCTGAGGCCACTTCAGGCCATTGTCCACTGTGCTCTCCCTGCCGAGGTGGAGTACCTCTGCCACCGAAGAATTCCACCCTAGCAGAGACCTGTCATGGGCTCTGTGTTCTTCTGCCGTTTGCCTGTGCAAAAGCTATCATTTCTCCATATGCATATGGCATGTGTCAACTGTTTCAAAATTAGCCAATTTTCCTAAGCATAAAAGTGGATTTTTGTCATATCACACGAACCATATATCACAGAAACAAACCGGTTTTTGTTGTGGCATTTTTTTTGCTTTCCAAAATGCATTAAGTCTTTTTAAGTCACTGCCAAATCTATTTCGCTCACTGCATTTGTGAGATACATTTAAAGGAACCAAGCTGAGGGAAAAAAATACTTCAGACTCTGCTGTCGCCTAGAAAGAAATCTAGTTCATTACCAAACCAGACACACCTAGGAGGCTGGATCAATTCCCCTGCTTGTAAATAATAAAGACAGCATTTGGATGCTGCCCTGCACTCAGCTTTTGGGATAGAGCAAAAATAATAAACATATCACTAAAACGATTAAGAAAAACAGGTGCCACTTACAGAGCCATTCTGCGTATATAGGCATTATGGGAAAGGCTAACTTTGCATGATTTCCTTTCATACTCAAAACAGTCCGGTGACATGGGATTTACTACGTCCATTTGACAGACGTGGAACCTGAGGCTTGCGTAGCTAAGCACCTAGCAGAGCTTGCCAAACACTTGAACCCAAGTTAATCCTCCCTGAGCCTGTTCTCTTGGTGACAAGGCCATCTCCCGCATCAGCAAAAGCCCGTTAGACCACAGGGGCAACCACTATGCGCTCTTGCATGCCAGGCTTCTCCTCCTGATGAGGGTCCATGTGTGCTGTCAGGGACTCGATGGCCTGGGGTCTCTCTCAGTCAGATAATCCCCATGGAGCTTTGGAGGGGGTAGGGGCACGGGGCCTCCCACGTTCTCCTGCCACCAGCCCAAGGCACTGTCTTGAAGGCCGTGGATTACAGCAGCCTTCTGCGGAGAGTCTGCCTGCCCCTGAACAGTGCCTCCCCACAGTGCCTCCCCACAGTGCCCAGATCGGCATGATGCAGTGCCCACCCCGAAGGGGCAGCTGTCTTTGCGGTGAGTTTTGAGGGGCCTACAGTTCCTCTCAAGAGGGAAGAACATGAGTCTCCCACTTGGCCTAAAAATCTGTGGGTTTCTCGTTCCAGCTGCTGGAGTGTTAATTGAAAGGGCAGCATATCAAATCGTTATTAGTCATTAATACTTCGGCACCAATTAGTTGATCAGGTTACTGAGAGATGTGCAGGGCCCCGAGGGAAGGATATCATTTGGAGGGAGGGGGTGGGGAGGGCTGGCAGCGAGAGGGTGCTGGCATTTAAGGGGAGAATGGGTGAGAAGGGAGGGAGGGAGTGAGGACCACAGTATTGCTTCTCTCTCTCTCTCTCTCTCTCTCTCTCTCTCTCTCTCTCTCTCTCACACACACACACACACACACACACACACACACACACACACACCCCTGTCCTTGCCCCTGTGGAGCCTTCCGGGACCTCACTTATAAGCAAGGGTTTTAGAAAAGGTACCAGCCACTCCTGAGCAACCTTCCCTGAGAACCTTGACCACGCCTCCACGGCTGGGGGCGTGTAACACAGCCTTTGGCCTCTAGGGGTCTCCAGCACCCCGAGGTTTCAGGAGGATGCTGACCTTGCTCTGTCATCCCCAAGGGCTCAATCCCAAAGAGCTAACTACGGAGGCAGGTGCATGGAGCCCCCAGGACCCCATCACCTGGGAGCCCTGTTCATCCGCCTGCCCTGCCCCTGCCCTACGGGCTATTTATAGCGCGTTGAACTGCTGAACGCTAGGTGGGGGTGGGGTAGGGGAGCAGAAGCTGCCTGTCCCCGCACTCCTTACTGAGGCTTGAGCATTCCTCTGCCTCAAGGGGATTGCAAGGACTTCCCTCTGCAGCCCCACTGCACACTGCTCCAGGCTCCCAGACTGCCGCTGAGCAGGAGTCTCTACCCTCCCCAGTCCCTGTCCCAGACCCTCAACCTGGCAAACAGGATGCTGCAAGGGCCTGGGAGGGTGCGGTGGGGCAGGGTCCCATAATCACCAAGGTCTGCTGGCCATAGAAGCTGGATGCTGATGGCCAGGATCTCCTTGAGGTTGAGGATGAAGAAGGGACAGTGAGGGAGGACCACAGCCTGGGTCTGGGGAGACCTCAGTGCCCTATGAAAGCAGAGCCTTTGAAGGACAGAGGATCCACAGAGAATTTTTCTGTCAAATCTTAAAACAGAGCAGTATTGGAAAAAGTAAGAAACTTGGAGAGAGACGACATCGTTCTGGGTCCACCCTTAAAGAGACCCTGGCTCTCTAACCCATCCCACGGCATGGGTTTGAATCCCAGCTCCACTACTCACAAGCTGTGAGATCTTGGATAATTGACTTACCCACTCTCAGCTTAGCTTTTCTCATCTTCAAAATGGGGATCATGGTATCTCCTTTACAGGGAGTTGTTAGAACTGACTAAGATTTTACACTGATACTTCACGGCGCCCGCCACCCAGCCGGTGTCTCCTCATACGCACTGAATTTCACGCATCCTAACCCACCGAGAATAAAGGGGGCACCAGCGATTTTTCCTGGGCTCACTGAACTTCACAGGTGTGGCGGCTGGTGAGAATCTTAGTTTAAAATCAGTTTGGCATGTCACCTGTTATTTGAAATCAACCTCAAGTCTTGCTTTTTAAAGGAATTCTGGAGTATGGTGGTTTCCAATGTGTCTGGAACAACCTTTAGGTCTCCGGAAGGTGACTCAGGGACCACTTGTGGGTGAGGAAGGAGAAGTGACATGCGGGGGAGCTCCAGGCCCCCTGGGCCCACTCCCACCGGGGAGGTCTGCTTTCATCTGCTTCATATGTTGGTGCTCGAAGTAAGGGTTTATTTGCCTACCTAAGTGAGGGTTTATTTCTCTGCTGCTTTTGTAAAAGGTTAAAACCCACTGCTAATAGACATTCTTGTGTAATTCAGGGAAAACTTTTCCTCCAAGCCGAAGGACACTCAAATCTGATTTTGTTGTGGAAGCCTGCTCTTTTGGAAAAGGACCACACCTGCATTCAGAAGCAGAGGCACTTGAAATACTGAACCCACCCACACTCGGTACTCAGGGTGTAAAGCATGGCGCTTGCAACTGGGCAGCGTTTCTGAACGGGCACCAACCTGCTTGGCCTGGCCTGGAAATCCCCCAAGGGTCTACCCAGTGCCTGCGGCCCACTTCTGACTGAGGTAGCCCTGACCTGGGAGCAGTTACCCTGACCTTGACCACAGAGGTGCCCTACCCTTGGGCATGACCTAAAACCAGCAATCACAGTGCAAAGCCCAGTATTGACGAGTGTATGCTTTGGGATCTGACAAAGCTGGGTTCACCTCTGAGCTCCGCCTCTTCCTCATCGTGTGACCTCAAATCTCTCTGAACTTTCATTTCCTCGTCTATTAACAGACGCTCACAACCCTTCTCAGAGGGTTGGTCAATGATTAAATGAGACAGTGCCTGGAAAGCACTTCGCATGGTGCCTGGCATATGGTGACTACAGCCAGGAACGCCCTGACTCACTGGCGTCACCAGCACGTCCTGAAGCCACTACCTGACTCGGAGCACAGCTGAACGCTGTCCTTGTCCTCCGTGGAAGTCGGTGTCTTACGAACTTTCATACTTGGGGACACAAACCATCAGCTGCCATTTCCCGAATGCCCATTGGGTAGCAGGTAGCTTTGCTGAAATTTTTAAATCGTTTTTTCTAATTTTCACGATGGCTGGACAAGATAAGGGATTATTTTCCATCTCACTAGAGGGGATACTAGGTTCACAAAGGCTGTGTAACGTATCTAAGGTTACACGCTCAGTGACCAGACTAGACTGAGGCCCAGGTTGGTCCGACCCAGCAGTCGCAGGCCTTGAGTGCGCACCTTGCTGGCGCTCAGCGCTTTCCTGCAGAGTCTGAATGTCAGCTCCTCGGTGCTTTGTCTTTCTTGGGGGATTAATGTAGTCTGTACACAGGCATGACACTTACTTCATAAGGTTATGATAAAAATTAGATAAAGATAATATAAAAAGAATGAACAATTTTTATCATAGAGTAGGCTTTGGATAGATATTAACTATGTATGAAGCTCCCCTACCTGCTTTAGCTGCTATCCGAACGGTTTCTTTTTTAATGTTGTTATGAGAAATACTCATAGAGAGGATAATATGTATTGTGTATATACATGTGGTGTGGCATGTGTGCTTGTGCATATATGTGTACACATGTACATTTATGTAGATATACATGGAAAGTTATAGCACAAACTACTATCTAGTCAAAACCAGAACAGCTAGCACCTTGGGAACACCCCCTTCTGTGAGTCCCTCCTGAACAAATTCCCATTTTCCCTCCAGTCCAATTCACTTCTCATCTTGTTAAGAAATAATTTTCCGTTTCTCTTTTGCTCATGTCTCTGAGTTGTCCCCAGCCTTTTTGCTGTGCCTGTCCCTTTCCTAAGGTTCTGAGTGACGTGTCCTTCCCAGGACAGGAGTAAAACATCGTGGTTCACCAGAGCAGCGATGTGGGTGTGTATGCGTGTCTGTCTGCACTGTTTGCCTCTGTGGAGAGCAAACCAGGTGACTCGCAAGATATGTCCTAGCCCCAAAGAACTGAAGGGACAAGTGGGCTGGTGGGGGAGAGGGCTGGGAACATCCAGACAGCTTGCTGCTGCCCAGGGGCACCTGGGATCGAGTTGAGTCCCTCCCATGGTCAGGGGCAGAGGTCATGCAGTGAAAGCCGTGGTTGCACCAAGTGCACGGTTCCTCTTTTTCAGACCCCAGACTCTCCCCCAGCCCGGGATGATTTCTCCCTCCCCCAGTGGACAGGCCAGGCCTCGATGTAAAGGTTCCCTCCTGGAAGAAGCTTTTCCCGATCATCACCTCCGTCACCCTCTCCTGCAGTACCCTAGTTTAATCATCTTAAATTCTCTCATTCATTTCTTTGTTCCCATGTTCGTTTCTCTGGATACCATAGTAATAGGCAGTATGGACTCAAGAGCTAAACTGGGTTAGAACACCAGCTATACGCTTCCTGGCTGTGCAGTCTTGCCCAAATTCTTCCACCTGTCTGGGCCTCCAACTCACCATCTATAAGATGGGAGTATAGGATTCATTAAAATGGGAATTACAGCACCGTTCGGTGAAGTCAATGAGTTAATGTATGTAAAACCTTTCAGTACAGTGCCTGGCCCAGAAGTACTATTCAGGTGTGTGCTATCATCAGCAATGTTAATAATAATCATTCTTGTGATTATCAGCCTATCTTCCCTCTACAGTTGAGCAACTCGGTGGCAGGGCTTTTGTCTGCGGCTCCCTGTCGAACCCCTAGTGCCCAAGAAGAGTCCCTGGCACATACTTAGAATCATATGCTGAGTCCCTGTCTCCTGAGAACTCTGTCTTACCGCCTGGATCCCAGCCTGCCTCGGAGAGCCCGAGACAGCCGCAGGAAGCAATCCTTACGGTGTGGTGGGCAGAGGGCGGGACAGGGTTTCCGTCAGATGCGTGGGAGTACAGAGGGGGAGGCAATTAATTCCCTCCCAGAGTCCCAGGGAAGTCTTCACAGAGGAAATAATCTTTAAAATCTTGAAGCTCAGTAACCCTCAGGAAACAGAGAGCGGGCAGGGGGAGGTTCCGCAGGTAAACAGCACAGCACGCCTGCCGCAGCCCTGAGGTGCCCAGGGAGCTGCCTGCCGCTTCAGGTTGCAGAAGGGAAGGGAGGAGTGAGGAGTTGCAAGCAGAGGCCGTGCGGCCAGCTCACGAAGACTCTCCTGTTTGCCATGCTAAGGAATTGGGATTTCATCCCGACAGCAGCGGGAGTCACTGGAGAGTTACAATGAGGGGGAAAACACGGTCACATTTACCATCATTGCCAAGATCGCCCTTGCTGCAGGAGGAGGCTGGACTGGCTAACCTTCGAGGGAAGAAACAGGGAGGCCAGGTGTTGGGCAAGTCCAGGTGAGACGGAAGAGACCCCAACAAAAGAGTGGGGGGGAGGCGTGGCTTTGAGGAACCACCAGAAGGTGAACCTTGTCAGGTCCTGGGGATTGATTGCATGTGAGGGGCCACGTGAGAGAAAGTGGGGTCCAGGACCACCCATATTTCTGTATTATGTTTCTGGGGGTTTGGCTGGGAACTTGGAGGAGGTAATTGGTTTATGTTGGTGCCTAATGAGTTCACCTTTGGACATTTTAATCTTGGCGATATCAAAGTCAAGACCTTGGGTAAGAAAGGATGTTGACACTTTTTGAGTATCTACCATGGACCTGGAACTGTGTTGGCCCCTGTGTGTATTTCATCTCATTTAACATTGAGAACAACACTTGGAAAGACAAGACATTATCATTTTTTATTTTATAGCTGACGAAACACAGGCTCAGAGAGGTAGTGACGCCTACTCCACATAGGTGACATTGAAGGACAACGAGTAAGCCAGTCTGACTGAGCAAGACTGAGTGAAATCACAGAAAGGGAAGGACTAGAAGATGAATGTATAGAGATGTTTGGGGACAGAGTGTGGGAAACTTTGAATGGCGATATTAACCATTCCACAGGGGTGTTGTGAGACCCGGCTGAGAGAAAGTTTGTAAAATATTTTGTAAACTGTGGGATGCTGGCAAATATGAGAAGTGCAGGTTATGGCCAAACCTTATTGCAACGAGTAATAATAATGAGTGAATTACAATGTTCAAGTCTGTAATTATTAAATACAATTCAATCGGATGTCTTCTCCCCTTGCTTCTGGCTGATGGGCCCACAAAAGAATTTTGAACACAGCATGTCTTTCTTTGGCTGTCCCTGCCTGCCCCCTGCCCCCCGCACCCCCCCCCCCCACACACACTATGTGCATGTCTGGTTTGAAGGGGAGCTCTCAGGAGGAAAGATGATAATGTGGCAGAGATAAGAAGGAAGAAGGGGATTAGAAAATCAAACACACCCAGCTGATCCCAACTCTTGAGTCCTCACACTTTAGAGTGAAACCCTAAAGATCATTTATTTGATTATTTCTACTGTCAGGCAGAAACTCAAAAATATTAGGATGAAGGGACCAGGTCAGGCTACCTGCGGACTGTTCACGTGTGAAATGACAGCCGCTAGGCTCCTCGAATGCTTTGGGTAGGCCCAGTGAGTTGATGAGGTCCCTCAGGTAGAAGCCAGTGTAAGCTAGCTGTGGCCTCCGTGGCCTTGGACCTCAGGTGTCATCCCTCCCACTGCACTCTCTCTTCCCACGTCTCGGGCTCCTCCTGACTCACACCTCTGCAGGGCCTAGGCCAGCACTGTCGAAAAGATACATAATGCGAGCCGCATACATGATTTAACTTTCCCAGGACCCCCATGAAAGAGTAAAAAGAGATGGGTGAAACTAATCTTGATATATTTTATTTAACCCAACCATTTTAACATGGAAACAATATTTAAAAATTACTGATGAGATATTTTATTTTTTAAAATTTATTTGTTAAAGATTTTACTTACTTATTTTTAGAGAGAGGGGAAGGGGAGGAGAAAGAGGGAGAGAAACATCAATGTGTGGTTGCCTCTCACGTGTGCCCTACTGGGGACCTGGCCCATAACCCAGGCATGTGCCCTGACTGGGAATTGAACCTGCGACCCTTTGGTTCACAGGCTGGCACTTAATCCACTAAGCCACACCAGTCAAGGCTCTATTCTTTTCTTTTTTTTTTTAATGATGTCTTCAAAATTCATTGTGTATTTTACACTGACAGCACACTTTCAAGTGCCCAAGCTCCACGTGGGGCTGGTGGCCAGCGTCTCAGTAGCATAGTGCAGCTAGAGCTCAGTTTTGTGGGGTATTGGGCGGCCCACTCCCTTTGCTCAAGCCACTCCCCAAATATTTGCAATTCATGGGAGCTTCAGTGAAAGGAATGATGGAACTGGCTGTTAAAGAATCCACGCTGTCTTCTACTCAACTTTACACCCATCTGCATGGCAGAGTAACAATTTCAGGAGAGACCAAACTGCATCCTAATTGGTCAGATGAGACCTGCCCTCCGCAGCCCCTAGTCCGAAGCATAACTGAGCTGACAACCTCTTCACTCTCAAGGAGAAGTGGCTTTAGCCACAGTCACTAACCACACACAGGGGCCTGGACCTCTGTCTTAGCCCCCAAATGGGGCCCTGGATACTCCCTCCAAAATAAAGAAAAAAGGTGGAGGCCCCACACTCCAGCTGGATGGTCATTTAGGACCAGAACAAGGCCTAGGGGAGGGTTTTCAAGAACAAGAACATGTCCCTCAGGACTTGTCCCAGAGGCGAACTCCTAGGACGAAGCAATCAAGCAGATGGGGTTCTTGGGGATTTTCCTCTTGATCTAAGAGCAAATAGGATGTGACTTTAGGCAAGCCATTCCACTTTCAGTGCCTGATAGGGACTTCCTCCATGTTGGAATGGGGCCACCCAGCAACTAGGGACATGCTGGGTGAACAGGTGTTTCCAACCCCGTGAAGACCAATGAATAGGGTGGTTGCTTCACCAGCTCTCTCCCAGGACCTATGCCTTGCCTTGACCTTCCCTCCAGGAGACTGGGCTCACTGGTGGAGCAAATGAGTGTGGCCGACCAGTCACAGCCATCTCCTGGTGGTCTGTAGCCGTTGGCCCTTCCTTGGGGTTGCCCAGGCTGGCAGACTGCTTCTCCCTTCTGCTGCTAGGCAGAGCCATCACGGTACCCGTGGTATAGCTGCAGGCGATCCCGCACCCCACCCCCTCTGCTTTTTGTGGCCTCCTCCTTTGTGACTGCTACAGCATATGTTTTATTAAAAGGGAAAGATGAGGGAGACAAGAGGTTATGTACATGGGCATGCTCAAGAATCTTAAGACTGAAAATCTCCTGCTCAATGCGAAGTGCCTAAGGGCTTTGGCATTTTGCCGGCTCTAAGTAAACCCCAACAGGGACTTTTGGGTGGGGAGACAGGAAATGGAAGAAAAGCAAGGCTCTCTCTTAGGAGAGTCTGCCTCTAAAATATGAAAAGATTTTTCTCCTGTTTTCTTGAAATTTGCCTGGGAGCCCTCCATAGCTTCATCCAGTTTTTGTGATAAGGTATTGATAAGCGCTCTGACCTTCAGCTCTGTTTTTCCCATAATGTACGGCTTAGGCTCACTGAGAGTGGGTGGAAGGCTAGGTAATTTTCAACGCCTAGAGAGATGTCCAACATTTCAGTCCTCTGCCTGGTCCGAGGAGCAGTGTCCTCTAGGCTAAAATGCGCTTCAAATAATCAACCCAAGTGTAGGGTCTTTCCAGGATGCAAGTGGAGAAGTGGCATAGGGTAACCCGCCCTGCCCCCATCACATGATCCCGCCCTTTTAACTTGTGCTGCCCTCAGCATCTCTGCCAGCTGGCGTCCTTTCCCTTTTTTCTCCCTCTTTCAACAAATCCCACTCCACCCCACCCCCCCGAGGCGCAATACAAACGATCCCTCCTTGCAGGACTGATAGATAGCTCTCATTATCTGGACAAATCAATTGCAGATTAATTAGGTCAGCCTCACGAATCTCTGGTATTGAACGGCTGCTTAGAATGTAGATTGCCATTTGCCTTTTCCCAGATGTAAGCCTGTTTTCCTAACCAGACTGTAAGATCACTGAGGGCAAAGGCAAGGTGTGCCCCCCAGTGCCCTGAGGCCAGTGCCAGAGGCAAGCTGTCTGTCCCTGCAACCTCCCCTTCCTGCAGAATACAGAGAAACCGAATCACAACATGGTTGTGAGATTAAGCCAATCCTTAGGAGAAGCCCTGGAGCCTGGGGTGGGGAGACCCACTCCACCCCCGACTTTCCCTTCGTTGCCCTGTGGCCCCGAGTAAAAGCAGTTGGGTCACCATCCCCCGGGTCCTCTGCCCTTGCTTTTCCAAGAAGGAGGCTAGAATCATTCTAGCTCTATTTCTTAGGGTAATCAAAGATTAATGAGACAATAAGCCATGTGAGGATTAATTAGGTGAGCTCCCTACAATGCTCCCAGCCCTCTGGAAAAGGATGTCGTTATAAAATGTAGACAAGGTCTTATTTAAGAGAAAGAGTGGAATTGCCAAAAATACACTGCACAGTGGGGAAAACAAACCACTAAGCAGGAAACCTCAACACTAAGCATCCCAGTCAGCAGAAAGTGCCCACGCAGATGTCTCCATCCCTCCAGATTACCTCTTGTTTGTGAGCAGGGGAGGGATTTTGGAGCATGTCAGGGAGGAGGGGATCTCTTTAATGTGACGCTCCCCAGTGGCTAGCCTGTGCCTGGGGAGAGAGGATCAGAAGGAGCTGATGACGCAGGGACGTTCTTTGCCCTCTGGCCTTGCTCAGTAAACAACCTGTTAGGAGACCAGAAAGGAACACCCAGAGGATGATCTTTAAGGGCCAGAAAGGAGCAGATGCTCCCCAGCCTTGAGACTAGCCCAGGGCTACCAGCACAGGTTCGCTCCTCCCTCCCCAGCCCTTCCCTCCTCTCCTCCTCTGGTGCCCACACTGCAGCACACATCACCCCATTCTGGGAGCCAAAGCTGGCCCCATTTTGGCTGAGGAGGGAGAAGCCGAGCCAGGGATGCTTCTGTCTTCTCCATGGCTGCAGCCCACCTGTCAAACCCTGTGGGGGTAGCTGCCCTCCAGTAGGGAAGCCCACGGGCTGACATGTGCTCCCTTTTCTTCAAACATCTCATGGTATCCATGCTCTGCACCGGCCCAAATCCTATCTCTCCTCCAGAAGCCCAGCGGGCATCGTTCCCCAAAGTAGGCAACAGCAGTGACATCAGTAAGGTTCCAGGACCATATGGGAGCCTTGCTGGGTCATGCCCCTCAAGCTGCAAAGCAACTTATTCCAGCTGAGAGGGAACTCCGGGAGTCCTGCCTTAAACAAATAACATACACACAACTGTGTGAAGTCGAAAGGGAAAAGACACCAACTCCAGCATCCCTCTGCTGCCGCCTGATGTCATCAGACTGCCCCCCAGGGGATTCTGTAAAATACTTGAGCTGCTGGGTTAACACTGGCGTTGCATGCATTCGAGAGAGCGTGGTCAGAGAGTGTCCCTTCCACATGCCCATGTCTGCAGAAGGATGGAGGCAAAGATACTTGACTGACAGTATGCTTGTCACCTCCTGATGGTCTGTGCTGACAAATCACTGTCCCTGTTGGATAAGGCCCAGATGACCCAGCTATAAGCAGGCTGTTTTAATTGCTCTCCTTTTCACCATACATTTCTTTCTGCTCAGGGCACCGGCTCCCAGGGCTGGGAAGAGCACACACACCGTTCTTCATGGAGGGGTCTGTTCAATCACGTTACAGTGCATTGGCTTGATTATTAGTTAATATTTGGCTTAGGTCTATATACCCTGGCTAAATATGTGCCAGGCAGAGGGACTGCTTGGTGAGGAGAAAACTCCTCTGGGCTGGAGCAGCAGCTCCCAAGTTCAGGCTCCTACGAGGAAGGAACACTCCAGCATCTGGGGCCTGGGCAGAGAGCTGTACATGCATGTTTCTGTCGGCAGGCAGCCCGCTTCCTGCATACAGCTGTGAGCACAGGCACACGCACACACAACCACAGGCACCACCAGACGGTGCATCCAGACCATCACAGAGATGGCCAGATAATGTCAGCACGCCCCTCCTTCCAAGTGTGCAGCCAGCCTCAACTCAATCAATGGGCTCCTGCCACCACCCTGGGGAGACGATCTGCCGCCTGTGGGGCTCACTCTTCAGAATTTTTTTTCTTAGCTGCATGTGCCTGGGAGAAAGAGACAGGCCTCCGCAGACATGTCATGAAGCTGTATGAACACGTGAGCGTCTATGTTCATCTCTGTATCACATAGCCTGACCTCAGCTCTTCGGGGTCCTCCTCAAACATCGTGAACCACGTACAGTCTCTGCCGGGCAGGCAGGAGTCCTTGTCATTTTCTGCGATTGTGCAGCCCGACTGGATTTTCCGGAGCTAATGGGAGTTGCACCAACTTTGAGGACTTAAACCAGGTAAAAGCAATATAGGTCAGGCAGAGTGCCCAAGCCCTGTGACAGCCATGCGACAGCATGAAGCAGGGACAGGGCCATCTCTAGAGCTACACCCCCAAGTGCACCGCTCAGCCCCACCAAACAAACTGTGAGATGGGATCCTTCCTTCTGCCTGCAACTGCCAGGCACCAGGGCAACAGGGTTATAAGAGGGCAAATGATCCCCTTGCCAAGGGACACCCCAAAAGGACAACGAAAGGGGGACAGAGGGAAAACCACCCCAACCCTGCACTATTACCTTGGATCCTTGCAAGAGCCCTCCTGGCTGTATCAGCTGCTCCCCAAACCTCCGCCGACTGGGAGGAGACTCCTAAAAGATTCCAGGTTTTTGTGTAACATCTCCAGTGGCAGCTTTCCAAAGTTTCTACTTCATGATTTCTTGTGACTCTTTCTCATTTGGGGAAACGCGAATGCCTCCCCTTCAGCTTGTGAGAGGGAAGGGAAGTCTTTTTCCAAATTCTCTTGCTCCCCGCTTTGCCGCCGCTGCTGCTGCTACACCACTTGCCGGCTGCCTTCCCGCTGAGCAGCCGGGATCCCAGACACCCAAAGCAGGCTCGAAGTGGGGCTTCGGCGCTGGGTCCGGGTGCACACGGGGTGCAGAGGGAAGGAAAGTGCAACACCCGACCAGGGGAATCCCCTGTCCCTCCACCGAAGAGGAACCCAAGATCTCGCCTTCCTTGCAACTCTGAAGGGATTCACCCGCCCTCTCTCTCTCTCTCTCTCCCAAAATCACTGCCTCGCACATGGGCAAAGCCCGTTCCTCCGGCTTCAGCGCTCGCTCGGCTGCCCGCCGACCTGTCCCTGCACTCGCTCCGCACAGCAGGTGCCCATCCCCGGGCCAGCGTGAACGGGATGCTCCAGAGCAGCGGAGGCGCTTCCCCGGCTGCCGCCAGCGGCTCCCGAGGCAAGCGGATTCCAGCCCCGGATGCAGCCGCGCGTTCCTGCTTGGACTCTGCGCTCCGCACCTAAGCAGTGTCACCTGCAGACTCAGACACCAGATGAGTGTCTTAAGATAACAATGCTGCCGGGCCAGCCTCTCTCTTCCTTTCTTATGCACGTAGCTTGGCAGCCAATGGGACACTGCGCTACAATCCCCACGGGCGCCCATTGGCTGGCGGCTTGGCAGGGGGCGGGCTCGGAGCCTCCCCGCTGTCTCGTTCGGTCAGCAGCCAGGCGGGGGACCAGCTCCGTTAACCCTCCCGCCTTGCAGCAGGGACTTTGGTGTGGGTACGGAGGGCTTGGACACTGTCTGGGCTGGGAGTGGGAGAGTGTCAGAGGCTGAGGAAAAGGAAGAAGCTGGGGAGCTAGTTCCATTTTCTTCTCATCTTCCTGAGTTACAATAATCATTTGTCCCAGACCATTTTGTTTGCTTAACTAGAATTCCCAGATATGGGGACTCATTTGAGTCCTTCTCCTTCTAATTTGAGGTTTTATTCCGTTGTTTTTGTGTACTCGGTCCTGAATTACTTAATTAGAAAAGAGCCCCCAAGTGAGAAATACTTATGTCAGTGTGTGTGTGTGTGTGAGAGAGAGAGAGAGAGAGAGAGCGGGGGGGGGGGGGGGGGGAGGGGGGGAGGGAGGGAGGGAGGAAAGAGGAGAAACTCAGAAGAGTAGACAGAAACAGATTTAGAGACTTTGAGCAGCTAAATCAAGAAACATTCTGTCCCCAAACCGGGATGGTAAAGACAGAGGCAAGACGAACTTCTGCGGAGAAACGAAGGAGGGAAATGTCCTGCCTCCCAAAGAGGGAATTGTTCTGCCTGTGCTGTTTTCCTTCTGCGCGTCTCCTTTCACTTCAGTGAGTGCCAGGAAGAGGGACTGTGCGTCTCCATTTGGTTTTTAAAGGGAGACCAGAGATTCAGAACAGGACCAGCCTTGTTTCTGTGAGGCAGGTGCTGTAGCTGAGCCTGTGAATGGCGGTGTGGGGGCGGGGGGGGGGGTGGGGGGAGAGGAAAATGTTAACTACGAATCAAAGGGTGTAAAATATATCCTTTATGTCCAAATGAGGATGCAAAACTGAATAATGTGCAGCTAACTAGCATACTACACTAAATTTTTGGCAAGAGCTCAGGGTTGGAGCTGGCACAGGAATTTGGGGGTTTCACAGAGGGTCATGTGGTGGGAGAAATATAGAAAGAATTCACAGTCAGCAAGGGAGATAACTGTTTGGTTTAGTTCCTTAAATGAAGAGCAACACCAAAAGATCATTTTATTGGAAGAAAATGGAAAAATAAAAGAATGCAGAGGTTTAATAAATATCAAAGTAGTATTAATTGGGATTAGCTAAAAAGCATCAAGGAACCTGGTGTTCTGAATGAATGGAGGAAAATTAGAAATTGTCCTCGTATACACATCCTTAGTCCCACCCACCCGTCACTTTCACCTGTATTCCCTCCTCCGTATCTTACACAGGTTTGACCCTCCTTCTCCATCCTGTAGGTATTTGTTTGCATAAGTTACAAAATGTTTCAGAGTGGTGGTCCCAGAGGGTCTCCAGCTCTCCTATTGGATAAAATATCCAACTGAACCAATGACAGCCTAAATCTTTTGCTGTCCAACTGCCATTTATTCCTGTGCTTCTTAGTGACAGAGGCCCCCTGAGCTTGTCCCAGGTGATAAGACGTTTAAGTGTTGAGACTCTCATAAAATTGGAGGAGGGAGTGAGTAAAAGGAAGGAGTAGTTGAACAAATTGTTACCAATTTCAATGGAAAGGAAGTTAAATTTTCCAAGATCTCTAAGGGAAAAGGAAAGGGGGTGAAGTTGGGAGACAAGAAAACAACTTGAAAAAAGAAAAGCTTGCCTGTACTTTCTTTTCCTATGAAGTCCTAAGCCCTGTAAAAAAAACTGATTTAATATACATTACAAAATTCTACAAGTGTACACTTTGATGACTTTTTGCCTAGATATGTGGCAGTGTGAACCCTAGTCACATAATTTCTGGCGCCCCAAGGAGTTTGTCCCGCCCTTCTCTGTCAAAACCTCTCTTCCTCCAGGGATAACCAGTACTGTGATTTCCATCTTCAAAAATTAATGTTATCTGTTCTTGGAATCCATGAATATAGAGTCTTAGACTATCCACTCTTATGTCTCTGGTTTCTTTCATTTATTAATTTGTGAGATTCACCCATGTAACTGCATGCTTATTTTTTATTGCTGTGTAGTGTTTTGTTACATGACTGTATGACATTCTCCAGTTGAAGCATATTTGGATTGCTTCCATTTTTTGTCTATTATGAGTAAACCTGCTATGAATGTTCTTGTACATGTCTTTTGGTAAACACGTACAATCATTTATCCTGAATATTCAGCTAAGAGTGGAAATCACTTAACTTGCTTCTGGCTACTACATGGGGGGAAAAAACCTCACGCAGAAGATTCTGAAACCTACGTTCTTTTGGAAGTAATTGAATATGCAGATGATAGCAAAAGCTATCACACTGAGCACCAACTAAATGCCTAAAATATGTCAGCTCCTTTATACGTAATCTCATTTCCTTCTCACATGTATTCTAAAAAGCATGTTTTATTGTTTCTATTTGGCTAATAGGAATATTGACTGTAATACATTGTGTCAAAAAATAGCCCTTGGCCGCCTAAGGTGGTGTGCTTGTGTGTGTGTGTGTGTGTGTGTGTAAATCCCGTGAGAGGAACTCTGAGAAAAGGAAATGATGGGAAGTCTCACTGCACGGAAGAAGCTGGATGTGGCCTGTGGAGATGGGACGAGCTGGAGAACATGAAGTGGTGTGTTCCAGGTGCACAAAATGTATGGGAGGAGTAAAAATGAAAAACGGGCTTTAATTTGGCTGGGTTGTGTATGTATGTTGTGGGGTGGGGAGGGGGAGGGAAGGATAGTGTAGTAAGCAATAAATCTAAGAGAATAAATAAGCATGAGATTTGGAAGAGTTTTTGAATTTCTAAGCCATGCTTGAACTTATTCCCATAGCAGGGGAAACCTTTAGAATGGCTTAAGGAAGCAAGATTTCCTGAAGATCAGCCTGCTAGCTGTGTGAGGAATAGGTTACCAGCAGGGGAAGCATCTGGAAGCTATTATGAGTCAAGGAGCAAGGCCATGGGTACTTGAATTCGGGGGGCTGGATCTCAGGAGAAAGTCAGGATGGGGGATGACAGGAACTGATATTTGGCAGTGCCTTAGTGAACGTAAACACTTGTATTATCTCAAGCCTATGGGGTGGGCAGAGATCACTGACCCCATTTCATGGAGAGCACACTGAAGCTAAGAATGGTTCAGGTTCACCTTCAAATAGGCAAATTACGGAGTTGAGACTTGAACCCAGCTCTGTGGTTTCACTACCTAATGTTGGCTGTACACAAAGGTAAACACTGAAATGCATAGAAATTTCTTCCAGTCCCGTTTAAATGTAAAACATTACACAGTACAGTTGGGCTGGTTTCTGTGAACTTCAACCTCTCTTCCATCTCTAGGTGTTTAAGTCCCTAAGAGGAGGCCATGTGACATTGTATCCAAGTTTATAGGAATGCAGTGCTCAGGCAAAATACTATCTTCTTTTATTGGTACAGTTTTCTTGCTCAAATATTTCATAGAGAAAGAAGCCGTTAAAGGCTTCGACACCAACGTCCAAATATTTCCAACTACATATAGAGTTTAAAATGGCCATTTAATCCATGTATTATTTTTCTCGTGTCAGTGAGAAAGCATGTAAAAATGACTACAGATAGGCACAGAATGCTAGATATTGACTTACCAGAAAATCAACCCCACATGGCTCTCTCGGGTTTTCTAAAATGACTCAAGACACTTCAGAAAATTAGAAAGATTTCAAGATAATTGATTAGGTGCTGCTCAAAAGCAGGGGAGTACTTTTCTTCTCTCATCTGGCCATGCCTAGCCTAACATCCAGCGTGTGGCAGGTACGTATATGTTTATTGAATGAGTTACTGTGCCCCATAAAGTCCAGTTATCACCCATGTGTGCTCCTAGGTGTACCATCACCGTGTGGTAGAAAGAGCACTGAGCAAAACAATCTCGTGGTCTCCACTCCATGTTAGCGGATTGGTCTTGGGTAAAGCACCAATTTCACTGGCCTCGATTTCTTCATCTGTTAAATGAGAAACTGGATTCATCAATGAGGTCGTGTCTTGCCATTTCTCACATCCTAGGAATAAGTGTGTTTTCCCTGTCATTCACCCTGGCTTTTCAAGGGTGAACCTTGTGTAATTGAGTCTAATACTGCCTTTTATGCTAGCGAGAGTAGGAAAACAGTACCGTGGAGTCTTTCTCCACCTCCCTGCCTCCTAGGGGAGCAATGAGGGTGAGGATGAGTTTCAAAAGGTCAGTAGCTCATAAATCTGTGTTGCAGCACTTTGCCCTGCTCCATGGTAACATAGCTCTGGGTTAATTCTCAGGTACGTTAGATTCAGACTTGCAATAAAGTGGTTTTTTTTTTTTGTAAATATGACCCATTTTCTCTATTCCCATCCATCCACTAGAGTAACTTCGTGAAAATGTGTGGCAAAGTTTTTTTTTTTTTTTTTTTAAACATGCCCTTGCATATGCCAGTAAATTGACCACAGGTAGAATATGAATCAAGTTGTTTCTAAAATGGGGTCCTCTTTGAAGAGCGTGGTGCATTAAACTTCTAGAGAGTAGGAATTGCCTGTAACAGTCTTACAGCACCTGTTATTTAAATCGGCATTGAGTCCATGATGACGGAGAGGCATGCTTTTCAAACACCGTTGTTGGTTATCATGTGAGAGCAAGTTCAGCCAAACATCAGATTCCAGCACACACATGTCATTTTCTGCCACTATTTATTCATACTGTTAGCATTTCAAGGCGACGCTGCCCGGCACTAATGGGGACCAAACTTATAGGCATTTTTGTTGCCGTTGTTGTTTTTATCTACCCTGTTCTACTTTCAATTGGGCTGAGATGATGTGGCCCATATCCAAGGATAGCCTCTTATTCCTTTTTCACTTGTAAAGATTGCTTAGAAACTTGTGTCTCATTTCCTTCCAGCCCTGGTGTAGTTACTGGATTCTCTGAAATTAAAGGCTCAACATTTCTTCCAGCTGGTGCTACTCTTTCTATCAATTATGGCATCCCTCAAGTCATCTTCGTGTTGGTTACAACAGATAACATTTGTAACAGAAATGAAACAGAGAGAGAGACGTTGCAAGTGAAAGTTCTGGTCTCCTTAACTGTGTGCAGTAGGTTGGCTTGGCCCTTTGTTGTTCACGACCACCTCTCCATCTCTCTGTGTCTGTGTAACTGGTATTTTCTGTAACTCTTTCTGCAAAGTTAGTGCTGAGTAAAAAATACACAGTGCATTGATCCCAGCAGCGGCTCATCCAATATACAAATCCAACGAGTGGTTAAAAAGACAAGAATGTGACCCCCTACATCCACAAAATAACTAGGGGTGGATTTGCATCGAGACAGACATGGCCCCCGCTCCCGCTCTGAGTAGGGCCTTTTAGGTGTGTGTCTGCGTGTGCCCTTCCCAAGCCAGCAGGATGATGGTGAGGAAAGAGGACAATTTTGCATAGCGAAGATCGAATTTTTAAAATGCCCTGCAGGTGGTTGATAGCCGAGCGTGAGCTCCTCCCGAAGGACACTAAGGGGAGAAAGGCTAGAGATCGGGCAACCTGCCGGGGGCTGACCTGATTCCCTAGAATCCTCGGCTCCCGTCCTCTTTCCTTTCCCCGTCCTTCCTTCCCCATTCCCCCTCTTCTACTCCCCTCCCTTTTCCCTTCCCCAGATAAGCAGCTGGGAGAAACAAAGAGCGCGGGCGGGCTGGCCTGGCATCAGCGCTGGAGCCCCACGCACTGCAAGCGGCATCTCGTTCTGGAGACCGGGGCTCTCCCGCTGCACGTCCCCTCCCCAGCCGCCCCCGCCCCCCGCGCGCGCCAGCTCGCTCCCTCCCCACTCGCTGCCTCCCCCACCTTCGCGGCGCTGGGAGGAAGGCGCTGGGGCTCAAGATGGCTTTAGCCCGGCTCTGCGCCCTGCTCGCCTGCTGCTGGGGGCCGGCGGCGGTGCTGGCCACGGCCGCCGGCGACGGAGATCCCTCCAAGGAGCTGGAGTGCAAGCTCAAGAGCATCACGGTGTCGGCGCTGCCCTTCCTGCGCGAGAACGACCTGAGCATCATGCACAGCCCCTCGGCCTCCGAGCCCAAGCTCCTCTTCTCGGTGCGCAACGACTTCCCGGGCGAAATGGTCGTGGTGGACGACCTGGAGAACACGGAGCTGCCCTATTTCGTGCTGGGTGAGTCCTGGGGGAGGTCGAGGCGGCCGGAGGCGCTGACCGGGGCCCCCACCCCCCACCTCGGCTGGCTCTACACACCCACTGGCCGGCGACCTCCCCTCCCCCACTCCTACCTCGCTGGATCCGCCCCATTCCAGGCCATTCTCCACACCCACTTGCAGGCTAGCGCCTCAGTGCACCTGACTTCTCCCCACATCCTACCTGGGTGATGGGCCCTCAGCCTCCTTCAGCCGCCCTGACTCAAAGGAGCAGGTCGCCAGAGCCTCTCTGAAACCTTTCCCAGTCCTGACCTCCCAGCGTTCATTCAGGAGCGCGTGGACAGCACTTCTGGTTTGCCACCAGCTCAGCTCCCATAAGCCCTTCTCCCAACTCCCTGGCCACATGCTCAGTTCTTCGCTGCACAGCCCTGAACACCCACCGCTGCCCACAGCGTGTCCTGGGGGAGTAGGAAACAGCTAGCCCCTTGTCACCTTGCCAGGCATGTGCAGGGCATGTGGCCCTGGCTGGACCTCCGTCTTCACTTACTGAGAGCTCCTTATCTGTCCCCAGGTGACTGACACTCTCTCTGGCCTTCCTTCAGAACACCTACGTTTCCTGTACCCCTGGTGTCCCTCCTGACAAGTCCTACCTTCATACCTGCCTGTATAACAGCCCCTCATTCAGCCGCCTCCACATCTCCTGTCACCTCAAGGTGCCCTGGGTGAAGAACTCATCAGGGGAACGCCATTAGTAAGGGCATCCTCTTTGTTCTCAGGGACACGGGAGGTAGGCCCAGGCATTCCTGCACACCTGGCCAACCCCCGCAAGAGGCTCTTCCTTCCTTTGTGTCTTTGTCTGTTTACATAGCTCTCTTGGTACCCCGATTTAATGTTCTTAGACCCCCAAACTCCTTCAGGTACTGGAAACTCAACTTCTAACCGCCCCCTGTTTTTCACAACCAAGCTGCAAAGGTGTTGTGGGCCTGCCCCAGCCCCCTGTAGAGCCCACAGGTTCAGGTGACCTCGTTAACCCCAATTTCCCTCACTTTTCCATGCGCTGGTGTATCTCTCACCCTGCTGGGTATGCCCACCTTGCAATCCATTTCTTTAGTGATGCTCATTCATCATTCCCTCTCATCCTTCTTATTTTGCCCAGGAGGGAATTCGGAGATAACCACAAGTAAGTCTCTAGACTCAAGAAAAAATAATGCAGGTGTCTAGGAGCCTGTTGTAGCTACTTAATGTCCTACAACCTAGAGCTTACTTGGCAGGAACCTGGCTTCCTGAGGGCCATAGGTAGGTCAGAGCCGCAAGCAGAATGTTACCCAACCTCTCCTCACGCACAAGAGGTATCTTCACACTAAAATCATTAAGAAGTGGGTGAGTAGACTCCCACTTCTCACCCCCCTGGAAAAGCGATTTCCGAAATTGCCTGGCCTTTGAAAAGTTGGTTTATAGTTCCATTAAGCCCAACCTACACCCTCGATGGCATGATTTGTTTTGGCGTTAAAAACATACTAATAACATAGTAAGAACTGGGGGCTGACCGGGGATGGCGACATTGTAGATATGCTGGTTATTCAGTGGATGAAAATGTCGTGTGGAAGCCCTGCTGATACGCAAGTACAATCTGTTCATCATAGTCCGTAAGAACGAGTTTAGGGAATTATGTATTTCCAAGGAGCCTGTTTTTGGGCACCAAATGCAGTGTTTACTGTGCTGAAGCGGGACATGAGTGGTACATGAAGAAGGGGAGATTAGACCAGCACATGTTCACATTCCACTTCCTTTTTTTGCAGAATCCCACACCGAGGGCCCGAAGCCATGATGGGCCTGCTAGGATCCAGTGGGCACAGCAAAAGCCCACATGTTAAAGAATGGGTCTCCTGCACCTCTGTGCAGAGCTGCCCACTGCAGCACCCTGCTGGAGTTGCTATGGTAACCTCCTGCAACTTGGCATTTACACACAGGAACAGACTCTCTCTCTCACTTCAGGGCCAGATGCACTTGCTAAATGCATTGATTGTCCACGGCTCTCCCAGTCAATGGGGTGTGTTCAGAACCAGAGATGAGCTAGTACCTGTTCCTTCTGGCCCAGTATCCTCGAGGTCGGGGGGCGGGGTTGGAGTGCACCTCAGCTCGGTGGTGGAGCAGAGCGGGGCAGAAAGGGAGAGGGGTCCAAGTTCATGGAGGGTAGACTCAAGTGCAGTTGCTTTTGAAGTTAACTTTTGTGGTCCTGGATTCTGCCACTTGTGGCCAGTTGTAAAGGCTATGGCGACTCTGCGTTGGAGCTTTGGTTCCTCTTATTTCTGGAACCTAGTTTGCTTAATTTATCCCCTGAAAAAATCTGAATCAGTCAGTCCTGGGAATTTATTGAGCACTCACTTGCTTGGACTATTAGGATATAGAAATTAAAATAAACAAAGAAATCAATAAAAGGCTGCTGCCCTCAGGGCTTCTCTGGTCAGTGGAAACACAGACGGAGATACTGGAAGAGCGGTAAGTAGTAACACCTGATTGTGTGGCATAGGAAGGCTGAGGAAGGAGATACTCGCATTGATTAGGACCAGACTCCGTGGAGACACACCGGAGGCCTTGGCCAAAAATCAGACGCTTTGGTTTCCTTTTGTCTCCAGGATCAAGTTCTGTCACCGCAGTGAGGCGAACCAGGACCTTTTCCTTCCCACCGTAGCCAGCTCCCCCAGCCTCTTATCCCTGCAAGTCTGCCGCGACTTTTCAGGACTCTTTCAAGACTTTGCACATGCTGTTCCTTCTGCCTAGAATGCTCTTCCTGCCTTGCCCCCTTGGCAGTCAATCATCCATTGTCTCCTAAACCCTGCCCCCACCCCACCTCTCTGTGAAGCCTTCCCTAC
Source organism: Desmodus rotundus (assembly GCF_022682495.2). Lineage (NCBI taxonomy): Eukaryota > Metazoa > Chordata > Mammalia > Chiroptera > Phyllostomidae > Desmodus > Desmodus rotundus. Next base: position 94,058,974 of record NC_071398.1, read on the forward strand.
GCACCCCCTCCACCCAAGGCAGTCTTACTCCATCCCACTTCTGTGATCTTTATGTAGTGGTTTAAAACACACACACGTGAACGGAATTAAAGGTAGATTAGACTTGGCTTGGCCTGGGGCAGGTGAGGCCGGTTGACATCCTGCAAGGGAGGTGAGTGGAGAACGAGGATGGTGGGAGTGAACGTGGGTCCTGCACGTGTTTGGTGGGGAGGGCGATCAGCCTCGTGGTGGGAGAGCGGGCAGGCTCGCGCATGCCCTGTAGAGTTCTCCGCCTAAAACCGGGCAAGGGAGGGCTGACGCCAGACGGCGATGCAGCCCGTCTCCGGAGGCCGCCCCAGCCGTCCCTGCGGTCGTTTTGGCTTCTAGGATTACCTTGAGGGGCAGTGGAGGGGTAGCGGGACCTCCCGTTGCCTGAGGTAAGGGTTTTCAGACGTGGTGCGTGGGCCTATGTGACTTTCAGTCGCGTTCCGTCTGCTACGTGGTTTTAAGTTGTTTGGAATTTGAATGTTTTCGGTCGAGACAGGCCACCGTTAGAAGGCGGTACTTCCCGCCAACCCTGACTGTCTCGTGGCCCAGCCTCTTCTCTAGGGCACTTGCCTGGCGGCTCTAAGGACTCTAAACCTCTGTTTCGGAAGTGTTGTAAAACTCTGCAGCGTCCTAAGATAACTCATTTCTCACTTAAGGTACTTAGATGCATAAGCCTTAGGACCCTTTCGGGACATTGGAAAAAGTTTGTCAAGGTAGTCCATTCAAATTTCGTATGTCAACCACAGTTTTGCAGCTCAGCTTTTAAAACAGCAGATATTCCTGTTTTCGGAGCTGTCTTTGATCGGGGGACAACGGGTCCCCTGGAGTGGCTTCCACAGTCGAGTGCGGTGTCCTGTGCGGGACAGAACGTACGACATATATCCGTCTCATCATAATTTGAAAGGGGATGCTGCCCCGCTCCGGACCCAATACTGGGCTGGTGCGAGCGTCGGGCTTGGTGGAGACGGCTGTTCCTCTCGGGCCGCGGAGTTGAGCTCCAGCCGCCTTGGTGTTGATGGAGGAAGGTACCGAAGAAGACAAGCCAACCGGCCCGCAGAGCTGCAGGCAGCTCCGAGCAAGGCACTGCGTCAGGTGTCCGGAACAGTCCAGCAGGCCAGTGTGGCGTGGTGGTTCAAAGAACAGGCTTTGAAGGCAGCTCTGTGGCAGGCGCAGGCTTTCCGCGTACTCCAACAGGGGGGAAAGTAAGGTTGGGGAAGTCAAGTAACTTAGGGTCGCGGGGAGCTGACAGCCAATGGCTCCAGTGCTCCAACTCAGGTGGGTATAATGTTTGGGGCTTTCTCTGCGTTACTATGTGTATGCCTTCATTTAACAAAAAATCTGCCCTTGTCCGGGTTGGAAAAGTGGAGCCCTGGCAGAGGTTAGACCGGGGAAGGTGCGCTCACCTCGCTTGTATGGAGGACTCCTCTCGGGTGCTCTGTAGATACCTTCTGAACCTCCTTGCCCACGGAGTGTCTTCTCACACAGCTCTTCATGCAGAAGGGGGTGAGCTCCCTCGGGAAATACTGACCTCAGTGGCTATACTTCCCTGAGCAGGACTGGGGAATTCTTATTTGACTCGTAGGTTCCAGGTTGGGGTAGCCATGTTCCAAGGCTGCCCACAGTTGCGATGAGCAAGGTGGGCTACCTGTGGACAGCGTTGACATTGTTAGAAGGGCCCCATCGAAATGCCAGCTGGGAATCTGGGGAGCGTGCACCACTGGCAAAGGGAGCCGCCCAGGAGCTGCTGTGGTTCTAGCTCCTTTCCCAAGGCCGCTGACCTTTGAACTGGGGGGTTTTGCGCTTAAGAATCCACTGTCAGAGCCCAGTGCGGCCACTTGAGTAGCAGCTCCCGAGCTTTTTGTTTGGTTTCAAATGTAGCATCGGACGTGGTTTTCCTTACTGGTGAGCTTTTGCAGGAAGCATCCCTAACTTTTTCCCCACACATCATCTCCCCTTTTGAAAAGAAACTTTAAAATGTGTTACTTTCTCATCCTTTGCTCTCAGCTACGGTGAGCTGCCTAGGTTAACAGTAAACAGGTTTGTATGGCGTGCCAGCCTCATCCAAGACATGGGGGACGGATGGCAGCAATCTTCAGATAGGGCTTCGGCATTTAAATAACTCATCCGAGCAGAAGGCCCTAATTCATAGTGTTATTATTTTACTGTTTCTCTACAGAAATGTAGATTTTATACATCAAAGGAGTTTTGAATGTGGGAGTGATGAATCTTACAGCACTTCAGATGCTCCTCCAGCTATACTGGTAGGGCTTAAATTCAAGACGTTGGGGTTTCTCAGGGAAAAATAAAATACAGCCTTAATTTCTTTATTCATCTTTGGAGGAAAGATTGAGGTCTTGTTTTATAGAACTCCTTCCTTCTTTCCTCTCTCCCTCCCTCCCTCCCTCCCTCTACTTAGGAATGTAGTTAAACCCTTCTCAGATTAAGGCCAGTTCACAAAAACAGAACTGGGCATCTTTTTCAGCAGGAAAATGCCAAGTCTTTATTTCTTTCCTTTTACACCAAGTTCGAATATATACGCACAGATGACAGAACAATCTCCATATGGAGCAAGTTAATCTCCCAGGACACGTGAAGGCCTATGGTCATTACTCATATACCACAATTTGGCATCTATCACCATGTTTTTTATTGCAAATATGGAGCAGTCTTTATTTTTTTAATCACATACAATTTAAAACTTGCAGGAAAAAAACAAAGTACCTCTATTGATTCCCTAGGTTCCCAAGGAACAAAATTTTGAAAAAGTGACTTGTTGCCAGCGGCGATCTAAATTGACATGATAACTTTGGTAAAACCATTTGGCATTGTAAATAAAATTGAAAACACGCATGCCTTATGACCCAGCAATTCCATTTCTGGGTGTTTATTACACCAGAGTTCTTACGTGTACACACAGGTGTGTTTGGACCAACATTGTTGGCTGTAGCGCAGCCTGGAAGCAACCTAATGTCCATTGACAGGAGGCGGGACACGTACCTGGTGTTACAGTCATCCACTGGACTCTTCCAGCCGTGAGAATGAACGAGCTGCAGCCACACGTGCCAAGGTGGACACGTCACACACCTGCAGTAGTAAATGAGAATAACTGCCGGCTGAAGTATACGTGCAGTGCAATTTTATTCAGAATAACAAGATATTGCTCAAGGACATGCAAACAGGATGAAATTTGTATGAGAAGCAAGGAAGCAGGGAATGCAAAATACAGAGTGGTGTTACCTCTGGTGGAAAGGGGAAATGATGTGAAAGGGAAGAAGAGGGACTTCGAGCATTCTGACAGTTACCCAATTTATTTTTTTTGTTTCAGAGAGAGAGAGAGAGAGAGAGAGAGAGAGAGAGGAACCAGGGGAGAGAGAAGGAAGAGAGAGAGAGAGAGAGACATCAATTTGTTGTTTCACTTTTATGTATTCATTGGTTGATTCTTGTATGTACCCTGATTGGGAATCGAACCCACAACCTTGTACTATTGGGAACATCGTTCTAACCAATCAGGCTACCCGGCCGGGGCAGTTACTTGATTTTTGCTTCGATTTATTTTATTTTTTTAATAAACTTAATTTTTAGAAAAGTTTTAGATTTACAGAAAAATTGCAAAGATACATACCCCAAACCCATTTTCTCTCATGATAAACATCTTATGTTAGTAGGATCCATTTCTTACACCTAAAGAACCATTACTGATCTATCATGATTGACTAAAGTCCATACTTTATTCAGATTTCCTTAGTTTTTACCGAATATATATATATATATTTCCAAATACACATATATTATATCTGTCCCATCTAGTCTGCCACATTGCAGTTGGTCATCACCTCTCCTTAGGGACGTCTCTCGGCCGTGACAGTTTCTCAGTCTTGTTTTTGATGCCGTTGGCAATTTTGAGGCATCCTGGTCAGGGGTTATTAAAGTCACTCTTTTTCTCCCTTTTCATACTGCACTGTTTGAAGGACATCATTATGCGTCATCCATGGCAAAGGAGTGGGGAGCTAAAATCCACCATTTAAAAATGTATCTACATAACTGATATTGAATTATTCTATGACAGAATCATCTTTTATCTCCCACTAATTTATGTATTTAATCACTTATTCATACCATATGGACTCAGAAATATTTATTTTGTACTTTAGCTTATAACCTAATACTACTTGATTGATTTTTATGGCTCCAAGTGTTCCAGTTTTGCCCGATGGGAGCTCTTTCAGGTGACCTCTGTGTCCCTTTGACACGCCCTCATTGATGGGGATTTTGGTTTTCGAGCACTGCGTTCCTTTCCGTCTGCCCCAGGCCCAGTTTGTGGACGGCCTGCCCAGGTCCCAGAAGCAGCTGCTGCTTCAAGGAGCCCCGATTCTTTTCTTTGAGGGATGGTATTAGAAACAGATCGGCCGGGAGGAGGGTTTGGTATTTCTAGCCCCTGTCAACTGACAGAAGGAGGACATGCATGTGTGCATGCTGACTCATATACATATCTGTAAATATTCCCACGTATGACCATCTGTGTATACAGTGAGCTAAAGAAGCACGAGTTCATGCTTAGGCCTCCGGCTCTGATCTCCTATGCAATTATCATTGTCTGATTTATTATTTAATCCATGGACCACGCTGGCCCATTCCTGCTCATCTCACTCCAACAGAGAGAAATTCGGTTCCCACTGTCTTCCACCTATTTGTTTCATTGTGCAGCTCTGCCGTGCTTCTGTAGCAGTGTCAGACTCACTGACCAGTTCCCCCATGGGGAAGAGCTCTATCAGTTAGAGTGCGAGCCTTATGTACAGTCCCGTGCCGCTTAACGGCAGGGATATGTGTTGAGAAATGTGTTGTTAGGCAGTATCATCCTTGTGTGGACATCCTAGAGCGCACTTACGCGAACCTAGGTGGTCTAGCCTACGAAACTCCTAGTGTCTGTGCTAGAACTTGTTGCTCTGCAAGGGGGGGGGAAATAATTTCACCTCTACCCTTCTGAGTTCTTGGCGGAGAGCTCCCGGTAATAAAAGGTTGATTGGAGAAGAACAAAAATTTAATAGCACATATATCTCCTATCAGCACTGTATTTTTGAGGTCCACTCATACCACTGTGCTACTGTTTGGGTCTACTCATGGGCTGCTCTGTATTGTTTTATTTATTGATGCTCTGTAGTATATTTTAATATTTGGTAGGACTAGTCATTCTTTGCTACTATTTTTGTTCAGAGTTCTCCTAGCTATTTTTTTGCATATAAACTTTCAAAGAAACTTGTCTCATTCTAAAAAAAAAAAAAATCAACAAATAAAACCTCCCCCCAAGAGTAACAAAAACTAGTGGCATTTCATTTCAAGTTATGTTAAAATTTTAAATGAACTAAGACAGAATCAAATCCTTGTGATGCGTTTTTCTGTTTAAGAAGCTGGTTTGTCTGTATTTGTCCAGTCTTGCAGCCTGCCCTTATAGAGTTTTAAAGTTATTTGTTCCTCATATAGTGCTTGTATATTTCTTGCTAGATTTGCTTCTAGGTGTTTTATTGTTTTCTGCTTTGGTAAAAGGAATATATTCTTTTTCTCCATATATTCTAAATGGTTACAGTTTGTGTACTTGAAAGTTACTGATGTTTGTGTGTTAATTTTCAACCTCGCTCTCTAGCTATAGGTGTGTTTCGGCTGGTGCTCTTGGGTGTTTTAGCTGTACAAACATCATATGCAAACACTGATCATTTTATATCCTCCTCTTAAGGTTTTATACTTCTAATTTATTCTCTTGTCTAATTTTACTGGCAGTAACTCCGGTCCCATGTCAAATAAGGATGTGATCATGTAAATTCTTGTCTTTTCCTGATTTTAATGGTAATAACCCTGCTGTCTTGACATTATGATAATGGATTTTGGGTTAAACAGACAAAAATTATCATGTTAATGAAGAATTTATTGGATTTTTTCTTACCCCCAAATTTTAAATATATTTTCAGTATTATAATCATATATATTTTTAGATTTATTACAAGGATGAATTATATGTGCAGGTTTTTTATTTTTATTTTTTAAAGATTAAAAAAAATTCTTTTTCGTGGGGAAGGGAGGTAAAAAGAGAGGGAGAGAAGCATCAGTGTGCGGTTGCCTCTCGCGCGCCCTCTACTGGGAACCGGGCCTGCAACCCAGGCCTGTGCCCTAACTGGGAATCAACCTGGTGGCCCTTTGGTTCGTGCAGGCCAGCGCTCAATCCTTGGAGCCACACCAGCCAGGGCTATAAGTAGATTTTTTAATATCGAACTTTGCATTCCTGCAACAACCCTCAGTTGGTAAATGATGAATTATTCTTTTAATATGTTGTTGGATTCTGTTTTATTGTTCAGGATTAAGGATATTTTGCATCAATATTTCCCAGTGAGGTTAGCCAGATTTGCCTTGTGTGTAAATCTTTGTCAGGGTTTGGTATGAATTTTACATTTCTGTCTTAAAGATAATTTTCAAGTTTTCCTTCTTCGTTTGCCCCAGAACAATTTAAATAGCATTGGCATTATCTACAGAGCCTATAATCTCAGCCACCGCGCTGCCCAGCGTGGTGCACAGAATGGCCGAAGTAAGAGCTGGTTCCTTTGCTAGTAAATAATGAGCCACTAAATCAGACAGGATCACAGAAATTCTCTCCAGAGGAAATGGTCTGCATTGAGATTAAAGGATAGTGGGATTGAGTTGGTAAGCCTCAGGGTTCGGAGTCTTGGGGATAAATTATGAGCTCTAGCCTAAGGAAGCAGGAAGTAGAAGGCAAAAAAACCAAACTGGGTGAAAGGCCGCAGAGAAATACTCAAGTTTTTACACTTTGCGTAAGACCTTGCATCATACTCTGCCTAAAAAATCGAGACTGTCAGGCATAATTTCTCTCTACCCTCAACTCTCAGACTTGTGGGCCTACTTCCAAACTCATTTTGACCTTTTCATCTCCAAATGCCAGTATTTAAAAAAAGTCAATAATATTAAACCCAATATATTCATAATAGTATTATTTCAGTCTACAGTGGTACCTCAGTACTCATCGTCAGTTCGTTTTGGAACTTGTGACGAGTGCCGAATCCAACGAGTATCCAGTGAGGAAGCGTTTTCTCTTGTGGGGCAGTGTTGTGACTCACACAAGTTCTAGCACGGGCGAGGAGCCCCGAGCAAGCGCCGAGTGCCGAGACTTTTTTTTTTCTTGTCAAAATGCGATGAGTAGAGGGTTTGATGACTTATGAAGCCAATGAGGACCGAGGAGTGACTGTATCATCAATATACAATTATTAGTGAGACATTTTACATTCTCTTTTGTTCTAAGTCTTCTAAGTCCGGTATGTATTTTGCACTTGGAGCACGTCGAAGGGGCACCAGCGACATTTTAAGTGCTCAGTAGCCACCTGTGGCTGGCTGGTGGCTGCTGTGTTGACGGCACAGACAAGCAGTTGTAAAGAAACTTCCCAGTGCCCAGAAGCTACAACTAATACCCAAATAGCTTAAAATCGCTCATGGTGACTTGCCTCGCTTTGTGAAGCCAAGGTCAGCCTTTGAGAGAGGAGGTGCTCAAAGTTGAGTTATTTTTCTTTTCGGAATTGAATGTCTATACTTGTTTTATGTAGATATTGTCAAAATGCCTTATTTTAGCAATGCGTTATTTTGTCAGTCACTTAACATCAAACACTCCATACATTGCACTTCGTTTCTCAGAAATGAGAGCAGTTTTAAGAATGTGTTTTTATAAGATTTGCCAAAATTTTTTTCGTCACACAATAGGTGCTGCTTTTTTTTTTTTTTTTTTGCCAGTACTTTTGAGTAGCTGCTAAGTACTGGTCATGATAAAAAGAAATAAAAAAGAACTAATGTAAAGAGAAACAAAAAGACAAGCCTGTCTTCACAGACCAAGAATTCTGCCTCTTCTGGGGCCTCACTGTTCCTATCATTTCTCGCTTTTAGATCTTCAGTTTTTTCCACTTCTTTTTCCAATTTCTTTCCCTGCAGCCTACAGACACATTCACGTTTCTCCTATCTTAAAACATGATTCACTTACCCGTGTACTCTCTTAGCCAGCACCGTACCTCTCCCTGTTCACAGTGGCTTTTGACTTCTCTGCACTGAGGTTGCCTTTGACCTCCAATGTTAAGTTCAAGGGACATTCTTCTCTCCTCATCTTAACAGCCCCCTGTTGCATTTGCCATTGCTGGCCTTCCTTGAAATCCTGTCCTCCTTTTCTTGGGTAATGTTCAACCTTTTCATAGATGAGAAGGTACCGTGTAAAATTAAAAGAAGCCTGACGTGGCCAGGGCATAAAAATAGAAAGAGTCCTCTCCAAATCAGCCGGTGGCACCTTCAAAAGCCTCTTTATTTCCTGCCTCATGATGCTGGATTGACTTGCAGGACCTGCTGAAGAATGCTCAGGAGTCTCAGAAGGCGTGAAGGGTCCTTCAGGACGTGGTTCTTATTTCTCTAGCCCCATCTCAAATTAGCCTCGTATTAGTTGGAATTTTTCCATTGCAGGTAAGAGACGACTTAACTCGAACTGATGTAAATGGTGAAGGGGATCCGTCGTCTCAGGTTGATGGAGAGGGTTACCTGTGTCAGGGCTCCAGCCGCGTGTCTCTGTGGTCCTCATGGCTTTGGCCTCCTCTGGGTGTGACCTACATCCTCGGAAAGGTAGTTCTAGGCATCAAGCCCACATGGGAAGTGTCCAGAGGAAGAGTCAGGATGGCTTCTGAGAGCTCTGTTGTAGGAGGGAAAAGGGCGCTCCCTCCCAGCAGCCCCCTGCAGGACACTCCTTACCATTCTGTGTTGTGGGTCGACTTACGCTGGCCCATCGTCACTAGACCCATCTCTCCATGTGCCAAGAGGGGGGCAGCGACTGGTCAGCTTCCACGAATCAGGGCTCATTCCTGGAGCTGAGGTCTCGCTCCCAGACCACAGAGGGAGAGAGATGGTGGGGAGGAAACCTTCAGCAACTCCCTTCCACTTCACACATCAGGAAGTGGTGACCTGTTTGTTCTCTCTCTGATTGTTTCCCCTAAATCCTTTCATTCTTCCATTTGCTGAACATCTTAGGTACAACCTCTCCTTCTGAGGGTCCTTGGCCCTTCTTTTGTGTTCTCACAGCAGCCCATGTGCACCCCCCGGTAATGTGAAAATGAGCTGCTTCTCCATCTGCCTGTCCCAGGAGACCAAAAGGCTCCTTAGAGGCAGACAATTCCTTAGTCATCTCAGTACCCTCAGCCCCCAGCACGGTGCTAGTGCAGCGTGGAGCACGTACTTCGTGAACGCACGCTGAGCTTGGTTCCACTGAACTCCGCAGACCCGCGCCTGAGCAGCCTTCAGGTCTCGCTCAGTGGTTCTCGAGCCTTTCACAGACCTTCCCACGGATCCATGAGACCATTTCTAGAAGCTCTTTGAGGTGAAAACTCTTTCTCGTAATATTATGCCATTACTTGCCTTCATAGTTACTTATGTTTTTCAATCCAGCTTTACTTAGGCATAGCCTAATGAACCACTACAGGTTATTAGTCTGCTAAATACTGAGTGCTTGTCCTTTTGGTCATTGAAGTGACAAAGTGGGGAGTATGCAGACAGTGTGGGTGCCATAAGCCGAAGTGTGATTGTTCGAGTTAGGAGCTGAACTATCCGCTTTTGCCTTATACCACAGGTTTTGCTTGAAAAAACAACTTCAAAGAGCAAGTAAACTACCGGGTGGGGTGGGGCAAAAGTAGGTTTGCAGTTGTGAGTATACAAAACACAGAGTTTCTTCTTGCATTATTATTATTATTTAATTATTGTTATTTTCCATGTGAACAACTGTAAACCTACTTTGCCCCACCCTGTATATTTATACAGACTTGGGTATTTGGCCAGTGTGTTTTTGAAAATGAACATCATGAGCTTGGAAAAGAGTTGACAGTATTTGTAGCCGATGATAAACTCTGAGCTTTTGAGAGAAAAAAATTGAATATTATTAAAAACTTGTAAATGCCACGGCGAGCTTGACAGCTTCCCGGCGCTTGTAGATGTTTCTCATGAGGCCGGCAATGCTCTGAACAAGGGAGAGTTGTTGAAATTGCGTAGTGAAATGCGCCACCACTTGGAACATCTGTGTAAATCCATGAGACAATATTTTCAAAATGGCCAGTGCGTGGTATTTCAAAGCCGAGCACCGGTGACAAAGCACATTCACATTTCAAATGGACACTGAAGAGGGGGCGGAGTGCCCAGTGGAATGCTTCTGTGGCCCCATTGCCACTCCCTTTGAAGAAAGTAACGCTTGCTGAGTTTTGGTGTAGTATCAGAGAATAGCCCCACTTTCTGGAAATGGCTCCTAAAATTCTGCCGTCTCTCGTAACTTCATCTCTGGGTGAGAGGCAGGATTTTCTTCACGTACTTCGTCCACAGGCACACGTCGCCGCTGTGTATTTGGTGCAGCAGCAGAGGTGAGAAGCCCCCTGTCGTTTCTTAAGCTGGACACTTATGAGCTGCAAAAAATAGAAGATGAGTTACTCCTTGCATTATTTTTTTATCATAATAATATTGTTTCTTTTCATAAAATATATGGTTCGTATGAACATATATGGTGGGTTTCTTACAGGTTTCAAACAAATTAAGGGATATTTAAAACATGTTTCAGCTCTGGCTTTGAATGAGGTAAACATTGATAAATGTAGCCCACGTGAGCAAAAGCTATTGTACTTTTTTCAGTAATTTTTCAGAAGGCAGTGGTTGCTGAGACCAGGAAGTTGGAGAACCCCTGACCGAGGTTGCGTGGCTCCTCAGGTGGGGACTGACCCTATATTCCAGGAAGCATGAAGTGTCTTTCACGTGAACGTTGGCATCCCTGGCTTACAACGCCCCCAGCAGTGACATCAGTTGGCATTCCTGCTCTTTGCTGGCCCAGAGATTTTCAGCCCTTCTCATCTCATGGCACACACAAACTAATTGCCAGAATTCTGCGGCACACCGAAACGTGTATTTTCTGCCCATCTGACAAACACAGGCCCAATTTTGATTCATCACTGGACAGCTGTTGCTGTGTCGGCTGTTGTCATGTTTGTTTGACAATCAGAGGGAAGAGTGGCCAGTGCCCCTGACTAAATGGTCACGGGTTGCATGTTTGTTTTTTTTAAAGATTTTATTTATTTTAGAGAGGGGAAGGGAGGGGCAAAGAGAGGGAGAGAAACATCAGCATGTGGTTGCCTCTGGTGCACCCCTTGTTGGGGATCTGGCCCACAGCCCAGGCATTCCCTGAGTGGGAATCGAACCGGCAACCCTTAGGTTCACAGGCCGGTGCTCGATCCACTGAGCCACACCAGCCAGGGTCGGTGTTGCGTGTTTTAAAAATTCTTGTGGTGCACAGGGTGAAAATCGCTGTTCCAGCCAGTGAGCCTCATGCTGGTGCGTATCTGGTAGTCAGTACTTGATGGATGGATGGATGGATGGATGGATGGACGGACGGACGGATGGATGAATGAATGAATGAATGAATGTATGTTCCTTCCTGGTCTCCTCCTCCTTCTGCAGCTGTGTTATTGTTGCCGAGTTTTCATCAGTATCCTTTGGAGGATGGGGCTTTGTGCACATACACAAACACACACACTCTCTCACACAAGCTACACGATAACTTTTATCAATTTGATGTGCAGTGTTGAGCCCCGCCCCTTCACCCATGTGGGGACTGTCTGGAAGTCAGGAAGCAAGTGTGATTGATTAGAACCAGAGACGTGGAAGTGAAGAGCAAACTGACAGTGACCAGAGGGGAGAGGGGAGGATAATGGGGGAAAGAAGGGGCAGGACCAAGTCAAGGAATGTGTATAAAGGACCCATGGACATGGACAACGAGGGGGAAGATTGAATGTGGGTGGTGAGGGGTAGGTAGGGCAGGGGAGAGGAATGGGGGAAAAACAGGGACAACTGTAATTGAACAACAATAAAAAAAAATCTACAAAACATGGCTCCTAAAGGTGCTTTTGGAGGTGCTTTTTACAGCCACTTTCTTCAGGATTTTGGGTATACCGTAAGCCTGAAAGGCACGCTGTTATCATTTCTTAAAAGTCACAGGGACACTGACTGAAAGGCTGTGGCATTTAAAGCAACTTTGGCTTATTCCCCAGGGGTCTCAAGATGAAAGGCGAGGGGGATGGTCGTTGTTCTGAGCCACGTGGAAGGGCTTGCGCTACTTTAGACAGACTCCTAAATCCAAGGCATTTTCACCTTCATTTACCACCAGAGGAACGGAGCTAAAAGTTGATTTTTCTCAGGTTGCAGGATGAAGGAACCTAGAGAATAGTCGGGGTTTCTCAAATCTCAATCCCAGACCGTGCGGTCCTGGGGACTGGACACTTGCAGACTCAGATTCGAGGATTCAAGGCACTTGCTCCTGGCAGATCTCTCTCTGTCTCCCTGGAGTAAATTCCGTGTCTTCTCATGGCTGGAGGTGATGGGTTTAGGGATTGTGGCTCCTACCAGATGCCACCACTTAGCTCATTTGCAGCATACCAGTATGCCGTGGCTTACCCACTGCGGAATTCTTCCCTAAAGTGTGTTTGTGGGAAGGAGCTGGAATCCCATCATACTGTGTAGAGATTCTTTGTATGGGGTGAGGGATCACTAATAACTTTTCTAAGCATCTGAAAACTTTGGTGCCTCCAAATTGGAGCAGATTGCCCCTCAACCAGTGGGTTAAGCCAGTTCAGAGATAACACCAGACCATTGGGCTCCACCATCAACTCCTAATTCTACTTGGTCTCAGCCTTGTGCACTATTCATATTTAGTCCAGTAATCTGGCATAGAGAACACATCCCAGAATTTCTCATGACCTCGTCACCTGCAAGTTACAGGCTGTGCAAATATGTAATAACCACAGTTTCCACAGGGACTTGATAAAGTTCTAGTAAAACCTAAAGGCAAAGAAAGTTGATATTTCATTTACCTGTGAGTCCTTGTTTAATGTCAGCCTTGCCCAATAAACGGTAGCTTATTATTCTGAAATAATGTTAGGCTTACAGAAAAAATGGCTAAAATAAGGCGGAGATACCCCTATGCCCTTCGCCCAGCTTCTCCTAATGAACTTCTTGCCCAGATGTAACAAATGATCAAAACTAAGAAATAAGCATTGGTGGGAGAATATTTTTAGGTGGAACATGGGTTATAGTTTATAATATTTAAACAAATAGTAGAGAATATGTGGTTTAGAAAATAATAGGCATATCAAACTTGCAATTTTATTGATCTTTTTTTCCCCACTAAGATTTAGGTTAAGCAACAGTTGATGTAAGATAAATTTTAATTTAAAAACCATTAAAGTGACTAAAATTTTAGGTGGTGTTGGACATGGCCAAATTAAATTATGAAGGTATTACTTGAATGAGTGACCTTTGGGGATCTTAAGTAAATGATTTAGAAACATGATTTACTTTCTTTGTGTTACTACCTTGGTAGCCACTCCCTGGGTGCTGACTTCCCAAGGTGGCTTTGCTGCTTCTGAGTGCTACTCCTGAGCGACTTGCATTCTCCATCCAGCAGGTGAGGAAGGTCAGGCCTGAAGTGACAATCCCGTGCTGGAACGAAGCAAAGCGGACTTCCCTGTAGCCTTGCCATTATAATGCAGTTAGATGATTATGGTAGTGGTGATGGGCGTTAATGTTCTTCCTAAGAGTGGACATTGGCAAACACTTGGAGATGCTCATACTAGAGGGAGATTGGGGGGGAAATGTAAATTACCCAGTGAACGGGTTTTCTCCAATAAAAATGCACAAACTGCTTTCATCTCCAGGCCACCACTCTACCTCCCGGCTGCCGGTTACTGTTACGTCCCCCCCTGTTCTGTGCAGAGGCGAAGATTAAGAACCCCGGAGCAGGGTGGCTACTTGAGGAGCGTAGATAGGCCCGAAGGGCGTGCAGCCGGCGAGGAGGACTTGTTTAACTTGCAGGGGGGGTTGCTGACCATATCTGTCTGGTGAAGTGCAGCCTTCCCTCCTCTCTCAGGAGTCAAAATCACTTTAAATAATTTCGTGACTCATGAAATTCCTTTTTATATTTCCTCCCTCCTTTCTCCTGGCTCAAAAAATCGTGGTTTTCCACGCATGTTCTCCTTGTCAGTGGGTGAAAGCTTGAGACCTAGGGCTGAAATTAAGGTTCCCCCAATTTCATTGTCCTTGTAGAGAAGCCAGGAATTTGCTAGATTGAATAATGGCTTCCAGATAGAGCAAAAGTGCTTTTCGCTACATGGTATGCTTTGTGAAAGTTTTTTTTTTTTTTTTTTTTAAACCAGAGCCTTTCTCGAGGAAAGGAGACTCAATCCCCTTGACTACGAGGTGCTCTTGCTTTTCCCTGTTTTTTATGTAAAACCTTGGAAACAGAGAGTGATAGTGATGCATAAAGGAATATTTAATTGTTAGTCGCCACTTAACAGTCTCCTGTGTTTTCCTTCTATCTTTCTATATTTTATATCTGCCCGGCTTTCCAGATCATTCCACATCAATTGGTATTCCAAAGTAATAGCAAGTCCTGGGTGCTCCGGAATGGTGGGAGAAGGAGTCTGATTTCTAAATGTCAAGCACATGAATGGGAGCGAACTCAGTCTTCTAGTTCTGCCTTGGCTGTAGTTTGTTCATTAATTTTTTTTATTCTTTTCTTTCTTTTCCTGGGTTGACTCACCACGTAGTCACCAGGGGCAGTGCAAGTGTGACTTAAACCAATACAACAGCGATTCACCACTGAGCCACATGCCGACCACCTTGCTGAGAATTTGTAAATTTGCTGGTTATGTGTAATTACTAGTTTTATTGCCTCAGAAACAATAACTGCAGAACACACATGAGCAAAGGGAGCTGCCTACCTGACCATTAGAGCTAGGGATCGTGGCATGATGGTGTGACAGTCCCCTGTGGCTTTGTTTTACTGGTGGTCACCGATACTGTCCCCTGGGTACAGGAGGGGCATCTGGTAAACTGGCACAGTTGTTCGTACTAACTTGGCATGGGAAGCCGCTGCTCCCCTGTGCGCTGTAATGATGATGATACGAACCAAACTGTTGGGTGACTTTATTCAGTCAATTGAGACAGCAGAGCACACAGCTGGGCTTTGGTTTAGCCCCCAGCTGCCATGGGTGACATACTTATTGTTGGGGTTGAGCGGACCCAGTGATGTCACCCCTCTTCCTCACCCAAGTTCAAAAGCAATCAACAGGCAGAGACAGGAGATAGTGGGAGATGAAAACATTACCTTTATGACTGATAAAAACATGCCAGGAGGAGACACGGCTTAGGTATGGCCAAAAGGCTTGCCTAACCTTCTTTGTGACTAACGTTCCCAAACATCAGGCTTCCTGGGAAGTCGACCTGACCCAACGGGGCCCCCGCAGAGCTCAGAGCCGTGGGTGCGCTTCCCTCAGGGATGGTGGCACCCAAAACATAGTGCGAGGAGTCCAAGGAGCGGAGCCCTGCCAGCTCGGGTCTTTTTCCCACGCTCAACACTCAGATGGGTTTCCCCTCCTCCCACAAGGAGTTCAAGGGCAGAGACTGGCAGTTAGAGACTAGAGGAGGCTTGTTAGCTGTGGAAGCAAGGACCCAGGGGAGAGCAGCTTCCCCACCACCTCTGCACTCTCTGTGCCAGGTCCTGTGCTAGGGACTCTGCCTCCATGATGTCACACAGCACAACTGTCCTGTGAAGTAAGTGCTGTTGTACTAAAGGGACTGACGCTTCGTAAGCGTAGTTTCCCCAAGATCACACAGCAAGAGAGTGAGTGAGTGAGTGAGACCCATCCCTCCATCTGCCTGAGCACAAAGTCTATGCTCTTGGCTGGAGCGCTGTGAAGTCTTAGACCTTTTACATTTATTACTGTTTCTCACCTTAGCCTGCACCTGGACATAGTGCCACATGTCTCTTTTTTTTTTAAGAAGATGTTATTTATTTATTTTTAGAGAGAGGGGAAGGATGGGAGAAAGAGAAGGAGAGAAACATCAACGTGTGGTTGTCTCTTAAGCGCCCTCTACTGGGGCCCAGCCCACAACCTAGGCATGTGCCCTGACTGGGAATCGAACCAGCAACCCTTTGGTTCACAGGCCGGCACTCAATCCACTGAGCCACACCAGCCAGGGCAATATGTCTGTGTTTCTCTGTTGCACTATCTGCTCAACGGGGGGAACAGTCCTGGCTTAGATGAGAGAACTCTGGCAAGGAATAGGTAGAAAAGGATGGTTATGAACAATAGGTAGCTGATATATACACGGATACCCAGTGAATCCACATGTGGGTGAAGGACCCACACTTTACATGGGACAATAGCGAGCCATGCTCTTCTCAAAATGTGCTGTATGTGTGGGCTGACCTTTCTGGGTGAAGGAGGTTAGCCTTGTTTCCCATGAAATGGTGCTTAGGAGATTCTTTCATTCACCTTGTCCATCCATAAAACACTTACAAGGTATCTACCCTGTACCAGGAGGCCTGGTGCTCAATGAGGAGGATGCTTTGGTAGGTAATGCTCGCGTGACTTGGGACTATAAGGAACCATCCTCCTAAAAGGAAAAGTGGTTGAAAGGCTTACAATGTCTGCTCAGCTGTGGTGGGCTCTTGACAGATCTGTTTTCGGCCAGCATAACTCTCATTCTGCTCAGAAACACTTTTTCACTGCATCTGGCACTAAAAGAAAAACACCGTTTCTTTTATGCGACTCACAATACTTCTGACACCCACTGTGTGGGTTTTTTCCCCACACGGCCCAATTTTCTAATTCGCTGGGTATGAGCTGGGTGTCCTGATTGCCTGGAATTAGTGCAGACCTCTCTCGTTAAGGTCTCAGTCCTCGGGACTGCCCCCCACTTCAGATGCCAGTCTCAAGTCCTAGGTTGTCACCTTCTGACCACAGCCCTGTCATTGTTTTCAGTAATTGCTGTAATGGCTCACAGAGTTCAGGGCAATGATTATTTACACTTACCTGCTTATTGTGAAGGGTATGATAAAGGAAACGGATGAACAGCCAGGTGAAGAGGTGCATATGATAAGGTGTGGATAGGTCCCCAAGCGCAGGAGCTCTGTGCCCTTGGAGTTGTGGTGGGCCACTCTCTCAGCCCATGGGTGTGTCCCCCGGCCCAGAAGCTCTGCAAACCTCATGCCTTAGGGATTTTTATGGAGGCCGCATCATGGAGGCTTGATCGATTACGAACTCAATCTCCAGACGCTGTCCCTTCCCCGGAGGATGGTGGGTAGGGCTGGAAGTTCCAAGCATCTAATCATGGCTTGGTCTTCTTCCTACTGTCCAGTCCCCGTACGGGAGCCTACCAGGAGCCATCTCGTTAGAACATGAGATGATCCAGCACCCAGCACGTTCCAAGGGATGTAGGAGCTGTGTGTAAGAGGCTCCTCACCACTCAGGAAAATAAGAGGGTTTAGGAGCTCTGTGTCAGGAGCCAGGGACAGAGACCGAATGCATATTTCTTATTAGTCCCAGCTGCCTATCACATCGCCACGATGACAGAATCCATTCATTCATTCAGTCCCATGCTTGAAGGTGCCTGTGAAGACGTGTTTATTTCTCAAGATTCTCCTTGACTGGGGCCAAGTGGAGGGGGACTTTTGAGCTCAAAAGGGTGGTGTTTTGGGAATGCTCTCGCTCATTTGGTGGTTAGTGAGATTTGGCTTATTTACAAGTATATTGCCTCCTTTCTATTTCAAGTGCGAACATCTCTCGGCTGTCTATGGAAAACTTCCCTAACGTCATCAAACCCCGCAATGCAGCCGTGAAAGTGCGTGGGGTATTTAGACGGCCCAGACCGAGGATTGGTGACTCCCTCTGTTGGGGGCGTTTTCTCAGTGGGGCCCCTGGAAGGGAGACAAGGAAGAGGAGGGGGTGTCTTCCCAGCTGTGTCGTACCTTCTTGCTGCTCTCCGTAGACAAAGTCACTCTATTCCTGTCTACTTTGGGTCTTCTACTTGTAGGCTGGCGCTCAGTCCACTGAACCACACCAGCCAGGGCTCGGTCTTCTACTTGTAATGTTAAAAGAATGATTATTAGGCAGTAAATCCTAAACACAAGGCTTCCCCCTTATTTCTAATGGACTCCCTGATGTTCAAGAATCCAGGTTATTTCCACAATATCCAGCAGGGCTGTCCTAATCTCTGCATCCAAAGTGTCCTTGATTGAAGATCTTACGCTTCTGTCAGGACAGGTGCATTGGTCTTGGTTTGGTTTATAGCATGTTTTTCCTTCTAGAATGTTCTCCTCCCTTTCTCTACCCCCTGAAATACCAGTCCTTCTGCAAAGAGCAGCATGAGTCCCTCTCTTTGATAAAGACCTCCCATAATTGCACTATTTCACTTAGCTATTCCTCATCATCTAAGTCCCACCGTTCTTGTTATCTAACTCACATTATTTTACATGATTTAACTCTTACCCTGTGTTTATTTTTCCTCCCATCTAGATGGAAAGCTCACGCATAGGAGGTACTATTTTTCTGTGTCTTCCGCTAGAGCCCTTGTCTGTTAGCACCCAGAACAATGCTCTGCTCTTGGCAGATGCTCAGTATATAGTCACAGAATAAACGCAGGAGCCCTCATCTGCTGAGGTCCGCTAAATCCTGAGCTCCATTGATAACTCACCCCCGGAAAGGTTTTCAATGGATTGTCCTTTTCTTCCCAGCTTTTCTGCATGGTGAAGTGGAAAGAGCGTAAACTTTGGTGTCAGAGAATCCACCACTTATTCATTCAATGACCACAGCCAAGTTTTCCTCAAAGCCCCTAAACATCGGCTGCCTCATCTGCATAGTGGAGATAATACTTTGCTCCTATGAGGGCAGGAAATCACTTTTGTGGGGAAGCTGGCACAGTGGCTGGCACCAGAAAGATGCATCTCCTTGCACCCCACTTGGACTCCACCCAGACGGCACCTTTGCCTCTGCCTTGGATCAGGTGGCTCCCAAGCGCCCCGTCTGTTCAGTTGTGTCCTGATTGATGAAAGCTTTCTAAGGAAGCTTGACTCGGTGCAAACAAACTCACAAAAACCTCCTCTAAATCTTGTGAAGTTTAGCTGTCTGAGCACATTAGCATGACAAAACCACCTCAGGACACTGCCATTTGTCCCAGTCCAGTTGAAGAGGGAGCCATGTTGGCTCAGCAAAATGACCAAGGGCTCTAAATATATCTGAACCCACAGACTCTTCTTTCTGTGCTTCCCTTCCTCTGGCCCCTTGCCAGCAGCCAGAGACAACTCAGCGACTCCCCTTCGGCCCCACTACCAAAACTGGGAAGGACCTGATGTAGTTAATGCTGTTCAATGAACTGATTGGAGTTGAATGTGAATTCAGCCAGTGCATTACCTCAACCAGCAGTTTTATTTTAAGCCTTTCTGTCTTGTTCCATGATGAGTGATCTCCAGCATCAGCGAGCATGGAGATCTTCTGGAGCAGGGAAATTCTCCAGTCTCAGTCTGCCTGCCCTAAGGTTGACCTTGAACATGGGATAGGCTAGGTTGGCTCAGGTGGGGCATCTCTCTTCTTCCTTGATGGCTCTGCTCCATCCTCTCCTGGGGACAGTTGACATGGACTGGGTTCTGGCTCTTGGTCTGGTGGCTGGTGGTGGCTGGCTAGCGAAGTGACTACTGTATGATAGGCCCCTTCAAGCCTTTAGAAGGTTCTATTCCCTGCCACTGGCACCCTGGAAGGCACCTCCTTCTTCCCTGGAGTGACGTATGTTAACCTTATTCTAAACTCTATCCTTATTTTCTATTCTGAGACCCATAGATTCACATTTTATGTTTTCCAATATAGTGGATGCTGTTTTAGTTAGCATTTCATTAACAGACTTTCCACACTCTAAAAATCCTCATCAATCACCACAGGCGGAGTGGCGTGGCGGAAAGAGAATTAGGCTGTGATGCAGGAGATCCAGGTCCAGTTTGCACTCATCACTGATGCTCAGCATTGCGGAGGCCCACCGCTGGGTGCTGGGTAACCAGGGACAGTTACACTGAGCCTGAGCCTTCACAGGCCTTGGAGGTTTGTGTCCCAGCTCTGCCTCCGGATGACTGTGACCTTGGACAAGTGCATTCACCTGTCTGGGTTATGTGTAGAATGATGGCATTGGAGTGGGTGGAGCTAACTCCCATTCCAGCTGTCAATTTTATGACTCTATGAACAGTAGACGTGCCTTGGAGAATTCATACTTGAAAGTGATATTAGCCCTTCTTGTCTGATACCCGTGAACTCTTTTCTTTGTCTCTTAATTATTTCCATCTTAGTTAATGATGTCTGTGGCTGAGAAACAGCCTGAGATGAGCGCCTTGGCTCTCTAATAGGAGGTGCTGCCAGAATTAGAGGTGGTCTGTTCCCCTTGGTTTCTTGTTTCTGAGTCATGTACACCCCCCATGGTTCCTTCTGTCTTCACTAGCCTTGGACACGCATGTGTCAATAATACCTGTGTGTTTATTTCACCCATTAACCTAATTGCTCAGTATTTGTGCTGTGGCTCTTTCGAATCACATCCACAGAGATGTCTTCCTTGAGCTTTCCTGATGTTCACACTCGTGTTTGCTAACCCTGTGGTTCTCAACCATGGGTGAGTCTATTGCCCCTCCCCACAAAGAACACGTGGCAACCTCTGGAGACATTCCGGTTGCCACACTGAGTGACGACTGCTCTAGACATCTAGTGGGCACAAGCCGGGAATACCCCCTAACCTCTTCCAGCGCACAGGGCTGCCCCGCCACAAAGAATGATCGGGTCCAACCTGTCCCTAGTGCCGACGTGAAGAAACCCTCACATAATGATTTTCAGTTCTTTAACTGCAGAAACCAAATAGGCCCATTTCCACGTGACTAGCATGTGGCATGGGGCCACATGATGAGAGAGAGAGGCATGATTCATCGTTGTGTGACCGACCCTGGGGAGGTGTGCCCAGCCACCTGCTGCGTGTAGTCACGTTACAGTCCCCCAGCACATTCAGGTGGGAGGTGTGCCTAGGACCATGGTGTGATACTTCTTGTAATACTTGGAAATGTCTGAACACTGTTCTGTTGGGACACTTAACCAAATGCAATGCGACTAAAGACCCTCAGGTAATCCGGTGGAGTTATGTTCACAACAGGACACTCCACGGAAGAAAAGCCACGACTGCCGCAATGACTTCTGGGGCTTGGGGTGCCTGCTGGGAGTGGGATTTCGTTTGATGACAATTTTTAGTGCAGTGTCAGGCCCTCTTAATGGACAACAGAGATGCTTTTCTTTAAAAGAGAGGTCATTTAGTCTGGCGTTTTTGTTTTTGCCTTATTTTATAATTCTTGAGTGGGAACTGATGATTCTCTATAAACCTATGCCAAAATATTCTAGAACGATGCTCGTCAAGCTTGAATGTGCATACAGATCACCTGGGAATGTATTACAGTGCAGAGTGTTTGAAAGTACCTCTGGGGTGGCCACCAAGATGCCCCATTTCTAACAAGTTACAGGGGGTGCTGGGCCACAGACACACTGGGAGTGATGAGGTGTTAGAACGTTAACACTGGAAAGAATTTGAAAGGTCATTTGGGCCCAAGCCTACATTTCGAGAATGATGGAAGTGAGACTGGAGATGCTAGGGCTGTCAGGGACAGAGTGTGGTGACCAGATGTCCGCGTTCAGGCCAGTGCTGAAGCCTTCCCCATTCCAGCCTCGCTGCATGCTCGTTTGCAGATCACATGCTGTTGCTGGGTTTCTCTCTTTAGAAACAAGTAGGCGGTGGTCCCCGTGCATTCCACCATAGTCCAAGTGCCATTTCCTTCAGGTCTCTGTCATTTGGAAGCGGACGGTCACCAACACTCGTAACTCTTTCTCTGTTGCTTTCTGCCTCTAGAGAGTAAATCTGGGGAGTGCAGAGAGTGGGCCCGGATGGGCAGAAGGTGGCTGGGGACTGGTGATGGGGTGCTGGCGGGGTACGCAGGTTCCATCTTTGTTTGGCGAGCACACCTCTTCGAGACGGGCTCTAACCTTGCTCACAAATGAATCCCGGCACCCATCAGGCTGGCCCAGGGCCACTACTGATGTGAGGAGAAGCACAGAGTGTGACGCGAACTGGCGTTCCTGGCTGCTGAGATGCAGGCAACAGAGCAAATGCAGCGTCCTGTGGCAGTGAGCACACTCACCGCCCTTCTTCACATGGGGAACGGGTTCTGAGGACCACAGGGTCCTCAGACACTGCATTGGAGGGCGACGGGGAACAGGGAGGGAAGGAGAGAGGAGACCAAAGCCGCCCTTCACTGGAGCCTCCTCATCATTTGTGTGCTGTGATGTCTTCCCTGGTGGCGTGTTGCTTTGCAGGCCGTTCTCATAAGTGACCACCACGATAGGCGTCGGCCATGCCTCTGGGAATTCCTAAGGCGTTTCTCACTCCTCACTCGAGAGTAATGCTTCTACCTTTCTCGTAGAATGGTTATTGTGGCTCAGGCTCGCCTCCCTCCTGTCTACATCCTTACCACTTCCATACTGTAGTAGCATCCAGTGAAGCCAGTTTTTCAAACTGAAGGGAAAAAAATCATTATTTTAAGCCGTAAAAATCCATTGTTTTTCACGGACTTTTTCTTTGAGGGTTTTAGCAGATATCAGACAACAGATTTTTTTTTTTTCCCAGTTTGAATAACAGTAAAACTGGAACATAGCAATTTGGCAATGGACTGAAGTCGCTACTGTGGCTGGTGGGGAGTGGTCCCACGCCAAGAATAATAGGCCCAGGCTATCCGATTGAAATTCACCCGCCTTGTGATTCTCAACTCTGCGGAGGTTGTTCCCTGCAGTATATTAGGCAGGACTCCAGGGGTGGGAGACCAGTGTTCTCTAACAAGATCAGAACCGGAAGAGCTGATTAGGCCTGCGCACGATGGCGCAGGAGTGGGTAATGACTGGTGAAGAGGTCAGCGAGGTGCTCCTGCTTTCCTGGCCCGCGTTTCAGGAGCAAGAAGGCACTCAGTGAAATGAAAATGTAACCCATTTAGTGTGGATGAAATGACATTCTTATGTTTGCAATCCATTAGTAATCTTCGGATTTCAGTGCTCCTTGGAAGCACAGAGGCCAGCTGCGTACACGGAATGATGGATTTTGTAGGTGTTAGAGCAATAGATTGGAATCTGGGTCCGCAGATCTGTGCCCTCATTTCTGCTACTGTTATCTGTAATCAATAAGCGCTCTCAACCCACAGTCCCTGGGTGACGATTGTGGACACAGCTGAGTCCTAGGCACAGATGGTTTTGTCCTCCTAGCATCTGACACACAGTAGGTACTCAGGGTAACTTCTTGAATAAATCAACGAATGAATGAATGAATGTATGAACTAAGGCCAATGAGACCTGTTCCTTACCCTCACGCAGCTTTCAGAAGCCTGTAGTCTGTAGCGAGTTAGTCACATTCCTGTGTCTCATTTTCTCCACCTTAAAAGAAAATAAACTAGACCTTTCCAGGGCTAACCTGCGGAGTTGTACATTCCCACCCTCTTGGATAGGCAGAAATGCTTGACTACAAATTACTGTTAATGTTTAAGTCCTTACATTAGCTGGACTCTAGATAGGACGGTGACCTTCATCTTTGTTCTGATGACATTCAACGCGCCAGTAATGTTAATCACGAGATACAGTCCTCACTTCATTTTCATCAGTCTGCTTCGACCATCGCTAGCCTTGCTTTACCCATCACCTGTGAGCGAGCGGAGAGGCGATGACGAGCTGTTCGGGATTATGGGACATTCATGCTTGTAAAAGTCACATGGATTTTGTACCATGCGTTTTGGTAGGTAGAAGGCAATTGTTTCAGTCTCAAAGAAAAAAAAAAGAAAAAGAAAAGCCAACCCTAATAGTTTCTGGGGTAACAGAATGTTATGGGAAGAGAAGAGCTGGGCTTTGTATCCAGACAGACCCTGCTTTGAACTCTTATCTGTGGGTGACTGCTATTCAGTTGCTTAACTTCTCCGAGCCTAGGCTTCCTTTTGGCCCTGGGGAAGTTTAGAAACAGGGACTTAGCTAGCACGTCATCGCCACATATAACTCTTCTTATTCTGGTGATTACCTGGGTCAGTGCTTCGTGGTAGCGTTGCAGCTACCTCAGTTGGACAGCTAAGGTGACGTGTGTGATAAAAACAAGACCCCACAGGGTGGGTACCTATATGCATGACACTAGAATATTAGGCCCCCCCCAAAAGCTGTCTTTCAAAATACAGTGATCAATTGTGCTTTCAGAACTAACAGGAAAGGGTTGTTTTTCCTGGACGATCTGACCCAAGCTGGGGGACACCCAGTGTGGGTGAATACTTAACACTGGGCCATCTCCCTCATCTTTTTACCCCCTTCTCACTCTGGGTGTGATATCCACTCACACCTATAGTCCCCTTGGGACGAGCATCAGCAAAGGTGTGGGATCCCAGGTGTCCCGCGGACAGCTCTGTGGGTGTCGGAGCAGTTCACGACTGTTCAGCACGGCAGGTTGCTCAGCGAGTGCTGGAACATACACCGAGACAGGTGCTAGGCAGTCTGCAGAGGAGAATCACATTAGCTTTGTTTTCCCACGGAGCCTTTGGCGTCCAGGAGCCCAGCTGGCCCCCAGCTTGTGCTCGGGCCTTGGTGGGTTTCTGGGTCATTGTTTCTAGACTGCTGCCCCGGATGTTCTGTTGAAAGTATGACCTTAAAGAAGAACTGAGCCCCTGCTCCTGATGTGCCTGAACTGACCTGATGGGTGGGCTGAGATGTTGGGGTCAGCAGGGCCGTGTGCAGGTTTAGCCCCAGAATCTCAAAACCATGAAGCCACAGGATGGGGAGAGCTGACTGTCACCTGTCCTCCCTGGTGACTTCGTTTGCTCCCTACTTATCTCTATGTGGTGATTATTACGTCCAAATGGAAGGTAGCAATTGGTAGACTGAAAGGCAGAGTCCTCTCAGCCAAGAGAAGAATCCCATTTCCTGTTCAAGGGGGAAGGACTTAGATAGATTGTATTTATCTTTGTTGGTTCTCATGTTTTCAGAACTGCAAGATTTCTCCCACGTCCTTCAATTACAAAGGCAATAATATATGTTCACAGTCTTTGTGTCAGAAAAAAAGTAAGAAAGCTTAAAAAAAATCACTCTTAACCTTACCCACGGGAGGAAACCCTGCTGACACAGGCATGGCCTCTTCTGTTTAAGCGTGGTTTTCACATACTTGAAATATTGTGGTATGTATATTTTAAGATCTTGGGTTTTCACTTGAAATTTTAGGGTGTAGATGGTTAAATATGAAATTCTCAGCGCCAGCCAATATTTGTCGAATAAAATGAACAATGACATTCTAACATACGGATATTCAATATTCTACTTAATAATATTGACATTTCCAATTTGTTTATTTTTATAACGCTGAAGCAGTCATCTTTGGTGTAACAAGCTTCTTTTGTGTTTCTGATTATTTTCTTCAGATAGATTCCCTGAAGTGTAATTATACACTTGGTCAGAAGGAGAGGAGCATTTTCAAAGTTCTTGGAACGTATTACCAAATCACTTTCCTGAAAGGGTGCGCTAATTTACACTCCCACGAGGAGCATGTGAGAGGCGCATCCCGCCGCAGCCCGGGCAGGGGGCAGGTTAACACGTGGAGGGCGCAGGGGGCCAGCCCCATCCACCTGGGAGGCAGGCCAGAGCAGCTTCTGGTGCATTGAGGGGAAGGTGTTTTTAAATAGGATCTAAAGGGTGAAATGTGTCATGTACTTTAATTTTAAAAATCCAATAAGTGCAAACTGGGGCCCAGAGTAGAGAAAAGCATTTTGGAAAAACTAAAATATAAGCTTTCTCTTGCTCCAGGGACCCATGGGCCAGCCCCTGCGAGCCTCGGAGAGGAGGAAGCTCCATGCTAGGAGCTGATGGTAACCTTGTCTGCCTTCCACACTCAGTGTCAAACATTTCAACGTGAGCCAGGCTCACGCCAAACTCTCTCAGTGACACTAATCCCTGATTTAATTACCCTTGACAGAGCTCGATGGGCCTTAATGAGCTGGGCTCCCTAATGAGCTGCATCTGGAGGTTTTAGAGCGTTACCTGAAGGGTGTGGCCCTCACCCAGGCTAACTCTAGTGGGGGCGGAAACCAGCTGCCAGCCCAGGGACCTCAGTGCAAGTGAGGGGGCAGCCTCCCGTGACCAGCAGTGTGATGCTTGCTTGTAAGTGGGGAGGGGACACATGATATTTTCCTGACCCTAAATCTTTATAAAGGAAGAACTGTAGGGACCATTTTAAGATGTCAGCTACATTCCCTGCTACACAGTCCTCTTTCTGGGGACAAGGATCATTTTGCTTTTTTGCTGTTTAATCAAGGCTCCTTATCGCCGTACCGTAGGGCTGGCTTGGAAGGGTGTACCGCCGACTACTCTGGAGGGACATCCTAACTTGATTCCCAGGGTGACATAGGCCACCCTGTTCCACCCTGGCAGGGTTTCCCCCTGGTCTTCTCTGTTAACTGAGGCAAGATTGCTGCTTTGAAAGTGGGACTTCAACAAGAGGAAACAATAGAAAAAGAAAAAGTCCAATGACTTTGAAAAAGTACATCGAGTTTACAGAATAAGGGTTCCTATGACCTTGGAACAGGTTAACCTTTGCGAGCCTGAGTTTCCTCGCCTCTGAAGCACAGTTGACAGTACCCATTGTTGCAGGGCGCTTGTCAGCATTAATAGCCAGCACGCCCAGGGAACAGAGTGCGGCTGTTAGACCCTCCGCGGGGCTCAAGAAATGGCAGGTGCTTTGTTGTTGCTGTTATTTTCCTGTTCTCTTCTTTACTCGGCTCTTCCCCCAGAAAGAACAAACTACGCAAAGACATGTTGACTCCCAGTCTGAGGAAGGTTGGGGTTGGCGGTGCTTCGCGATCTGGGGGCTGAATAACTCCTGTCCAGCAGCCCGCGTCCTTATTTCGTGGGATCCTCAGGGCCGACAAAAGCTGCTCTCGGGTCTTGTGTCTGCATGTTCCGCCACCTGTCCTGAGACTGATTTTCGTCTGACTTTGGGACTGTTATTATCTCTTCCACTTGTGTGTGGTCCCCAAAGTCCTGGATGTAAATTTCTCACTTGGGGTTCAGACAGACTTGTTCTATGAATGATTAGACAGCCCTGGAAGTTACACCCTCATCCTTGACGCTTGTTTCCTGGGAATTCGTTACATGGCCTGAAGTTTATCGTTCAGTGGGTTTCCCCAGGAAGATGGAGGCCATCACGTGATGAAATGTGGCAAATCTTCGTCTCCAGGTCTGGCTGGGCACATTGATCTGGTTTTAGAGCCGGAGTCACACTGATGCTGGCACCGTCTTCCCTTGGAAATTGCGCCTTTGACAATCCGAGGCTGATTCCCTCTCTGTTTGCAGATTCACACTTCTTTTTCTGACTGTTTATCACATTTCTATTTCATGCTGATAAGGAATTCCAACCCTCATGTCATATTCGGAGCAGAGATAGTGATTGCTGTGTCCCAAGACCAGTTGGCTGGGCTAGGCTTCGCTAGGTTGGGTTGCTAGTTGTAGCCACTTCTCCAGTTCCTCTCCGATCCATTCTGTACCACCAAAGAACTCTTCCCTCACGTGCCCCTGCTGGAGTTAGTCGTTTAGATTCTTGTCTAATACCCAAAGAGCAAAAACACCCTGTCGGAATCACAGAAGGAAAAGAAGAGTCATTTTATCACAGATGTTTCTTCCAGATTTTAATTTCAGCATTGCTTATAGTATCTCATATTTGGCGCACACAAAGCACAGACAGACACGTACCAACTTCAGAAATAGCTGTGGTACTGTGAGTTCCCCAAACTAAGGGGAAGAATATTTTAAAAACTGTAGGCTTTTTCAAAAGCAACTTGTTCGACTTTTGAAAGCAATATGTGGAGACTTTGAGGATAAAAATTTCAACTCTCATAAAGTTTGACTTTTAGATTTTTGATTCAATTAAGCAGTCTTTGAATTCACCATTGAAAAGTCCCAGGTATGGAATCCCTTTGTATGTAATAAGAAAACTATGGGTGAGTGTAGCCTACAGAGGTAAGAAACACTCTCCAGAGAGGCTTATGAAAAGCGGAAAATGGATACCCTTTTGGTTTTTCTTTTTGCACAGTACTTCCAAATTATGACTCCCCTTCAGAAATGTGCTATTTGCTCAAATTCATCTAATGACAAGAAATTATGTGCATAACCTTACATTCCCATGTAGGGTTGTAATTAAGAGATAATAAAGACCCCAAGCAATTTGGCTGTTCAGTTGAAACTTACATTTGTATTATTATTATTATTATTATTACCGTCTTTACCAGAACCTGCTGATTGTTTCACCAGGGCATTGAGAGTTACCATTGTAAAGAAATTGCTTCTGTCTGCAATAAAGGTCATTTTCTCTTGGTGCATAAGTTGACATGAAAAATGACATCTACAGCAAACATTTATGTTTTGAATCAGATGTGTACAGGATGTGATTGACCTGACAGACTGTTTAAATAAATCATCAGAATGGGATGCCAGCCACCCAACAGTTTGGAAGGAACTGGAGAGTGAAATTGTAACACGCTGGGCCAGCGGTGTCCGATGGCACCTGTGGCTGTGACCCAGTTCAGCAGATTGCCCGCACGATGGTAGGAGACACCCAGTGGCGTGCCGAAGGGTCTTCAGATCAACCGTGCATCGCAAGAAAGAGGTGACGCGCTCATACAGAGAGGGGCGTTGACTGGGCACAAAGCCGTAGCCGGAGTCGAAGGGCAGACGGCACAGTGCTTTGAGTCTTGGGCTTCCGGCGCAGACGCGGTGGGTCAGGGTCCCGCAGCCGTTTGGTTGTAGAGGAGGTGCCGGGGGTGGGGAGAATGGCAGAAAATACTGTGACGTGGTAACGAGCTGGCTTAGATGTCAAGGAAGACGACAAATGGGGGAACTTCTCGGAATACAACGCATTAACCATGGGGTCTTCTAGAAACCACTACTTCACAATTTTTAATTGAACAGTTTAATTTTTTTATAGAAGAGAGAGGCCATAATGAAATTTCTTGAGTGTTCCGTCGACATTAAAGTCTTTCACATCCAGGAATGTCAAGCCAACAGAAATAAATTTCAGACATATTGGAGAAGATCAGATGAGGGGAGTGGAAAGGTGACTTTTGTTTAAAAAGTTAAAACTTTTTTTCTTTGCCACCCAGATGACTAGGGCCTGATGATGACCTGTCCAAGACGCCTGACAATCCCAGCGATGGTTCACCCTGCTGAATACCCTTGACGCTTATTATTTATGCTATTTATTTGTCATGCAGTGTATGTGAGATTTAAAATACCACTTCCTTTTCCCATGTACTTTGAGTCTCCGATCACAATGCCTATTTCCTTCTGGTGTCATGAGAAATAACCACACCGAACCCAGTCACTTTCGTGGTATTCTTGATGATTACTTAGCCCAGGCTCCCTGGGAAACAGATCCTAAAGACTCAGTTCTGCAACTTTCTTTGCAAGGCAAGGAGTGGAATACTAAGGAGAGAGGACTGGGAGAGGGGGGATAGTAAGAAGAGATGTGCAATGATGTATTATTCTAATGGCCACTGCTTCATGACACCAGAAAGAAGACTCTGCAGCTCACCTGACACACCCATTTGGCTCTGCCATATGGGAATTCTTCGGACAGGACCGTACCACACATCTTAGAGCGGTTTGTGGAAGGCAAGGAAGAGAGAGCATTTACCTGCCTGGCTTTTTTCCTTGTCCAAGTTCCCATCAATCAGTGTGTGTACCTCAGGAGGTACCTGTGCTTCTAGGTCGCACCACCTGGCCCCTTTAGTGGCCACTCAGCAGGCCAGACCTCAGACCCTAAAGTGTGCTGTGACATCTGATGCGGAAGTTGCAGGAGACGCCAAGATGGAAGGGCGGCGGCCAGTTTGCCTGGTTATATTGTATGTCCCTAGCCAATGGGAAGGTCTGTCAGTCCCAGGCCATACCTGATTGGTCAGTTCAATTCATCAGTCAAAGAGACATCTGAGGTGGAAGGAACAAGGCCTTGGAGGCAGGTGAGGCCTAGGAAATCAGATGAAGCCCATGAGATGTATCTGAGAGCATGATGGTGATGATGGTGGTGATGATGATGAAGAAACACTGCCAGCAAGTAATGGAGCCAGGAAAGTACTTGAAGAGGTCAACAGGAATCAAGAGGGGAATTTTTCAGTAGAAGGATAGGTTCAACAGTCTTTATTTAGAGAGGTGAAGGTCAAGAGAAGTTCTAATTTGTGATTATAGATTTGTTCACAACATC
Source organism: Desmodus rotundus (assembly GCF_022682495.2). NCBI lineage: Eukaryota > Metazoa > Chordata > Mammalia > Chiroptera > Phyllostomidae > Desmodus > Desmodus rotundus. Next base: position 94,089,211 of record NC_071398.1, read on the forward strand.
TTGGAATATTAAAAATAAGGAGCATCCTTTGAAGCTTGAAGGAGAGACTTAATTTGGGAGAAAGGAAAGGAGGTATGATTATTGGTTAATATAGTGGGTAGTAAACAGAGCGAATGTATTACCCTCAGAGGTGATACTGTCAGAAAATACAAATTGGTTGAAGAATAATTCAGGCGAGTTTATATTTTATGGAGCCATAATCGGCCACTGGGAGGAAATTAAGGGTGTTTAGGGCACTAACCCTAACCCTTTGAGATTGAGATCACCAAAGATAGCAATGTCCTTCCTTTAATATACTTGGTGTCATTTTCAGTGACTGAATCCTGGTCTGAATGGATCATTGGTCTGAGCCTCTATGGAGTGTTTTTCATACCTATTTTTATCATTAATATCCATGGTAATTTCAGGGGCTTTGTCCCTTGTGGGAGGTGCGGGGAGATGTGGAGGGTGCATCAGAACTGGTGTCTCCATATCTAGGAGGGATGATGTTCACCTTAAAGATTAGGCTGCCTTTGTCAGTTAGCATTTTAATTCTCCTCTCTACCCAGTGGGGAATTAAGTGGGCGCTCAATCCATTTGATCTTTGCATAGTCCTTTGAAACAAAAATACATAAAATACATCAGTTCCATCATCCTCATTCTTTGCCTAAGTTAATCTCTGTAGTTGGATTTTCTTCTCTCTGTTTACCCAAATCCATGCACCAAAAGGCTTGGGCAATTCTCATTTCTCTATAAAACCATCTTTGACCACTTCATTCCTCACGCCTTTTCACTGATTTAAATCATTTGACGTTTACTGTCTTTATCATGAATACTCAGCTTTCTGCTCCCTTGAATTGGCTGCGAATCACTTTGTGCATGCGTGTTGCTCTAACCAGATGTTAAGCCCTTTTAAGATGGGCAGTGACCTCTTTCAGGTTCCCCCAGCTTAGGGCGCAAGTCCAGGCACTGGGCTGGTGCGGAGCAACAGGCTGGCAGGTCCGGGGATGTCTGTGCCTCCATCTGGACGGACCAGGGGCAGAGGGTGGCTCTCTGCAGCCCCGTGTGGAAGTGCTTCCTCACTGCTGTCGGGTAATGAAAGCCATCCTTAATTTGCAGTGAGAGCCATAAAAGTTACTGCCCCTCTTAGTGGTGCTAACTCTCTTATCAAGACATGCCAGTGAATCCTAAAGACCTCCTAATTGGTAATAAAGAGAATGTAATCTCCTATCTGATTTTGAAACAACATTTGCCTTCCCTATCTGTGTCCTGTTGTTCCTCTGGGCAGTCGCTTCTGTGGTAGCTGTTAGCGAAGTGCTTCAGGCAATATACATACATCAGACGTGGAAATTCGGCTTCACTGAGTCCCTCCCAGGCTCAAAGCCGAGCTGATACCACAGAGCTTCCCCAAAGTGGCAGCAAGCTAACACTCGCCCCTCACCCAGTCTGTGCTGGGTCTCGGGCCTGCATCTTCTCTCTCCCGGAAAGAATTTTGAGGGAGGGGATTCATTTGCAATGGGAGGCAGAGAAGAGACATGGAGTGAGAACGACTTGAATAATTCAGCCTGGAACATGCTACTCAACTTCTGTCAGCCTCAGTTCCATGGTCTCCCAGATGCTCTTCGAGAGGATGAGAGGAGGTGAAAACAAGAAGGAGGCATGGGCAAGTGGGGTTAGTTGGGGCTTCGTTGGCAGGTTGAGCCTCCTAACCAGGCTTCCGGCTACCTGCTCTGAAGCCAGGTGTTCATCGGTGGGCCGGGGAAGGATGCTGGTGCCCTGTGCTGCTTAGAAACAGCTGTGGTGTGCGCACTGGAAGGGAGAGTCAAGCCCTGGGGGGCGGGGGGAGCAGCTCCCAAAGCCTTGTGATATTCAGATGTGCATCCGAAAGGCTTCCTCCCAAACGTCCCTTATTGGAGAGGGCAAAATTAGTTGCCCGGAAATCAGACCTTTCACAGGATGGGCCTGTCCCCTCTTAGGCAGGGTGGAAATAGTCTGGGGCTAATCCTTTCACTTCTTCCTCGCTGAGGGACCACCAGATTCAGCTTTGGGCCTGGGGTTAGCTCACAAGTCAATCTGGAGGCCTCCCCAAGACTTGGCTGTGCCAAATGCCACACCCCTGGCCAAGAGGTCATCAGTTGACAGTGCCAGGGTGGGAAGGTGCAGCTTGGAATACATAGCTGCTGTCTGTTGAGGAAGTCTGCTGTCGAGAACCCGGAACTCCTAACAAAGAAAGAAGTAGCCCCTGGGCCCCCAGGAGCCCCCTGGGTTGGGGTGAGGATAAGAAGGAGGGGTAGGAACGTTGGGGTCTACCTTCTGTGATCTGATTGCCACCATTGGGCCACTGACCTACGGTTGTATATTCTGTCGTCCCTGGAAAAATAGAAACAGAACCTACCCTACCTCCCCCGTGGGGTTCTGATGAGAAGCAGCTGCCCCACATGTCTGCAGGAACTCGGTGCACCCCAAAGGATGCTGGGTACTTGGTAGGCGTTAGTGGAAAGAAAAGTCCAGTAACGACCCTTTGCATGAGTTTTCCCCTTTAAGGGAACGGTGTGAACATTTGTGTGGCACTTGGTATTGACCTTCCACGTCTCCCACTGACTGTTGGACGGAAGCCATCCCCTCCCTGTGGGACCAGTAATGTGTTCCACTCAACAGCCTCGATTCCGTCCACGAACCCTTGCAGAAGAATGGGTTTCTTCACCCCTGGGGGTACCTGACCCTGTCCGGTCCAGCTGCTGGTGGCTGGTGTGTGGTTTCAAAGTAAGTGAGGCAGAGCCAGCTGCTCTGGGCATTCCTTGGAGTGTTGAAGGGTACCCTGGCCTGGGAGCTGGGGGCTGGCACCCCCTAGAGGGAAGCCGGGGTGAGGGTCCAGCAGAGGCTGTGCTGCTGGGTGTGTAGACTCTAGCTCTCTGTCTCAAGGGATCTCCTCCCTCAACCTTTTCCCATAATTGACTGCAAGCAGGTTAGAAGACCTCTTAGATCCTGGACATTTCTGCCTCCAGGGCTTCGAAATAAGGAGGGTGGTTCCCGTCATCTCCTTTGTGGAAACTCAGTGAGTCTGGTGAGTTAGGTAATGTCTGGACAGAACGCTGGCCGCTGTGAAGGCGGGAGTGTAGGGCTGAGAGGGGACATGAGTGGCCAAGTCACCAGGATGGGGCGTGGAGCCCTCATCTGTTCAGTGGGATCTGAATTGAATGTGGTATCGGGGGTCCTAGGGTGGGATAGGGTAGACAGAAATGGGAGTGACCCCATTGTACTCTATAACAGTCTTCTCTCCGGCACCCTTGACCTTGCTTGACCTTGTACTGCGAGGCTCTGCCCTGCTGCCCCAATCCAGCAGCGGTCAGGTACTTCTGAGTTGTCACTGCTCAGCTCCCAGACATCACGACTAATCAGGTTGACAGGAGGCAAAGACAGCCCTCCTGTCTGGGTACCATTTTGGTGGCATGATGCTCTGCCTCTCCAAGAACAGGCGAGATGTGGCTCCTGTCACTTCTGGTCCCTGTGTCCCTCCTGCTCCAAGCCTCCAGCCATCCATGGGTCCATGTGAACTCACTGGGATCTCTCTCGTTCCTCAAGGACACAGGTTTACCCTCACTTCCTCCTCGTTGCAACTTATTTTAAAACCACTTTGGCTGGAGGAGAAAGGGATTTGGCAGGTCACAGTAGGGTCCCCATCAATCTCTTTTTCCCCCCGATACCCTTGAAGTGCTCCAGGTAGACCAGTATATCCTTCCTTGGCATTCACGCCTCGGTTCAGGCCAGGGACTGAGGCTGCCAGCTCTGTGCTAAGTGGGTCGAGAGGTCCCCTCATTTGATTGCATCTGCTCCCACCCAGATGACCGTATCCCAGAGCCTTTCTGTTCCGCCAGCCTGGCCACTATCAGGTCCTCCACCAGGACTCCCCCAGCTTGAACTTGTGACCCATTTAACCTGCCTCCCGGCTCAAAGCTGGGTCCTCACCCCAAAACACAGATTCTTGAAAGGACATGTGGAATGTACGCCAGAAGCCTGCCTCTTTACCTGACTTTAGGGCCTCTCAGATCAGCAGATCACATGTAAACTGAGAGCTAATGGAAACCCAAAGAAGGTGGAGGAGCGAAGGAGATGGAGGCGGAAACCCTTTCACAGATCACTTTTACGCTCTGGGCAGTAAAATGCTGTCTCCCTTCGTTTCACCCCACACCCCAGGAAGTATAAGGGCGGGTAGATGCTCAGAGACTGCCTGCTCAGGGAAGGTAGTATCTTGCCCACATCACACAGCCGACCTGGGGGCAGCACTGCTGGCTGCACACCCAGCTCCCTCCGATTTCAAGGACCAGCTTGAAATGCCCTTGCCTTGGAGTTCACCTGGTTCCCTCTTTCCATTTCCCTGCTGAGCAAACGGAGTGTGTGCCACTAGTTCAAGGTCACTGGCTTTTCTTAGGGGTATAGACCTCTCCGTCTTTCACCTTGCATCCTTCCTCTAAGGCACCCAGCACTCCCTTCACCTCTGCGGGAGTATAAGGATGTCTGGTGGCCCCGTCTCTGAGTCACGATCACGATGAAAACCTTTTATTTTCACGTGTAGTTTACAGAAGGGTAAGGTTCACTTGGATGTTCCGACACTGGTGAGCTGCTTTTTGTAGGAAGAAAAAGCCGAAGCAGCAACAATAAACTACAGCAAAAACAAACAACACCTGGCTTAAGGAAGTTTCCAGTCAGAACTCTTCCGATTCCTCCGGGATGGAAACGTCCCACGCTTGCAGGCCACCTGCGTTCCCTGAGCTCAGCACAGCGATCTAATGCACACACAAACCTGAGATGACCAGAGGGCGTGCTGGTACTAGATCCCCTGAGCTCAGTTCAGCAGAGGGAGAGGCTCTTGCTAAGGAGACTCTGGGCACCAGCACGACCCTGTGCCAGGGACATGTCTTCACCCACTGCAGCTGGAGCACATTGTCCAGTCAGGTGGGCATCTTCTTTCTAACAGCGGGGCTTCTCCCATTGAATTCCTGCAGCTACGAGAAAAGCTAAGGCCAACGCTGACTTAGACCGAGAGATGGCCGGTGTGAGTGAGCTGGGGAAGGGGAGGCTCATTATTGAAGACAGTGCTGCCAGTTTGGAGTGGAGGACCCTCCTCGTGCCTGGGACTCGTGAATATTGGCACCAGAATAAGCTTGCTTAAGAAAAGGCAAAAGAACCTCAGCAGCTGAGGGAACTCAGGAACTCCTGGGAACTAGCCTTAGGAAGGTCTTTTCAGTTTGAGGAAGTGAGTTTTGGGGGGGTCTGGTCTTGGATTCTTAGCTTTGTGTGAATCCCCACCAAGGAACCGCTTTGGGGTGCCTGGGGGAGGAGAAAGCCCTTTGTGAAAAGGTGGTGGTAAGTGAATTCATAACCACCGGTATGGCTCAGGGCACCACCCTGGCTTCTCGGTGCTTGGCTTCTGTTCTGTTTTTATGTAAAATTTCCCAGTGTTGAAATCTCACCAGGGCCGTAGAGGACGTTTTTAACGTGCGTGCTGTGGTTGCAGCTCAGCCTTTTGATACTTCAATTAGGTATCAAGTAAGCAAACAAACACGCTTCTCCAGGGCCTCCCAGCTCAAGATCAGAGAGGAGAGCTCCACCGTGGCTCCGTTTTCCAGTGCTCAGCCACCTGGCTGCTGCTTTTGGTGTCGAGTGGAGCACATAAACATCCCCAAATGTTGCTGCTCTTGGGTGCCATGCAGAACAGGAAGGAGAAGGCGGTTTCCTGGCTTATTTATCCAGGTCTTGACCATGACTCCGGTGGACCATGGGGCAAGGCACCCAGCTTCTTTCAACCGCCCCTTCCCTGCCCCCGTCTGCCCTATTTCTCTTCCTGCTATTTTTGGACAGAGAGACAACTTCCACTGGTTGATCGTCATCAAGAAAAGGCAGGTTGTTCATGGGTATACTTGAGGCAGTTCTGTGTGATACTGAGAATGAGGAGCAATTATAACAAAAGGCAGACGGGAGGCAGAGGCAGCAGAGAAGGCACTAAAATAGCCCACAGCTGAATCCACATTGCCGGGTGTGGGCAAGTCCACCCCAGGAGTGGAGGAGTCCTGGGGGGCCTGGCTCTCAGAGCTCGGCTGTTTCAGCTTTGGAGTTGCTCAAATCAGTGACAGGTTTGGGACAAAGGGAGAGAAGGAGAGGGACCCAAAATGTCCTCTGCATTTCTGCAGTTTCTTTTGAGTTGAGAAGGACTCTTTAGCCAGAGCCTCCAGCCAGAACCTTGTTTCCATGGCAACCCACTTGCAGCCTGCAAAGCTGACAGCCCACTCTGGAGCTAGTGTTGCCGAACCAGCAAATGGAATAAGACACGTTTTGTTTCCTGGGTTATTAGCATTAAATACACACACACACACACACACACAGAGGTATGTAGAAATCTGCGTGTTTAGTAGCAGATTTCGTTTTTCCTCTGTTGACCTGACACATGTGCAGTCATTTAGCACTTCCTCTGCACCGGGTTGGTGAGGAAGACACAGTCTCTGTCACCGATGGAGCTGCTGGCTCTGGTGGGTCATCACACCTTGAGCTCCGTCAGGCATTGAGGTGCTGGTGGTCCCCCAGTGCCGAGGAGCTTGTGGCCGACTTTGGTAGCTATGGAAAGGCTTCCCGGGGACAAGGACATTCAGGCACTGACAAATAGGAGTGATAAAAGTTGTTCAGGTGGGGGAGATGTGAGGAGAATGGAATTCCCATGGGAGTAGCATCTATTCAGTGGGAAATAAACTGAATCATGGTTTTGGTTCTTGCTGTGTTCCTGAGACCCCCTCACCTCCAGTAGATTCTGGCCCCCAGCTGCTGAAGGGCGTCTGGGTGCAGAATTACCACCGTGGGCTCATTGCACGGCTGTGGACCAACAGCCCTTCCCAGGCCTTCACCTACATGCTCGCTTTCGGGGACAAGCACGTTTTCTACCGCTGTGGTGTGGCTGTGTGAGCCTGGCAAGCCAGGCGCCATGGGGAGCTCAGAGGGCCGCCTGGGCTGGTTCTAAAAGACAGCTTGTAATGAAATACTTGAATTTTTAGTTGTTTGGGGATTAGAATACCCTCTCCCTAAGACATCCCCACCATTAGTTTGATTCTCCAGGTAACAACTTTTTAAAAGAGGGGCGTACCTGTTCTGAACTACCTCAGTGGTCTTTGCTTTAGCAGGTTTCTTTATGCTCCTAGGGGTAGGCTAATCTGCATATTGACACCGAGAATATAAAGATAAATTACTTCTTTCAGAGCACTGGAGAGCGAGGCCCACCTCCGTGATGTTCCACAAACCCCCCCCCCCCGCCCCCCGAGATCGGTGCCTGTGAACGCCCCGTGCATCATAGTAATTGGTGATAATTGAAAATAACACCCATCATCCTTAAAGAAGAAGACCAAAGCCACCCCAACTGATTGCACTTTTATACAAAGGCTATTTTTATTACCAAGCATCCCTAAATACTCAGATGGTCGTTATCACATCCTCCATATTACTACCAACGTATATTTAGTCTTTTCATTCATTCAACACTATGTTCAAGGCAGTGTGTTGGGATATAAATATAAAAAAGAACAAGTCCTATTTTCAAAAGTCTTACAATTTACTGTGTTTGTGGAAGGGAGGGTGGAGATGTATAAATAAATATGATACAGAGCTGAATGAAGTAATAGCTATATTATATATGTGTGTGTGTGTATATATATATATCTCACTGTGCCTCACACATACCACATTTTACAAGTATAAAGTGATCGATAGGGTAAACAAACATGCTGTAAACACGCACAGAAGAAATGATTCATTTTGATGGGTGTCCAGGGCTTTCAGGACAGAAAGGCTTTATAGGGGAGGCAGCATGTACGTAGAATTTCAAAGAGCGAGTGATCTTTTGTAGGTATAGAGGAGAAGGGCGATACTGGCAGAGGACACAGCGGGACGAAGGTGGGGCAAGGTGAGGGGCGCCTGGGGATGGCGAGTGGTGCCGTGAGGAAGGCCACAGTGTGCGACACCTGGAAGCAGACCCTTGCTTTTGGAGGGCCTTGAATGTCGTTTTGCCTTTGTTTTTCTGGTGGGGAGGGCGGGAACTGAGCGGCTACTGAAGACATCTGAGGAGGGAAGTGATGTTCTCGTGCGTATGGCTTTTTGTCGGTGAACCACGTACTCCCAGGAGTTCGCAAGCTCCACCGGTGAGGCGTTGGTCCGCTTCGCCCACTCAGATGTCCCGAGGACTTGGCTCAGTGCCGCGCACACAGAAGAGGCTCAGTGGGTAACCATCGAATGGGGTTCTGCCAGATCTTTAGGAATTTATTTCTGGGGATCATGTGAAAGGAAGGACATGGGAAGGCATCCAGGCAGGAGATTCAGGGTGGAAAGCCTTTCTAGAAGCTCTAGAGAAAACCTATGAGCCTGAGGCTGGGAGCGACACTGAGAAGGGGAAGAACACGGTGGCTGTGTGAGTGCAGGGCTGAGGGCCGGGTGTGTCCCTTGTATATTAAAAACAAACAGCTGTCTAGGGCTGCCATTGACCATGGCTCAGGACTGCAAGGGTTGGGGGTGGAAGGTGAGGTGCCCTCGGGAAATTCACGTGAGCACTCCATTAAAGGGGCGGTTGGAGAGTGGAGCTCCACACGGGACAGGGGGACCACAGTGAAGGATGTGGGGGTCACCAGGACAGGTAATTGTTGAAGTGCAGGGAGTCAGGCCCGGGGTCTCCCTGGAAGGGAGTGAAGCGGAGATCGGTGAGGACAGGAGATGGAACCCAGGGAAAGCTTGTCTTTAATGGGTAGGAAATTCAAAACTGTGAGACTCGGTAGAGAAGTCAGGACTGAAACTAGGAGAGCAGAGGGTCAGAGAATTCCGAAGAATGTTTTCTGCTGGAGGGTGTGACCGAGGAGCTCAGGTTGGAAGGAAGCAGGGAGGGTGAAGGCTGGCAGGAGCCCACTGCCTTAGATGAGAGGTGCGAGTACTTGCAGCAGAATGGGGGAATTAGAAAACATCACAGGAAGGTAACAATGTTGGGTGAGGGGTGCAGCACAAATGTGTTTGGCAATGAAGGAAAAGAAAGACCAGGGTTGAGTTTCAGGGGGAATCAGGGTTGATAAGGACTTTTTATATTTTATGAAGGGAAGTATGCTTGTGAGCTAATGGGATAGAAACAGTTATGTAAAGATTTAACAATACAAACTTTTAGTTTCTATAATATGGGGAAAGTATTTTGACTCTGAGCAAAGGAGCATTGTAAGACACATGCTTCCATCTACACAGAAAATAATACACCTGAGTGTGATTTTACTTTTATTTATTTACTTACTTTAAAGATTTTATTTATTTTTAGAGAGAGGAGAACGGAGGGAGAGAGGGTGAGAAACATCAATGTGTGGGTTGCCTCTCGCGCGCCCCCTACTGGGGACCTGGCCTGCACCCCAGGCACATGCCCTGACTGGGAATTGAACTGGTGACCCTTTGGTTCGTAGGCTGGCACTCAGTCCACTGAGCCACAGCAGCCAGGGCCTAAGTGTGACTTTAATACGATCATGTCAAACACAATGCATAAACACGACGTTGAGTCTTACTAGTAACAATTATCCAGGCGGTCTCAGATTTTCTCTCTGGAAAGAGGGCTTCTCTCTCTCAATACTGTGAGGTCATCGATGTGGTGACATCATGGTCTGTCTGTCTGTGCCTGCATCACCATTGCCCAGTGATGGTGACATGGTCCCAGGAAGGATGAAAATGAGGTCCGATGGATTAAGAACTTAATAGTCCTGGATTTGGGTTTCATGGAAATGTTAGGAATCCTAGATATTGAGGTACTTTGGAGGTCACTGGGTCTCTCACCTTGTCCTCCAGAAGATTTCCATTACGAGTGTTCCAAAATTGTGATATCCTGCCCACTGTTCGTATGTCTGGGCTCTTCAGTGGTGGAGGTGTCCGTGTAGATGGGAGAAATGGTCTCGCGGCATTTCATGTGCTTGTTCTTCCTTTCGGCCAGCTAGAGAGTCGAGTTGGCGTAGAAACAAACAGAAGAACATTTTCCCATTTTTTCTTAACCAAGTAACACAGCCAAATAGAAGCAGATACAATTCCCCCCTCCCTCTGTGGAAGTTACAGGTCGTGTCTTGCTCCAGAGTGCTAGGGAGGAGCGATTGGGCAGATCCAGGGAGCTGGCTGAGATGCGAGCAGAAAGAATTCCCTCCGGGAACCTGGAGACCACCGAGTTTGGCTCAATGCAGGGGTCTGAGTCTGTCAGTGGAACGGGAACCCACACGGGCAACCCAGAGGGGCTTTGTTTTTTAAAAATTATTCAAGAACGGGACTAATGACAGCTGCACATCAGCACCGAGAGAAGTGGTCAGAGAAAGGGAGTGGCTGAAGAAAGGGTGCCTCTCCAAATTCATCATGTGCGGTGATTTAGCTTATTCCAAATACGGAGGAAAACGTTCAAGGGAAAATTTAGGATACAAATCTCTATGTGGTACAATACAAGTTCTGTGAAATTAAGTGTTGCCCATTTGCATAGAAAGGGTACCTGTGGGAATATTATACCCCAGAAATCTGTCATGATAGGATTGTGAGTGAGTATTATTTTCCTCTTTTTGTTTTACATACTCGCGAAGACTTATATAATGAGACTATTTTATTTTGATAAGCATACAGGTTGTTTAAACCTGAACTTAAATAGTGTGAAAGTGTTAATTGCACATGTGCTCCCTCCTATTGTTTCTTTCCATTTAATTTTCACCTGAATAGGGTCTGGGTTTGGGGGGCCTAGTTTTATTCTCCCTGTGGGCTAGTGCTTACAGGCAGACCTGGGATGAATCAGAGCTGGCTTTGTTTAGACTGTAGACCAGACCAAATCAGAACTGACCTGTTTGCCAGATACTTCCCTGTGGGTGGAGAGGGCCGGCACCAAGGTCAGGGGCACCAAGGGCAGGGGCACAGTGCTGCTCCTCTTGGTCTGTTGGACGTGGAAGGGGCTGCCATGGCTCCTGCCCTCCTGCCTTTCTTCCTCCCTCTCCTCCTGCCCCAACCCTCAGTCCTTTCCTCCTCTGCCCTTCCTCTTATTCCTCCCTCTGCTCTCCTGCCTCCTCTTCTTCCTCCCCCTCCCTCCCTGCTCTTTTCCTCAGCACCTTCTCTGATGGTCAAGTACTCTATTGCTCTGGTTGAGCCACGTGCTGGAGGATGAAGAGCTGGCATAGGGCTGGTTCCTGGACATCACTGTTAAATGCACCAGGAGCCAGCAGACAGGCAAAATGAGTGTTTTGACTGTGGCCCCCTAGAGCAGACCATTTTTAAAAAATGATTAAAAAACCATGTGTGTCTGTGGTGATTGAACCGTCGTGCACCTTGGCTGTGCTGGTGGATATATGACCCTCCGCACACGATAAAATTGCATAAGACACACACACACACACACACACACACACACGAGTATAACTGAAACAGGAATTCTGAATAAGGTCATTGGATTGCATCGGCGTTAATAGCCGGGCCGTGATATTGCAGCGTAGTTCTGCAAGATGCTACACTATAAGTTGGTGGGAACTGAGTAATGAATATGTTCCATCTTTCTGGATTTCTTACAACCACAAGTGAGTCTATAATTACCTCAAAATAAAAAGTTTAATTAAAAAAATGAAAAATACACACAAGCCATTGATGTCACGTAAGAGCCATTGCCTGTGTGGCTCAGGATTCTGCTCTGATAGTAAAAACAATGGGTTTTAAACAAATACCTATTAAGAAATCATTATGTATTAGGCACTATGCCTACTAGGCACTCTACATGCATTATTCTCTTCAAATGGGTTCATCAGCTGTACGATGGGCATAGGTATCCTCACGCAACATACAGGGAACCCGAGGCTTGGAAAAGTTAAGTAACTTGCCCACGCTCTCCCTGCTAGTAAGGAACCAGCCCCGGCGCCTGACTCCGAAGTGTGCCCACTTAATCACTAACTTCACTCCCTCCGTGTTCTGTCAGGTAACCCGTTTGCCCCGAGTGACACCGAACTCGGTTCGGGAGGGGTGTCTTGTCCCTCCCCAGCCATCACTTCTCAGCATCGATCCTGTGGGGCTCATTCCCCGATGAGTCTGTCTACATACTTGCTACACTGATTTATATGAGCCATTTTCCTCTCTCTAGTTTACTACTCAGTTTTACTATCCATCAGGTTTATGTCCTGCTAGTGGACAGGTATGCTTTTTAAAGTTAAACTCTTTCTCTTAGGTTTCTGTGGGAAAGTCCTCACTCCCTTTTTACCCACTAATTAATTACCAGGATTCGGTGGGGCTTGTCCCTGTTATCTGTCGGTGTGGGGCAGGCGAAGAGATAAATCCCATGGCCAGAACTGGGAGAGTGTGGCAAGATTGGGACGGCTGGGCAGCTGGAACTGGGGCAGAGATTGGGCTCATGGAGATGAGAGCAAAGAAGTGAGTAAACCAAGTAGGTGCCCAAAGGGGGAAGACAGAACAAACACAGTCCCAAAGAGGCAGCTATAGAACTGTCACATCCAAAGGAAGCCAGGTGGGAGTAGAAGAAGGCAGGGATGAGAACAAATTCAAGGTCAGGAGGAGACAGCATTGAGGAAACTTGGGAATTGGCATGTATGCCTCCCAGGAGAAACGAGCAGTTCCAGCACCTGGATAGCACCACGTGGTGGCCCTGGCTCTGAGGTACTGCTGTTAAGACTTTAAATACTGAAGCTTGATGTCCTAATATGGTATGATTTTAGTTCAGGGGATGGTGGGGGGGTGGGGAATGGTCTCTTTTCCGCCACACAGAAGCCGGACACAGCCTCAGGTGGGTATGGCCTGGTTTGGGGCGAGTGCAGGGGTTCGGAGCTGATGGCTTCTCTGGTGAGTTGCTGAGCCCGTGCAGAGGAGGCTGCAGTGCGGGGAGGGCTGCTGGCCACATGCGTCTACTCTGGGTCTACTCTGTCTGTGCTTGGATGTCCCTTTTCATGGGGCATTTCGTGCAGGGTTGGGAAAGAATTGGTCAGCTAGTGTCAAGTTCAAGTTAGCTCTACAAAGATCGCCTGATGGGAAAATGAAAGAGAACCTTCACAACCAGCCATAAGGGAGAGAGGTCACAGTACAGGGAGGAGCAGGAGGTGATGCTGGGAAAGAAATTGACAAGAAGAGCGCTGGACGTGATAACAGACTGACTCGAGAAAAGGAAGAGAGACAAGTGCCCTGGGACCATCTAAGCCGAAAGGTAGAGATAAAATGTGATGTGCCTGTTGTAGTAGAATAGCGGGATGTCTCTACCTCATGCTTTTCTCCCCACCCCCCTTACCAGGCTACATCTCAAACCCAAGGCATGTGAGGGGAAGGGACTAGAAATGCCTGTTTGGGAGGCGCTTACTGTGGCAATATTGGTCAAGAGCCGTGTGGAGTCACTTTCCCATTGGAGCACATCACCAGTATCCAGCGTCACCAGTATTTGAGTTGGTGTCCCCGGTCTGGTTGTTGCCCGGTGTCACCCACCCTGGCTGGACACATGCTGAATGCAGTGTCCTGTAGGAACTCGTCCCTGGGGAGCAGGGTAGGAGCAAGCAGTTGTGGGAACAGCTGCCGGGTGTGCCGTCAGTTGCTTCCTCTTTGATGTGAAAGATTCCCTGCACAAAAGCCACTGTCAGCAGCAAAAACACAGTAGTAAGTATTTTCTTTTCCTGCTGAAATAATGCAATTACCACAGACTATGCAGACCCCTAAGTGACCCCAGAGGTGACCAGAGTCATTTGCTGCTAGGTTGGTTTTCACTGAACTAGCAGAACACTCCATGAGAGCCGGTCTCGACCTTGCATTGCAGACAGGAAGGAGGGCCACGTGCTCTTGGGTTCCTTGAAAGAGGCCCACAGCCCTGGAGGGGGAGAGGGACAAGGGACCATGCTCGAGATGCAGAGCAGAGGTGGAATATTTATGGCAGAAGGTAGCAGAGCAATTGGCACTGAACACCTCCGAGTTGCCAGCCCCTCCCCTGGCTGAATAGTTTGACTCCTGTTGATGGGGGCTTGTCTGGTGGGACCATGATCATTTGAGAACTGCAGCCTCCAAGATCATGGGAGACACCCCCAAGTTCTGCCTTACAGAGGGGGACCGCTTACTGCTGCTGAGAGTCCTTCCTTTGTCCAGCAGTTGTCCTCGTGTCTGCAGGACCGAGGTGACTGTCTCAACCTTTTATGGGCCCCACTCTCCACCTGAGCAGCTGTATCAGGGAAGTTTGTCTTCCCATCACTGAGGGCAGCGATTGAATGTTTCAGAAAGCACGCAGTTTGCACTGAAGCCTCCTAGCAGGAGAGGGCCATGGTTGGGCGCGCACTTGTAGGGTGGGCTTTGTAAACTTGTAAGTTCTCACTTAGCGTCACCCACAGGTTCTGTGACTTGAAGTAAAATGACGCACAACGGAACCAGTTTTACCCTCGGCTAGTTGACTTAAACAAGAGTTTACGTTCCTGCAGCATCTCATCACTGGTACGATGAAATGAAGTTGAACAAAGCGATGTTACTCGAGGACCTGCTTCCTATCACGTCTACTCTCAACAGTGCCCTGTAGACCAGCCGCAGCGTCAGCGTCCCCTGGGAGCTTGTTAGAAATGCAGAATCTCAGGCTCCACCCCAGACCCACCAAGTCGACCCTGTGTTCACAAGCTCACACGCAGTTCCTCGCACCTCGATGTCTGAGCAGCACAGCCTCAGGTGTCTCCAGGGCTCCCCGCACCCCAATGGCATTTCTGTGAAACAAGCCTCGTCTTTGAAAGTGGCCCTGGATCCAGACTGCAGCTCCTTCCTTAATGATGTTGGTCAAGACCCCTAAGTTGCCCGAGACTCGGTCTTCCCAGGGTAAACTCACGGTACCAGGGCGGTTGTGAGCATTCAGTGAGCCGCTGCCTGTCAAGTGCCCGGCAAGGAGAAAGGACTAGCAAACAGTCACCCTGTGACCATGATTTCTCATTTAAAGGATTTTGAGTAGCACACCCACGCCCACCTCCAAAGGCCAGCTTTTCTTTTCAAGTGCTAGAGATGGCGCAGTAGAATTTCACTGTGCTTGATCGATCCTCCCTCTCGTAAGCTCAGCCAGGCATATGCAGCGATCTTTTTCTAGACCACGTCTGCTTCATCATCATCATCATAGGCGAGATGCCTGCTCATTTCCTGGATTGGAGGCCCCCTAGAGTCAGAGGACCTTTCCCCCTTTTTTCCCCTTTAATGTGGACCGTGGTGCAACTCCAAGGGCTTTGGGCTGTAACAGGCCTGGGCCCAGACTCTGGCTCAGCCATTTGCTAACGTTTGACCTAGGGGAGCTGTCTGATCTGTGAACCGTTGTTTCCTTATGCAGAAAGTGGAGCTGACAAGTTTCTTTTTCTCCTAGGGTCATTGGGAAGGGGGAGTGAAAATGATATACACGTAGTAGGTGTTCCATACATATTTATTTCCTCCTCCCCTGTATCCAGAAATAACTCCAACCATTTTGGAGATAAGGAAACTCATGTTCATCTTAGAACATCAGCGGAAGAGGAAGGTTTGCATGTCAGGGACGCACGCCTGGTTTTTGGTGTTCTTGTGGCCCCCGGCCACTTCAGAATCAGAGCTAATGTGATGTCAGACACTCCAGCCAGAATGGTAGGGTGGTGCGTTGGTTTTATGACTTGGTTTTAATAAATTAAAGTTAATTTATGCTACCTATTTTTACACTTAAGAACTCATTCTAACTTAGTCCTCATTCGATCTTTGTAGTTCATTTTAAAAGTCTCTTTACATGTTATTTTTTCCTCCATAAGTCTTGCGATGGCCTTTGACCAAAAGCAGTAACATTTTGACCTAATAAAATCCCTGTTAATAATTTTTTTACACATCACGCATAGTTTATATTTACTCACCAACAGTGAGGTCTCAAAATACTAGAGTTCAGAGAGAAAAAAAAAAATCAAGTGTTAGTGTATTTTATAGGGAGGTAAATAAGGTAGGGGAAGGATGGAGAAGGGAGGGCCGATAAGCAGTGAAGGATAATAGTCTAAGAGGAAAATACTCAGACGTGTAATTAAAGGTGAAAGATGCCTTCGGCTGAGTTTCTCAGGGACGTGGAAAGACCAGTGAGTCTGGGAGGCTTGGTTGGTGTATCCCTCCTAATAGATTGGGACAAAAGCTCTTCACCAAAAGAGGTAAAACCGTGGAGAGAATCACAGAACGTTCTGAAAGGAAGGACCCACGAGAGACCTTCATGTCTGTCTTCTTCATCTTGAGGCCTACACACGTGCAGAGAGGTCCAGACGGGTCAGAGCTGGTTTTGCTTGAAAACAATGTGAGAGGAAGCCATTCCGTGGTCTCTGCATTCCATCAGCACTGAACAATTCTGATCATTTTTAACAATTTCCAGTCACAGAGAGCTTTTCTTGAAATCCAACCTGAGTGTTGTGTATCTTGGTCAACAGTGATTTTTATAGATAGTGTATTGCTAAGAGCTAGAGTTCTAAAATGCCATCCCACAGCGCTCCCACCTCCCAGGCAGTCAAGTTAACTGTCTCTTGAGACCGTGTGTGTGCGTGTAGCATTTTTCTCCTTTAAAACCACCTTGTGAGTTCTATCCAGTGTATCTCAAACGTTGTCTAAAAATTTGTCACAAACATAAGGCCAGTGATTTTAGACCCCCCTTCCTAGTAGTTATG
Organism: Desmodus rotundus; assembly: GCF_022682495.2. Lineage (NCBI taxonomy): Eukaryota > Metazoa > Chordata > Mammalia > Chiroptera > Phyllostomidae > Desmodus > Desmodus rotundus. Next base: position 94,105,848 of record NC_071398.1, read on the forward strand.
GTTCTCTCCTCTTCCTTAAACACATGAGTTTCTTAGATTTACTGCCTCTTTTCTGCAAACCTCAAGTATATACTTTGAAATGTGAATATTTGAAAAGTCAATATTCACAATTTAATGAATCTCAATTATATCTGTTCTCAGTCTTAGTTTTTACCAAACAGGTGAGGCCTGACATCCTCTATTCCAGATGCTCCCCAGGATCAAAAAACCCCATGCGCTGTTGAATTTCCGTTTTCCTATGTGCTTGTTCTGTCTCCTTCCCTAGCTCCTCCTCCTCTTCCCCACCGCAGAATCAGGGTTCTTCAGGACTCAGCCCTAGGCCATCTGCTGGACTCTGCCTGTCCTCCAGAGGTGACCTCCTCGCTCTCTCGGTTTCCATTGCTACCTGGATTTCTGCAACTGTGAACTGTACCTCCAGCCCAGATGTTTTCGAGAGCTGGAGAGACAGACACATGCACATTTGCATGAAGAATGTGAGCGCTTACATGTATCACAGGCATTGAAGGTTAACATGCCCCAAACTGGACTCACCATTTCTTCCTGCACCCTTCCGTTTTCCCTACTGTGACAAATGACACCACCCGTTACTCACAATAGCCAAGGGTAGAGACAGCCCAGGTGCCCCCATCAAAATGTGAACGCATAAGCAAATGTGTTACTTACATACCTTGGACTCTCATTCAGCCTTTGAAAGGAAGGACGTTCTGACGTACGCTGTAACGTGGACGGACCCTGAGGATGCTGTGCTGAGTGAGATAAGTCAGGCACCACAGGACTGGTACCGTGGGATTGTACCTACAGGAGGTGCCTGGAGCGGCGAAATGCATCCAGGCAGAAGGTGGCGGGGTGGCCGCCAGGCATGGAGATGAGGGGACAGGACAGGGGACTCTGCGTTTGACAGAGGCAGAGGTTCAGGGCAGGGCTGTAAAAACAGTTCTGGAGATGGATTTGGTGATGATTGTACAACAATGTGAATGCATTTGATTCCACCGAACTGTCCACTTAAAAGTAGTTAAGGTGGTAAGTTCCATGGTTTGTGTATCTGACCACAATTTTAGAAAAGACCACCCCCCAAAAAAACAACAAACCACATTAAAAGATGCCACAGAAAGCAATCTGCCAAATGCAGAACGTGGAATGTAAAAGACAAATGACCAAATTTCTCTAAAAAAAAAAAATCAAAGGCATGAGACAAAGGGGAAGGATGGAGAAACTATTTTGGAGTACAGGAGACCAAAATAAATCAATTAATTTGAAAAAGTGAGTGAGCAACACCAACCTTCCACCTAGGTCTTTTAAGCCAGGAATCTAGAAGCCCTACTCAAGCCTTGCCCCGTAGGTCCCTGCGTGACTATGCAGGTAGGTACTCTGTTTCGGTACCCAGTCTCCTGGGCTCCGACTTAGCAGCAAGCAAGCTCCAAAGGATCTGGATAAGGGAGCGATTTTTATGATTCAGAATTGCAAGGTAGACTTTACAAAGAAGTGGGCCTGCTAAGGGCCTTGGATGCTGAGTGCTGCTGAGTTGTGTCAGAACTGGCCGTTGGCGATAAGATTCTGAGAGAGGGACAGGATGAGGGTGTGGGGGGAATGGGCTTGATGCCTGAGCGGCGATGATGGATGGCGAACTGCAGGGCCGCCTTTTTACCTGACCGGTCTGACCGCACTGGCCTCTCATGGAAATGGTCCCTCCTGAATGGTTGTGCCATCCTCCCCTCGGTTCCGGTCACATTTTGTTTGGGAAATAGGCTAAGGAGTGTACCCATGTGACATGGTGTAATTGTAAGGGAGTCAGAAAGAAATTTGACCAGATCTAATCCTGGAAACTTCTAGAAAATAGGGCCATGCTATGCAAAGGAATGGGGCACCTGAACAAGTTGATTATAAAAGGGTAGATCTTGCAGGGAAACCAGAGACTTGTTAATCAACGTCGTACTTTGGGACGAAAGGAAGGAGAGGGGACATGTTCAGGTGATGTCTCATCTCCTAAGGCCGTTATCCGGATGCAAGCCAGACGAGCCCCTGGAGGGATACTGATACTAGAAGACGCACAATGGGGATACACTTGATAGAGAATCTGGACTGAAATGCACTGGAAACCCCAGTGTGAGCACTGGGACTCATTAACAGATGGAGGGGAAGCTGATGCCCATACCCGTGCACAGCGCTAGGTTTGACATCTAAGTGTGGCGGCACATCAGCCTTTGGTTAAATTGGTTGCTACCCCTTTCCCCTGGGATCTTTATTGTGAGTCCATTTCTGCCCTGTGATAGGTTATTGGTTTCCAGTCTCCTTTCTTTCTTTGGACCCACGGTTTTGTTTAAATCTCTCAGTCAGAGTCCCCACAGAAAACGGTGTCTACTCCAGATGAGTTTTACAGAATTTACTGAGGGATTATTCAGAAGGGGCAGGAAGGAATAGTGCAGAATGCAGATAATAACGGTGAAGCGTTGCGGTCAGCTGTAGACTAGTGGGTGGTGGAGTGGGGAGAAGGAGCAGTTATTGGAGCCCAGGGCTGTTTGGAGAGAGCTGGGACCTCCACTGAGGGGCACAGCCAGCCCAAGGCCAGGCCACGGGGAAGCCCCCCTTCTCTGTCTCCCTGCCCTGATGCACGTCAGCCTTCCTGGGCACAGAGCAAGAAGACAAGCACAGGGTGGGTCAGAGCCACAGGCGGACTCTCCCTGGTGGGTCTCCCTGTCAATCTCTTGCCATCTCTACTTTGGTCTTGCTGCATTTGTCCCGAGCACAGCTTCTCAGTGTTTTCCCCCTCTCCTAATTTTGTGTTTATTTGCTGATGTAGACTTATTTGTTCATTTGAATTTTCAAAATGAAATCTATTTTATAGCCAGGTCGGTCCTTCCAGTCTGACCTGAGCTATGAACCCTTTACCAGAACCTCTCCATATGTAATGCACTTGGGAATAACCAGCTCCCAGTGCTGAATGTGACCCAGGATGTCTGGGGAGGGGAGCATCCTCATTGCTAACACGTTCCCGAGTGATGCCCGTGCAGCTGGTCCCTGGGCCACATTTTGAAGAGCGAGGCACTGTGCCACTTGAAAGTGGTCTTTAGACCCACTGCCAGCTGCCCTAAATTAGTTAGGTGAGGTAGTGGGAGGGTCCACGTTCCTGCTGATGGGCCGCCATCTGCTCCTTCATTATTTCTTGGCCTTGGCTTTGCCACCGGTTCCCAGCATTCAGATGTACCGTGTGCTTCTCCAAGCCTCAAAACTTCTGCCTTCTCTTTGGGACTTGACGCTGCTCTTCTGCCTGGCCTATGAGAGAACGGTGACAGCAAATTACTATAGTTATCTTCCGGGAATGGTGTCCTAGGAGCCCTGCTATCTGCCTCCCCATTGCTGTCATTCATGTGAACACCTTCAGTGGGGTGCTTACCTGAGCCAAACACGATGATGGTGTTGTGGTGATTGGATCAGTGAGTTGCAGCAAAGGAGTCTATAATCTTCAAGGTATCAGAGACTCAAAGTTGGGGGCATCTTAACATATCCTCGGCTCTATTGTTCAGTGGAGTTGCGCCAGAAGTTATACACAGCACATGTGAAATAAGTGACCAGTGTATCGGAGGCCGAAGCACCGCACACGGTGAAGGAAGCATGGGGAGGGGGCAGGGACTTGTTGCTCTGAACTGAACTGCAGACAGGAAGCTGATGGGACCGTGAACAGAACTCTGCAAGCCAGGATCCGGGGGCATTGCAGGTGGGGTGTCAGGGATGTTCACTCTGCCACGTCTGGCTGCCACTGGGCATTGTGTCGGTGGGCTGAGACAGCAGCCAGTCCAGTGGAGTTAAAAACACGGGAGGTTAGGGTAGAGGGGAGGAGTGGAAGAAATGAATCTGTGTCATAATCAATTGGGAAAAGCAATAACATTTATGAAAATAGCTGTTTTGACCTAAATGTTATGAAAAATACTGTTTACTGATTGCCTACATCACGGCCAGTTCTTCACACACACAATGTGAGATCTTCGTGCCAACTCTGAAAAATAGCATAAGTAAGAGCCCGACGCCACCTTGCCAGGGTTTGAGTCTGGTGGCACCAACCCCTGGAGATGTGGCATTAGGAAGCTTTTAACCTTCCTGTGATGAATTTCTTTTTATGTGGTGAATTGGACACGGAAATAGTAACAATCTCGTAGGGTTGTCTTGAGGAATAAAGGATTTGATAAGTGAAAATTACTGAGATCAATGCCAGCATGGACCAGTGTCTCAATGCTAACAATAACTATTATTATCATCTAATCATGTTCGATTTCCTGCCTAAATGTGAGTTCTTTCCGTGAAGCCGGTTGTTTCCTCAGTGTGGTGAGCGTGTAGCTTATAGTGGGATGACCAGGTTATTTCGGCTGGAGGCGGGGTCTTAAGAGTGTTGATGTGTTCACAGGAGATTTTCCCTTCGTGTTTACAATGTCCTCGTTCACCTAGAGAGGAACAGCGTGGCGGCCGGGGGTGGGGGGGATGGTTTGAGGCTGGAAGACACAGTGGTGTTGATCCTTCTGGACTCTGGGGAGCTGAGGTGCAGGAAATCCACCCTCGCAATGGAGCCTCGGGTCTCTTCAGTTGTTGGCACCGTTCTCTTGGAGGAAAAAAAAGGCACTAAACTTCTCTTAAAGAACCATTTAGCCCTTGAATCTGGAAGGTATTTCAGGCGAGTTCTTTGAGACTCAAAAGGTAATTATTGCCGAGCATCTAGTGGAGTATCAAGTATTGGCTAAGTCCCCTACAGGCGTATTACTTAATCCTCTCTCTGTCTTTCCTGGTAGCTGAGGGTTCTCGCATAATCCCCCATCTGTGAGAAGTAATGGGTTTGGAATTCCGAAGTGACTCCCTGTTCAAGGACAAACAGCAAGTCAGGGAGTGAACCCTCACCCCACCGAGCTGGTGGGTCTTCATCCGGCCTATGGCCTACTCATCCCCTAAGCCAGGCTAAGGAGCTGGAGAGGAGGACCCACATGGGGAAAGGAAACTCATTTCAAAACGGTGCTTGACCAAAGGTAGTGGCGATCGAGAGGGGTCCAGATGAGGCCCCGAGGAGCACTGTTTCACAGCCTTACAGCTGGGAAAGACCAGCGCATCATCTCATGGACATCTTCGCATCTCACAGACGAAGGGGGAAGGGTCCAGACGCCGAGGTCACTTGCAGTTGGTGTCAGTGCCGAGACAGGGACCCTTCGCTGGGAATGGCAGGCGGTGCCTGTAAACGTCTGTGGCATTCTTTCAGGAGGAAATAGTTAAACCGGGAAAATCATCTGTTTTAATTATTGAAATCATTTATTGATGCCGAGACATTGTGTGTTTGGTGAACATTAAGTGGAGAATATTAATAGATATTATATACAGCTCAAGCGCCCTCTCATTGACTTTTACGTCACAGCATAAATGCGCATGGCCCAATAAAACATGACTTTGTCTTAATAGCATTATAAATAAATTATTAAGGACTTTATTTTCTTCTGCAGCAATTTTACTAGTTTTTACAAGAAAAAAATCAAGCCTTCCACAGGACTGTAATTAAAAGTAAAGGAACGTGCAGCAGCTCTCAGCCCTAATCCTCGGGCCGTTAATGAAGAACTGTCAAAACTCAGCGGGAAGAAGAGAGTACTTGCTGCGGGGTTCCCGGAGGGTGACCTTCAAGGGCACCGGCACCCGTGTGGGTCGCCTATGCGTCTGAGCAGCTGTGGCTGTGGTCTGTGCTGAGGGGGACCTGTCCAGGATGGCTGCCGTGGGCCAAGGCCAGGGAGGGGGTCCTCTGTTTTCTGCATTGTCCATGTCTAGCACCAGCCTGGCTCACAGCAGGCCCTCTTCAAATGCTTGTTGGGTGCGTGGCTGCCCTCCCGGCCATAACCTTGAACTCCAGCGCCATACCATGGTTTGGATTGCACAGTGAGTTGGCCCAGGGGTCTGCACAGAGCTGGTGTGCACAGTGAATAGCTGTGATAAGAGACACAGGAGGACCCAGTTTAGTGAGCAGGGGCTCTGGTTTCAGCCAGACCTGTATTTTACTGATGGCTTCAATGTCTCAGGCAAGCTACCTGCTCACCTTGACCCTCATTTCTTTAAAAATGATAATACCTGCTTTTCAGGGGCTGGTGTAGTGGCGGATAAACACGTAAACTGATCTCAGATTCTACATGGACAGTCTGGGAGGTGGTTCTTACTCACTTTGCCCGCCACCATCTGGGAGCCTCAGGGGAGAGTCACCCGATCATGAGCCAGCTATTGAGTTTGATTTATCTATTGTTTGGCTACTTTTGCATAACCATGTAGTATCTGCTGCCCCATCTCGGTAGCTCCCCCGTATCCCCTTCTCTGTTTCCACCTTCCATCAGTGTTAACTCAGAGTCTCCGCGGCTGCTCTGGCCCCACCAGCCCTCACGGGTGGTTTCATTTGGTTGTCCCGGCGCCCAGCCCTGCTGACGCTGCCAGAGAGGGCGCCTAGGGCAGATGCCCACGTCGTGATTTCCCAAGCGCGGAGCTCACTGCACATCTTCTCTAGCCTGGCGAATTTCATTCTGATTTTTTTTTTTTTTTCTGGCTTCGTGATCCATTGAGTCCCCAGGTATAATAAGTCCACGCTGTCTGCTTGCCTCGGTGTCTCTTTGTGTGTCTCATTGTTCTTAAGCCTTTTCTGTTCAGAGCTGAGAACCTGTACAGGCTGTGCAAGAACACCAGCTGGCCTTGTTCAAGGCTCCCTGCCTGGAGTCACATGATTCTTGGCACTTCCATGGCGCTTCTCTCTGCACACGGTCGCTGGTTCCTTGAACGCCCTCGAGGACAGGTAGGGGTTGTCATCATCCCGTCCAGTAGGGGTATATGAGGTATGGAGATGCTTATGGCTGGTCCCGGCCGCAGCCACAGGGGCAGGGAGTAGCTTTCAGGGAAGGCCTGCTCCAGTGTGAGTTCTGACGCTTCAGAGCAGTGTGTCCGGTTTACCTGCTCTTTCTCTGAAGGCTTCTGGGTTGGACCATCGCCTTTCTCTTTGCATCTTGGCCAGTTCTGCAGTGCTAGGACCAATTCCTCCTTGGGTCGAAGAGAAGGTAGACACATTGAATGTACACATCTAACCTTTTGAAGCCTGTGTTTGGGAAGATCGCTCCTAGAACACCCCTCGTACACAGTCATTGATTACACCGTCATTGATGAACGAACATTGGGCTGGGTTGAGGAAGTGGTCTGGCCCCGCAACGGGTATTATTATCATCTTTTATCCTCACCACCTCCGCTTTTCAGACTGTCTCCCCAGGCAATGGGGTGGATGTGTTTTTCCTTGTACTTGGAATACTCTCTGGTATTATTAGAATAGAGTTGAAGCAGAGTTGAAAAGAAAACTCTTTGGTTCTTTTAACTAGACATTTTGTCCAAAGGCTGTGACCTCTGTAGAAGCTGGAAAGAGCCCAGTGAGTACGTGGTCCCCAAACGGAATCTTTCTTCATTCGTAGCAGCATAACCTGCATAGGCTTCATCCTTTCTCAGACTCTGTAAAATGAGGCCAACAGTACCTACCTTTCAAAGCTGTCGGAAGGATGACATGAACGTTTAACACAATATTGACTCATCATAGGTTTTTAAACGTTTATTTCCCTTTCTTCTTCCCCTTATTAAACCTCGGGGACCGACCTCCCTGTTTCCCCAATAGGCCTTACGGATGGAGCACTCAGGACAAGCGCCCAATTAGTTCACGTCCCCAGATGATGCGTGTTCCCTGAATGAGTCTGATTTCTCTTTGTAACGAGTGGGGCCCATCTCAGATACCACAGCCTGCCAGCAATCAAGTTGAAACGACAGACTTGAATTCACTCGTTATCCTAATTGGTCCATTTTTAGTGTGTAAAAACTGAGACCTGATCGTGCCTCGGGGCAAAGAGAAGTACCTGGGTTCCTGCATAAGAATGTGACTTTTATACATTTGTGCTTCTCGTTTGCAGGCTGGTGAACAGTTTCCGAAGCGATGACAAGGGAAGGGTAGGGTGTGGGTGCCATCATTCTTTATCTCATCAACGGAGACATATGCTAATTTGTCACTCTCACCCTATCATGTTTTTAGAGGAAAATTTTTAGGACTTGGGACTTCTAAAATGACATGTACATGTGCTCACATAAACTCACTGGTCAGTGCATGTTAACAAAGGTAGCCGCCCTATACAACCAGGACCCTGATCGAGAAACAAAATAGCATCTCTCCCATCCCCCCACCCACCTGGTGCACCTTCTACCACCATCACCACCCCCGTGGGAAACACTCACTTGATATGTAATGCCACAGATGAAAAAGAGTCACACAGTGCCACCCTTTTGCATATGTGGTTTCTTTTACTCGTGTGTGTGTAGATCTGTCCGTGTTACTGAGAGTAGCTGTAGATCACTCATTATCACGGCAGAATAGTATTCCATTTGTGTGCCTATATCACATTGTATTTATCCACGCCACTGTTTATGGTCATTTGGATAGTTCCCAGTTCGGGGCTATTTTGAAGGGGGAGGCTGTGAACATTCTTGTGCATACCTTTTGACTCATCTGTAAATGCATTTTTTTTGTCCCTGCAATTGTTTATTAAAAAAAACAAAGCAATAGACAGTGAAAACCATCCTGATAATTTTTTCTTTTTACTTTTTGGTGGGAGTAGGGTAGGGCATGGAAGAGGTAGGGTCGGATGGAGACAGCCCAGGGGGAAAGTTAGGTACACACTTATGAGTAGGGTTCTTGGCTTATAGTGGATGGATGTGCTTAGGTTTCGTGGCTGCTGCCAAGAAGATGTCCACAGTAAGGTCTCTGGTTTTTCAAAGACAAGGCTGTTAGTGGTAACATCGAGAACAGACCCCAGTAATCAACTTACCTTACACTTAGAAATGGAAGCATCTTTCATAAGCCGTAGTTCACGTGCTGCTAACGGACGGAGTATCGGTACCCAGGTACTACCCCGATAGTGCATGGTCCTCGCCCAGTGGGAGTGATTCCTCTCCTCCTGGACTCCTGAAGGCAACGCTTTCTCCATGGAGGTACTAACCCTTCTCTGGAGGTGAAAGCCTCAGCTTGTTCCTTTTTATGGTGCAATAAAAGCTCACTTTTAAAAATTGGCCAGCAGGGGTTTAGGGCATCGGTAGGAAATGCTGTGTGTGTGCAGTTTCTAAGCTATCTTTATCCTGCTTGCTCTGCTCTGTATTACTAGGAGCTGTCACTTATCTTGAATGTTTTAATGAATGATATTTAGTTGCCTTAGGCTTTTTTTTTTTAGCAAAGTATGTGTCTGTGTGTGTGTGTGTGCTATTTTTTAATTCAGAAAGAGATGGAAAACCCACTAGGCAGCCATATTGGCAAAACTTTGAACTACCCCAACCTCAAGTATTTTCTTAGTTTTTATTTTAATATTAATATTTATTTATTCAGAAAATATTCATTAAGCATCAGCGATGTGTCACGGATCTATGGCATAAGACTAGGTCAGCAGAAACCCACATATGCAATGAACGTCTCTGGTGTCTAAAAAACTGATCTGATATTTTACATGATTTTCCATTTTACAATAAAACAAAATACTAGAAGATAGTATGTGGTCAGACCTGAGTTTTTTAAGTAGCCTGCATTATATTTAATAGCTCATAAAACATAAACTCGGACTTTAAAGAAAGATTATACATTGATTTACTCTTTTTTGTCTGCCTGTTTTTTCCTGGAACATATTAATATTGGAAAGCTAGTAAGAATGATGTTTTTTGGAGGAAAATAGAAAGTATATAAAAATCAGCCTTGGAGTTTCTTTAACATAATTCTTGATGTTTAATTTTTAATTACAGCAGTACAAGGGATTTCATCCAGCATGTTGGGAATTGATGTTGTGTAATGGGAGTATGTATTTTTCCCTAATAATATGTGTATTATTCATAAAAAATATGGTCTTTCATGAAAGGGCAGCTGGCCCTTGAAGAGAATGGCAACTCTGAGTTGGAGGAGCTGTTAACAGTGGTTTGGATTTGCTGCCTGAAGTGCGCTCACATGCTCATGTAACATTAATACAGGTGGTCTGGGTTCCTTCGTGACCTCTTGGAACCTCAGTCACAGACCGGGTCATTTAAGGGATTTGGGATGAGTACGAAGCTGGTTAGCAACAGGTCATAGAATGAATATTCTCACCTTTATTTCCCTTGTGGTTCTACTCAGTGATTCACTTCCTTACCCGGGGGCAGGTAGAGACAGGGAATGGAGATCAACTTATTACAGAGCTTATAAACAATGATTTTCAAAATCACCCATCTGCTTTGTCCTTTTATTTCTTTATTTTTCTCTTCTGAACTCCCAGTGTTTCTCCTTGCTTCCTGTTTGTCATCTGTTTGCTTATTCAACACTGACCGTCACAACACCAAATGTGACATAATAAAAAGGCATATTGTTACTGTACACAAAGAGACTGGGAGGCGTAACCAAGTGACTTGTCCAGAGGATGCAGAGACATAGATAGTAATAAGAGAGAAGGTGACCCTCTGCATTCCCAAGTTCACTGCGGCATCATTAGCAACAGCCCAGACATGGGTCTCAATGACCATCGATAAAGGAATGGATAGAGAAAACATATATATGTATATATCTATGTCTATCTATAAATATATACAGATATAAATAAATAAATGAATATATATTTTAAAAACTTAGTTTTACAAAGGAAGGAGACCCTGCCGTGTGCTACCACATGGGTGAGCCTTGAGGACATCGTGCTGAGTGACATAAGTCTTTGCAGAAGGACAGAGACTGCGTGAGTCCACTTACACGCCGTGTCCAAAGAGTGAAGCTCACAGAAGCAGAAAGTGAAATGCTGGTTGCCAGGGACTTGGCGGGGAGGAGGGAATGAAAAGTTGCTGCTCAGTGGGTGTAGCGTTTCCGTCATACAAGCTGAAAAAGTTTTAGAATTCTGCTGTGGACTCCTGTGCACATAGTTCAGAGTACTGACTGTTCCCTTAAACTCTTGCTGAGTGTTTTTACACACGCACAAATACAGAGGCACAAACTGAGAATGAAAGCACGTTCTGGGAACGGCAGAAGGACAGCGAAGAAAGGCAGTGGGCTTGAGCGTCTGCACACTTGAACCGGCCGAGCCTGGAGCTGGAACTGGGGCAGGAGGAGCAGTTGGATTAACCCAGGAGAGTGTCGTGGGCACAGGCAGCCTCTTATTTCAAACACCCCTGAGCACATTTTCAGTGCACTGTATCCCTTTGAGAGTCAGGATGTTCGAGGCCCAGGGAGGTGCAGTTTGGTGTCGGACAGCCCTGGTTTGAGTTACAGCTCCTCTGGTTAGGAATTGAAAATTTTCGTAACTTCTCCGAGCCTTGCTGTTCTGATCTGTACAGGAGAGGACAATGTCTGTCTCAATTGGAAAGGTTAAAGAAGATCGTGTGTGTAGCAATCTCAAATGAAAATGGTGATGGCTATTTATTAACATGGAGGCAGCATTGGAACGAGAGGCTGCAGTGATCGAATTACAGGAGTTGCCTGAAAGTGCCTGAAATTTCAGGCGAGGCTATTTCTAAAGGCAGGCTCCCTTGGGACCCAACTTCAGCATCAGTATTTGTACATAGATCCACACCAAAAATAGAAATCCCAAAATATAAACCTTCAGTTAGATTCTGAGACCCAACAATTCCATGTACAAACACACAGCTAGAAAGTCAGTTGTCATCTATGATTAAAAACAGAAATTGAACTTTAAAAAAACAAAACTCTGTCATGCATCTCTGGGAACTAGTGAAATCTCTCGTTCTCTTTGTTGGTTTTTCTTTCGTCTTCTGATGAAATCTGCCCATTGTGTCATTTTCCAGTCAGGAGCTGGAAACCAGTGTTGAGTGTGTGTACAAGGCCTTCTTTTTCCTGGTTTTGTTGTTTTTGCTTCCTGGTCTTGCTCTTCCAAAAAGGGCAAACGTGACATCTCAGAATATTAGCTCCCTAGAAAGTTTTCCTTAGCTCACCAAGAGATCTCTCTTTCTCTTGAACTAACAAAGGTATTATTGTGGTTGCTCTAGGATTTTGCAACTCGAAGTTGATAATAATGGTTTTAGGAGACTGGACGATAGAGGATTTCCTTCTCGAATCACCCGGCCAAGTCCTGCCTCTGCCAGGTTTGGTCAAAGTCATTGTTCTCTTGGTAACTCTAAGGGATGGATGTCACATACAGTATCCTAGCACTGAGGGTTAACAGCCTTAAACTTCAGCAGGGCATCTAGCAAGGTCTTTCAAACTAGCTTCTGAGAGACAATGGAAGGAGAAGGCAAAATGCTGGTCCAAGGTTCATATGTGATTGAAATTTTATAGCGGATTCTAATTTTGTTTTTATTCAGTCATTGATTCAGTGCCAACAAGTATTGACTCAGGGCTTTACCACCCGTCAGGCTCTTTCCTAGGTACCGGGGATGCGCCAGGGACCAAAGGAGGCGAAGCTGCTGCCTTCACGGAGCTTGCATTTTACTGCCAGGCTGCAGGGCCTCCCCTCCGTTCTGTCCTGTTCAGCATTTCGTGTCTGACCTCAACAGCATTTAATGACACGTCTGTGCTGCAAAACCACAGTAACACAGATAGGGCCGTGCTGGGGTAAGGACAGGCGTTTAGAAATGGCAGAGGATTGAGAATCCAGAAGTGAACCCTTATGTTTGTGGAAAATTCACAGTGACAAGGATGCCAGGACAAATCACTGGGGGGAAAGGGGGCTGGGAAATCTGCCAAGCCGCATATCCCGTGCAAAAGAATGAGGAATCTCTTACCTCGTACCATTGATGAAAATTAACCCAAAATGGATCTAATATGTAATGTAAGAGCTAAAACTACAAAACTCTCAGAAGAAAACATAAGTATAGGCCTTCATGATCTTGGATGAGGCAACGGGTCTTAAATATAACACCAGAAGCACAAGCAATAGGAAAAAGTAAATTGAACTTCATCAAAATTTGTGAAATGTCTGTGTTTCCAAGAACACTATCAGGGAAGTGAAAATACAACCCACAGAATAGGAGTAAATATTTGCAAATCATGTATCAGATACAGGATTTGTATCCAGAATGTAGAAAGAACTCTTACAACTCAACAGTAAAGGGACAACTAATCCAACTAAAATTGGGCAAAGATTTGAATAGATTTCTTCCAGAGAAGAATGGCTGTGAAAAAAAAATGCTCAACATTACGGAGCCACAAATAAACAGCACAATGAAATCCCACCTGATAGCCACATGGATGGCTACAGTAAAAAGACAGACAATAATAAGTGTTGGCCAGGTTGTAGAGAAGTAGGACCCTGTACTTCTCCACTTCACATTACTGGTGGAAATGTAAAATGCGTCACCTGATATGGAAAACAATTTGGCAGTTCTTCAAAAAGTTGAATACAGAATTGCCATATGACCTAAGCATTCCCCTTCTAGGTGTATGCTTCAGAGAATTGAAAACATCTGTCCACGTAAAAGCTTGCACATGAATGTTCATGGCGGCATTATTCATAATAGTCAAACACAGAAGCAATCCAAGTGCACATCAACTATGAATGAATAAACAAATGTGCTGTGTCCATACAATATAATATTGTTTGGCCATAAAAAAATGAATGAAGTATTGGTCTTTGCTATCACACAGATGAATCTTACAAACATGATGCCAAGTGAAGGAAACAGACAGAAAAGGCCAGATAACACATGAGTCCATTCATACAGGATGTCTGTAACGGGCAAACCCATAGAGACAGAAAGTAAATTAGTGGTTGCAGAGGAGGGATGGAGGAGGGATGGGTCTGCTAATGGGGATAGTTTCTTTTGGGCATGATTAAAATGTTCGCAATTAGATAGTACAACTTTGTGAATATATTAAAAATCACTGATTGTACAATTTAAGAGGGTAAATTCTATGGCATGAGAATTACGTCCCAACAAAAAGACATGCTTATCATAATGATAGGTTACATGAAACCAGCAAAGGGAATATTTGCATTGGATGGCAGAGATGGCAAAGTCAGCACTCAGAACAGTCTTGACAGATGGGAAAGATAGGCTGAATCTGACACGGTGAAATTTAGTCGGAATAAACATAGACTCCCAACGCTGCACTCAAGAAGACAACTTACACCAGCTCCGTAAAAGCAATTCCAGGCTTTAGTTTATAGGGAGCCAGATGTGAGCCAGCAGAATGGCGCATCCGGAGAGGTTAATGTAGCACTTTCTGCATTAATAGAAGTGTCGTCACTCCAATGAGGACTAAACATCCTGTGTTTGAGAGCTGGTCAAGCGGTACCCAGCCTTTGAGGCCAGTTCTAGTGGCTGTGTTGCAGGAAGCATCTAGTTCACCAGGTGAATCTGGTCCCAACACACATGGCACCTGGCTTTTCACCAAGTCCGTTCTCCTACCTGAAGGCACCTGGGTAGAATTGGCCTCTCCCTTCACCACCAGGCCCATCACTCCTTACTCACCTTAAGCAGAGCCAGACTCACACAGTAGGTTACTCAGCTGATCCTTACTAACCTTTGAATTCAGCTCTCCTCACCACCCAATCTCAAAGACAAAGGGTCCCAAAACCCGTCGAAAGGGTAAGGGACCCTTGAATAAACTGGTTACATTTGATTGGAAGATCTGGATGCTGTGGGAAGTGACCTGAAATGTTGGAAGGTCTTTCGTGTCGATGTGGGGAAAGTCAAATAAATACAAGGGCATGGTGGATTAAGGCTTCAGAGAGGATGTCCTGACGCAGCGTAGAGAGCATCTCAGCGGAGCGTCCCATGGGTGGGTGGGCTTTATCCGGAGCCGGAGTGTCAGCTGGGCTGTGTTGGCACAAGCTGGGTGGACATGTAGATGGCATTTATGATCAGAGGGAGATAGGGTCTAGGTAACCTTTGTAACCTCTTCTAGTTCTACAGTTTCGTCATGATGCTGATTACCTGCTAGGCCACCCTACTGGTTTATCTTTTAGACACTCTGCCAGGGGCTGGAAACATAAGACTATCTCATGGATCTCGTCCTTGAGGAAGCTCACAGTCTAAAGAGGATCCTCAGAATATACCAGCACCATGGAGTTATTTTGAGGATTAAATGATATAATTTTTGTGAATCAATGGCTATGTCTAGCACGTAGTATGTTATCTCTTAAATTAGGGAAGACAGAGAAACTAAATAAATGTCGCAAATATGATTCCGTGTATAGTAGATGAACAGAGTGCTGTTGTGTTGATCAGGGGTTGTTGGGACAGTGACTTCCCTCCAGCCAGGACATTGTCATAGGGCGATGATCAGCCTTTACAGTAAAAATGGACTGTAGGCGCGATCAGTTTAACTGTGTGTAAGTCCTAACTCTCTAACACGCAGAGGCTTTGTATTGTGTTGATGGTAGTGGCGGTGACTAAGGGGTGTGTTTGTGTGTGTGTTTTACAGATGTGTTCATTTGGGCTCACGTGAGCAGAGCCAAACTAACACGTGGGTAACTGGTGCTTTTGGTGTTCTAAGTGACAAGGATGGCCTGTTTTATTAAACAAAGTAAGAGCTTCCATCAACTGCTGGCTGATTGGTCACCCAGGAAAGGTGACTGTTTTCAGTGACTGCTAGTTTTTCTTTTAGTGTCTGATTTTGAGCGCTTTTCTAAGGGTCAGTTTGGATGAGGTTTGTAGGGCTGCGGGAGAACCCCGGGGGGGGGGGGTCCCGGTGGGCTGGTGGTGCTGGAGATGGCGTGATTGGTGGGTGGAGAGCCGGCCCTCAGGCGGGGGCAGTGCAGCGAGGAGGCCTTAGGGTGAGGGACAATAAGGTGAAGCCACCCTTTGTGCATGTGTCTCTGTGTGAGTGTGACAGAGGGCGGTACAAGTGTTCAAGCAAGTGTACCCTGGGGGGAATCAGGTGAGGGGTTCTAGTGTTTTGTGAATTGGACTCTGAGAATTGCGGAGTTCTCGTGCTTGTTGATCTTATTTGTCTTAAACATGTTCTGGGTATGGTGTCCTTATAGTGTATCTCTCTGTCTCCCTCTCCCCCTCTCTCCTCCTTCCCCCCACTTCCCCTCTCTCCCTCTCTCTTCCCCTCTCTCCCTCTTTCTTCCCCTTTCTCCCCCTCTCTCCCCTTCTTTCTTCCCCCTCCCTTTCCCTCTCTTTCCTATAATAGCTATGGATCAAAGATTAATACATTACTTTGATGATAACAAATGGCTTTAACTTCCCTCCATAGGAGCTTTTGTTCTAGGAAGGGTTAAATCCAGTCCCACTCAGAAACATCCAGAAACTCTCATGGGGTCTTCAAAGGCCACCTGGTGGTGTGGGCTTCCCACTGAGCTGGAAGACCCTTTTCCCCAGATAAAGCACAGAGATCAGGGAGCTTCAGGCCCCCCAAACTGCGGGGACGAGGGCGAGGGCTCCCAGGTGACCTCCTCTGTGTTGGAGGAGAAGGCCTGGCAGTGGCTAGTTCTGTCAACCTAGAAAAGTCACTGTCCTCTCCCGCTTGCCCTCTGCCCGTGTGTCTGCCCCTTGTCCTTCCCGTAAAAGGGAGGGGAGAGTGGTAGTGGGAGAGAGAGAAGAAACACATGAAGTAAAACATTGGGCAAGTCCTGCTTCTCAACCCGGCGAAATGGTTCACATCAAACAAGTGTTCCTGATTTCTAAATCTTAATGGAAGCATCGGGACGTTTGTAGAACCCCATTTTGTCAGGAAGGAAGCGAAGACAGAGGGAGAGAGGTAGGAAAACTCCCACATGTGTTGGCGTACATATAAGCTTGGAGAAGGGTATGCAAAAATAAATTTCGAATTTTAATATCGGTTATTTCCAGGAGTGGGATTGCGAGGCAGAGGGGCAGAAGTTTGGTTTTCAAAATGTCTGGGTTGTTTAACCTCTTAGAATAAGCATGTTATATTTTCAAATAGAAATGTTTAAAATCACTTTTAAAATAGCAATAGTATCAATGGAATGTAGGATTTTTCAGCACAATTCAAGTCACAGCCCTTGGTTTGTGGATGGCTCCAAAACTGTGTATTTTTCCCTTGTGAGCATGTCACCTGCCGTCCTAGTCTTGCTGAGGGTGACCCTGGCCACACACAGGAGAGTCTCTAGTTAGGCAGGTGGTAACTGTCACAACCGTTCAAGTGCCCTTTGTCTTTGGCTTACAGACCTGATTCCCAGGCTCAACAGCGCTGCCCTTGTCTCCCCCTGCAAAGTGGGGTGCACAAAGGAAGCTTGGCTGGGCTCTCAGGAGTGCGTATTATTCACTCTGGCAATGGAACTCAGTCTTGGCTTCGTGGTGGTGGCAGAAGTGACAGGCAGGCAGGCCCCTCCATGCCCCGTGGTCAGAAACCCTCCTTTCTCTTTAGGTATTCAAGTAGATCTCTAGTCTGATTCTGTATAGCTGAGGGGTTCAAGTGTACCTTCAAAATCCAAGCCTCTAGGCCTGTACTAAACAGAAACGCCAAGGCATGTGAGGTTGGTTCCTCTTCGCTGTTGCAGGAGTTGAAGATAGAAAAAGATTAGGTGATAATAATACCTTGCAGGTATCCAGCTTCTTTAATCCAAAGCTCTGTGCAAACAGCTGGGCAAACCCCAGGACCAAGGGCCCAGCTCAGCCCCGGCTGAGCGGCAGCCAGGCCCTGAATGTAGCTGCCTCCGGGTCGGCAAGCCGCCTAGAGAGACCTCGCCTCCAAACTCACTCAGTGAGGTGAAAATGAAGAGTGCACTTAACAGCAGTGGCAAGGACGCTTTTTTTTTTTTTTTTGAGGCCAAATGTAATTACCAGAGTAGGAGCTGGTCTGGCAGGTGGGGATGAACACGCCAGCTCCCACAAGCTCCTTGGGCTCTCCGAATGGCTTCAGCAGGATTGGGGGCTTTAGGCTTCCATCCCAAAGTTGGCTCTGCTTGAAACGCGGTTGAGGACTAGCAGACCCCGGGGACATCGATTCGCTGTAAGCAGGGGAAAGGATTTACTAGTATTTCTTATAAACCTAGGCAGCCGGAGGGTGGAGGTGGGGATTAGAGGAGATTTGCAGAGTATGGATGTTGTAAAAGAGGCCCTGGTCACCTCCACACAATAAGTAGCGTGGGCTCTTGCTGAACGCGCAGAATTCCGCACGTGGCTTGCTGAGCGCGCTGCTGAGGATGGCTAACTTCTCAGTCAGCATCACGGGCCCTGTTACTTGTCTTGGAGCCCGAGAACATCACCGAAAGATGCGTTTTGCTCTTTGAGGCAAGTCTCTCATGCTACCAGTTTAGGAATCTGAAAACTGGAGTTTTCGGTTATGCCCAGGTCAGGAAACTTGACTTACTCCAAGTCACTATCTCTCTGGGTACCTGAGTCTTCATCTGAGTCACGGAGGGTTTGCATCAAATCAGGGTCTTCCCAAGCCAGGGTGCTAGGGGTTTCTCTCACACACGTCACCTGTCACTAGGAGGGTGCGAAGCGGGGAATGAGGGGGCTCGGGCACCTTATCGCTGCTGCGCTCTTTGTTGACATAGTAAGCATCTCTTTAAGGTTTCTTTTAAAGGAAGAGCTTTGCTGTAACAAGAAAATAGTTTAAGAATAGACGCTATTTTCCAGCTCTTTCTAGCTATAATAACCTATGCCCGTGCAAATGGCTCTGGCAGTTTTACAAACAAAACACCCTGAGGATATGTGTTAGTTACCATAGAAGACACCTCAAGGTCAAATTAAAAACTTTTTTTTTCCATTCAACACTATTTATTGATCATAGAAAAATTAGACGAAACATACAAAAAACTATGAAGAAGAAATTTAAAACCACCCAGAAGCCCACTCTCCAGAGGTGAGCTATAAACATTTTGCCAATTTTCTATTCATATTTTTTTAGAATACTGAGCTTGTAGTTTGACACAATTTTAAAAAAGTTAACAAAGTTATTTGAACGTATATTGTCAGTGACTTGCCACGTCATTAAGTGGTCTTTGAAACATGTGGTGGTTAATGGCGTTTCACCTTGTGCCCACACTCTTCCTCATCCGTCCCCTCTTGCAGTGCGCGCGTGGGGATGGATTCCAGCGTCAGCACAATACGTTCTAAAGGGACATTTTTTCCCACCACGTGTATCTGTGTACAGTGTCATTGTTGATGTTCGTCGGTATAGTCGTTTGTTTAGTTTGAGCGTTACGGCCATTTTTCTCTTCTTGAAAATTTGAGTTTACGTCTAAAGCTAGTTGACACGAGAAGAGAGCTGAAGGTTTGGAGAGGGGTTGGATGGATGGACTCATGAAGCTAACGAGAGGGTCCCACTAGAAGGGGGAAGGGAAACCCTAGGAGAAGGGGTGTAGGGGGAGGGCAGTGCCCCTCTGCTCTGATAAAAGACAGGACATCCGGAAGCCTCCACGATACACAGACATCTTTGGTCAGATCATATTGACTGAGTTTGAAAAACGCCATTTCTGGGGACCACAAAATCGCCTCTGTGGGTCCCCTGGGGGCGTTAGGAGAGGCTGGAGTGAGAACCTCATGAAGAAGGAAACAGCCTGGTTGGTAATTGTGATGTTGCCACAAACTAACTCCATGAACTTGGGCAGGCGGCTGGACTGTTATTTCATCATATGATGAGGGGGTTCCAGTAGGTTAGTCACTTCCACGACAGACAGCAGCCTGCCCAGGAGCCCTGGACAGGGGAGGGTGCCCATGCGGTGTCTGCAGTATTTGTTAGGAACCCGATAGAGACTCTGCCCTTGCATTTGAAGAAGGAGAGAAGGAGAAAGCCGGGGAAACTCTCGTTTACCCCACGCCTCCTCTGCGCCACCCACAGTGTGGACCAGGCTCTTTACCCAGCCACCTCTCACCGCGGCCCTGGGGGTGGGATCCTACAGGTACACTTTGCTGCCGGAGCTGCGTTTGATACGTGAGGAGTCTGAGGCTTGGCTAGTTAAGTAGCCTCTCCAGGGTCATATGGCTTGTAAGTGGCAAAATAGGTTTCAAATTCATACTGCCTGGCTTCAAACACACTGATCTTCTCATTAGGCCACCTGGTCCCAGTTATATATGTCCAAATAAAAAGAGAAAACAAATTATTACTCAATAAGTAAGTTTGGTAAACAGGAAGAAAAAGCTGATACAAGGCTCTCTGTCAGGTATTTTGTCTCTAAGTTCGACTCCAACATCTACAACCAAATGTTTTTCCTTCATATCTTCAGAGGTGACAAGGAGCATGAGAAATCTTTAGTCCAATCACTTTGTTTTATAGATAAGAAATCGGGGCCCACAAACAGGTATCATTTAGGTGATTAGGAGCGGAACTGAATTCAGAACCAAAGCCACCTGTGATCAAATGAGGACATATGGGTCATACCCAACACAGTGCCTGGCATGGATTAATTCCAGTCCTTTGCTCCAGGTCCTTCCTGTGCTTGCCCTCTGCCATTCCACCTATTTCCCCTGTTTGTTCCTTCATTCATTCAACATCCACTTGCTCTTCCTAAGCCATGTTTTCTAGGCTCTGGGCCCAGTTAGAAGTCGCTAGCATTGTACCAAGGTTCTTCTTTTCTGCTCACACCCTCTGTCCCTTGGGGAAGAAGTTGGATGCCAGTGGGTTAAGGAGTAAATGGGAGAATGTGTAGAGAAATGAATCTGTTGGCTCAATTTTTGAAGGGTTGGACAATTAATAAAAGGAAGTAAGAAAATTCAAGTTCTTTTTTTTTTTTTTTTTTGAGGAGATGGAGGTGAGAATGTCTTTTAGTATAATTTTAGACCCAAGAAGGAGGAAATACGGGAAAGACAGATGAAAGGTCAAGGAGACTGGATAGCAGAGCAAAATCTTTAGAGGTAGTAAGTGAGGGGGAGGACTAAGGACCAGGGAGAGGGGTTGAACTTCGGGAAGAAACAAAACAGCTTTCCCTCTCAGTTGGAAAGAATATGAAAGGAAAAGTGAAGATATGAGAAACCTTGCGTGAAAGGCACGGAAGTTAATGGAGTTCATGTTTCCTGTAGGTAGGTTGGGATAATAGGTTTGAGTTATGAAAACAGGAATTGGGTCCAAAAGGTACCCATTCTGGAGAGTCTTACTTGGAGAGGGGCGTGCCCTTTGGCTCCTCTGCGGGTGGGAAGTCCCATGAACCTGGGAGCTCCCAGAGCAGCCTGGGAGGGGTGCGGGACCTGGGATTGTGGGAAAGCATATGGCTGGATGGTTCTCTTGCCCTTGGTTAGTGCAATTTGCTTTGCTTTCCCCCAAGTGGAAATTGTGGCACCTCCAGCCATTCACTCCCTGATGCCTCCGCCTTCAGAAATATTCCCATGAAAACAGACCTTCCTCTCCTGTTGGGGATGGAGCAGGACAGGCTTGTGACACTCCAGTAGTCACTGGCTTGCAGATAATATAAGGAGACTCCAAAGCAGATACTTTCATCTCCACAGAAGACAAAGCTAAAAGGAACAGGTTTAAATGACAGCAAGGGGGAATTTTCTCTGACAGTGGAAGAACACCTTAGCAAGGCAGGATAAGCTTGCTGTGGGAAAGGGTTTGGAGGAGGAGGAGGGGCATCCCTGCTGAGAGACCTCCGGGCCCTCAGTGTCTGGGTCTCTGCAGGGAAGAATTTCCTGCAGGCATTTGGTCCAAGTGGGGTTAAGACCCCCTCACACTTCCGAATGTAACATACAATCCTGATGTCCTGACCCCAGGGGCTTATCACCGAGAGAGGACCACTTAGGAGATTGTGTTGATGATTGAGGATTTGGGAACCAGTTCCACAAAAAGTCAAGGGAAAAAGAACTCCTCTCTGGCCTTCCCAAAATGCAATGGGCCTTTGCAAGAGGCAAGCATTTTATCCCAGGGGATAGTAACCGAATGCCTGGTCGCAGTTTTATACCCGGGAAGCCCCAGTTGCTGTGTTTTCATTCATTTCTGACTTTACACTTGGAATTCTTAATTTCTAACACCTAAAAGTGATGGTTTAATTTTAAAAGAAGAGATGGAGCATTTTTTTCCCTCAAGGACATGATGCTTTTGGATCTACAGATTTCCTACAAGAATTGTAGAAAATCCCGAGGGCTGTCATCTCCTGGTGCTTGCTGGCTGGTGCCTCAGTGAGGGCGAGATCCCTAGTGTTGGGTTTGTATATGACGACCACTAGTTTTTGTACTCTGCCCTGACAACCAAAAACACATGGCCCTGGACTCACACAAGAAGGAAAATATATTGATCCGTGGCTACTTGTCGTCAGCAGGTCACTAAACCTATTTCTCCACATATAAAATGAGACCATCTTGCCTCTCTGTACAAATGTAATAAAATCTAGTAATGCAGCCATGAAAATAAGCACTGGCCCATAACCTGAGGACTTATGGGGTCAAGGCTAATGAGAAATGGGCAGGATACAAAAAAAAAAAATCAATTGGTTTTCCTCCTCTTCACCTTGGGCTTAATAGGAATTTGGGTGTATTTTCTGCAGAGAACACGTGCCTCGTGCAGGTGAGCTGTGGAAAAATAGGAACGGTTGTGCATTGCTAAGAGGAAGAGTGGGTAAAGTTATAAATGGGGATATGGGCAATGAACATTTTATGGTCCTAATAATTTTTGTCTACTAGCAAGTGATGAGATACCAGGAGCTCAGGCACATCTGTTTGGGCGGAGCGCCCTCCGGGATAAGGAGCAAGAGTGTTGAAGGGATGCCAGGGGTAGTTAATGAAAGGTGCCTGTGTTATTCTTCTGGCTTGTATAAAAACCACCTCCCACCCACCTCGAACAACCGAGGAGTGGGAGGGAAAGCCGTGCTGTTGTGGCTTCTCTGAAGGCGTGAGAAGGGCCACATCCTGGCACGGACACCTGCCCCCGTGCTCGCTTGCCTTTTCTCCTTCTCAAAAGTCCCCCTGCTGCACGCTTTGTGTGCCTGTCCTTGTGACAGAAAGATCAAGGGGCCACTTCAGAGGAGCTTAAGCTTCTAACAGCCTTTTCCAAGAATAACAAAGCTAGAAGAAAGAAAAGAGAGCCGGTGGAGAGGAGCCAAGGAGAAAAGCATGAAATGAGACATCGTAGAGGTGACAGTCATACCTGAGACAGCACACAAGCCCACCCCTCTCACTTAACAGAGGAGGAAACTGAGGCCCATGGAAGCTTTTCCCTTCAAGAATGGTGTTGTCCTTGGTGTCATCCTTGGCCCCTGACATGCATACTCACGGGTGAATTCATTCATTCCCATGGTTTCAACTGACAGTAACTTGTGAGTGACCATGGAGGAGAATGCCCCATTGCTCTGATGGGCCCATTTCCATATCTATGGGATGTTCCTACCTAGAGGTTCAGCATGGAATTCAAACTGGGCATATCCGAACCTCCACCCCTTCACCCAAACTTGCTTCCTAGTCTTTGTTTCTTTCATGGGTGAATGGCATAGAGCTCACACTAGCCTTTCAGGGTTATCCATAGGACTTCCCTTCCCCTCGTCCCCTTGTCCCCACAATCCAGCAGTAACTCACTCTGTCGATGCCCCCCTGCCATTTCCCTTCTGCATTTTCCTTCTTCCCCTTCCCATGGGACAAGTCCTTAACCCCCGTTCAGTTGACTCCTCCGCGGTTGATCTTCCTGTCTTCGGGCTCAGCTCTTCTGGTCTTCATATTCCATTGCCACCTGTCTGTCAAAGCACAAACAAGGGCTTGCCTTCACTCCACTTAGCCTGCAGAGTAAAGCTCCAGCTCTGAAGCACAGCTCACAGTGGCCTCTGGAATCTGGCCTCCAGGGAGCTCTTCAGCTCTGTGAAGCCTGCCCCGTACCACCCTGGTGTGCTCAGAGAGCGCCTTGCTGTTGATACATAGCTCCATAGCGCAGCCAAAAGGGTGGCCAGGGTGTCTCCCACTTGCCACACCCTCTGCTGGGGTGACCACGCTTACCCTTAAACTCAGTGCATACACCGCCTCCTCTTCTAAACCTTCGTGACTGTCTCTTCTCAGGAAGAAGTGGGCACTCTTCCCTAACATATTAATACTTGTTCTGTCCTGTGCTTCTGCCTCCCACAGCCCCATGATTGCATTGCTAGTTGTTTTATTTTTCCCCTTGGCCATTGTAGAATGCAGACTCCTTATAGGTAAGCTCTTTCATATTTGCAAACTTGAGTAGGTGGCATGAAGGTAGGACTCGGTAAAATGCGTTTTAAAGGAATGAATGAATGAGTGAACAAATGAATGAGTGAAAGTTCACATGGCCAATCAGTGGCCAAGCCAAGCAAGGCATCCTTGGTTTTCCTTTTTCCGCTTCACATTTTCCCTGTTCCATGCTGCCCAGTGAGAAGACCTTGGCATTTAAAGTGGTACCATTAGTGTATTTTCTCTATAAAATGTATTTTATTTTCAAGTTGAAATGTTAGAACTCGCAGGCTAACTGGGAACAAGTGAGGTGATTCTAGAGTTTGTCCTCTTTTTTTTGTGGCTCGGTTATATTTTAATTGTGCAAGAAAAAGAAATGCAAGCAGGCAGGACACACACATGTAATATTGAGTGCTTGCCATCCACTTCACACGTGGTCCGTTCAATCCTCACACACCCTTTGCGGTGTGTTTATTGTCTGCATTTTACAAATGAAGACACAGAGGCTGCGAAGTTACGTAACTTGCCTTGGATCACGTGACCAACAAATGTCGGAGTTGGGAGTCTTACCACATCCGTCTGATTCTGAAGTCCATTCTCTTTCCCCTTCACTACACTTCCTCTCTAGGGAAACAGAACAGAATTAGGGACATAAAAATCTCAAGAAGTTCCACTAAAAGACATTGCTCTGTGACTCCAATAACAAATTGGACTGACGGAGCAGGGACCGTGAATCCTCCCCTCTCATCCAGTTGCCCGGCGTGGTTTTGAGAAAATTAATTAACCCCTAATTTTCCAACTCTTTATGTCTATAAAATATGAGAAACACAGACGTTTCGTAACAATGAATCAATTTAAGGAAAAAGTGACTTCGTGAACGAAGTTGTGCCATGTGCTACAGAAATGGCATTTGGCGCAGTTACCAACCATGAAAGTGGCCTTATTTCTAAAAGAAACGCAAAGTGGTCTAAAGGAAACAAGATAGCTAGTCTAGTGAAAATCAAGAATGGGTAAAAATAATGATGCCCTTTTTATTTAATTTCTCTTAATGTCGTTGTGGAGACGTGCGGGCCTGGCGATGGCGCATGCACGCAGGAGCGGAGATGCTGAGCAGGGGAAGAGGAGGGACAAGGGGGGAGTGGCTGTTGAACATTGTATGTGCCAAATTGATTTTTTTTTCCCCTAGGTCTAATAATTCCAAGATGACAATTGGCATTTTTGCTTGAGCATTAAACACACAACAGTCACAGCATTCACTGGACCTCAGCAGTTACTGGCTGTGGACAGAACTTGAATTTCAACAGGGCTGTACACAGTGCAGAGAGTCTGAAATGAATTACATTGGACAGAGCAATAGAGAAAATATTCAAAGTAGAAGCATTGTAGGATATAAAAGATTATATTTTCATGTCTTTCTGGATTTCGAGAGGCAGTTCAATAGGAGAAGCCCCGGGTTGAAATTCTTTCCCTGGATTTCTTATGAGCCAATGCTCCTTGTGACCTTGAGCAGAATACTCAAGTCTCTGAGCTTTTGTTATTTTTTCAGTGGAGGGCGGTGTGGAGTGTGTGCTGTGGAAGGACTGGGCGTCTGTGAAATGAGGACGAACAGTGCCTCTAACTTTGTAGCACTGTGTCCTTAGGTTTCACGGTGGCTGGGATGCCCAATTTGGTCTCCAGCCACCTTGAGAGCCCTCCTGACGAGGTGACAGCAGAGAGGCAGGTGACATGTTTGAAGGCCCAGATAATGGGAAAAAATGGGAAAAGTGTGACCGAATCTTTTCCTTAAAGTCATGGTACTTCTTTCAAAATAGAGCCCTAAATAGACTTTTAAATTGGAAAGGAGAATTAATCCCAGCTCTTCGAGGCTCACTACACGAAGGGTGAAACTCGCTGAGACATTTTTATAGCACCCCCCTCCTGCATAATCAAAGGGGTGTGTAGGCTGGCAGACACCTAGCTTGGCCCCACCCCTTGGCTTTACAAAAAGCCCCACACCCTGCTGCTGCCTTGCTTCTGGGACCCGGGAAAGACGCTGGCCCCTTTCTCCAAGCGTCTGTCGATTTTCACGGTTGGAATACCTCTCAGACATTTGCTGCACTCTTTTCTTGTTTTATCAAAGCTCGACCTTTATACACCTAATATGATTTAGTCCTGGTTTCATTTCCTGAATCTTTCTGTGGCTTTTTCTTCCTGGATCCCACGTTCGGGGCTGCCAGGTTCTTTGTCCCTGCAGGTGCAGACAAATTAGCATAAAGAGTAAGTTGCGGAATTGGAGAAGAGCAAATCTGATTGTAAAAGCCATTTCAGATCGAGGTCCATTTGGTGGCATTAGGAGCAAAACTAGTAAACAAACCAGGTTTTTTTCCAACTCAAATTCACTTTTTCTTTTTACTTGACAGTAACCCTTTACAAGTAGAATGTTTTATCAAATTCTAACTTTAGATGTCATGTACCGTGCTTTTTTTTGTTTTCTTACTCATTATTGTTGACTGTTAAGTTTTGTGGGTTTGGCAAAGAAAAATCTTATATACTAAAGAAGAACGCACTGCCTGCCCAGTGCCATTGTCTGCCTGGGCGTTTCCCTACCCTACCGGTGTGGCTTGTTGACGTGGTTCATGCTGTTGTGACTCCCATTTTGCAGATGGAAAACAAATTCCAAAGAGACTGCAAGGCCATGCCTAAACTTTGGAAATTCGGAAGAAGCCAGGGTCAAGTTTACTGTCTCACCTTCTAAACAAACATTTTCTTTTATGGCTGGTCTCATAAAGAATCAGAGAGACAGAGAAAGACAAACACAGTGTGATTTCACTTATATGTGAACTCTTAAAGATCAAATAAACAAACACACAAAATAGAAACAGACTCATAGATACGGAGAACGGATTTCACTTATCTGTGTAAAGACCAAAATAAACAAACAAAATAGAAACAGACTCATAGATACAGAGAGGAGATTTCACTTATATGTATAATCTAAAGACCAAAATAAACAAGGAAAATAGAAACAGACTCATAGATACACAGAGCAGACTGACTGTTGACTGAGGGGAGTTGGGGGGTGTTGCATGTGAACAAGGTAAAGGGATTCAGAAGCACAAATTGGTGGTTACAGCACGTCACCGAGATGCAGATCACAGCCCAGGGAACAGAGTCAGTAACAGTGTAATAACTATGTGTGGGGCCAGGTGGGCACTTGAACTGTCGGGGGACCACCCCATAAAGTACATGGCTGTTGAACCACTATGCTGTACATCTGAAATTAATACAGAATATTATTGAATGTCAACAAAGGAGAATGAATATGTATTTCCCCACTGTTCTGGGGAAATTTAAAAAAGGAAAGGCTCCCTGTAAGCCGTGACAGACGAGGCCTGTGCTGAGTGCCATGACCAAGGCCCTCTGGTGAGGGGCCCGAGTTCACAATCCACGGAGCATTCACAAGCTTCTGGGGGCTGCTCACGTCTCAGTGGGCGGGCCCCATGGATGGCAGGCATGGCCACTCAGGTTACTCAGTGATGGAGAAGCCTGGGCAGGACTCACCCACGTCAGCAGGAAGCAGCGATCTGGTGGGAAAGAAATGGGAGCCATGTTCCCATGCTCCCACCGGTCCTCAAGGCAGGGGGGCTTGGGTCCAGGACGGTTCTGGGGGCTCTGGAGGGAGGGGTTTCAGGTGTTCCTTGTACCCTTGCTTCAGTGGGCCTCCCCTCCACTGCAGGGTGCTCCCGCTCATCCCCTGCCATCTGGCCTCTCATTTCCTCCGTGCCCCATGTCTTTTCTGCACCTCCGAGCTTTGCTTGCCTGTGGTTTTTCTATTTCCACGTCTCTCCAGCTTGAGGTGGCCCTGCGGCCCAGACTCCCCATCTGCGCTTCCTCTCGGCATCTCTCTGAGCTCTGTGGCTGCGATGTGCCCGAGCGGCCCCATGTTCCCTGTGGCAGACCCCTTGAGTGGGACTGTGACCAGCCCATTTCTTGTGCTGGGCTCTGTGGGTCCTTGCCCCATCTACAGACAGGCTGCCCTTAGGGGAGGTGCCAACCCTGGGGGTCACGGTCAAGGTCTGTGGGAGGAGGGGTGACTTACTTGGGCAGGAGCCGGGGCAGGCACTAGGATGGACATGCTTAGGGCTCTGGCCTACCCATCTTTTCATAAACCTTCCGTACACTGTCCCTCCCCATGAAGTAGCCCGGCAGCCTACGAGAAGTGGCTGGAAATTAATTTCTAGGAGCTAAAATATTTTCAAGGTCAGAAGAGGAGAAGTCATTAAAGTGACCATAGCTGCGAGATACTGTATTAAAGCTTCATGTTTATTACTTTGTTTCCTGTTCACAATGACTCTATAAAGTAGATATTATGGTCCTTATTGGGCTTAAATAACCTATTCAAGACAAACCGGTATTAAGTAGAAAGGCTGGTATTTAAACCCAGTCAGTCTCACTCCACAGTCATGCCTTCCACATCTAACTAGGCATCAGTAACTGGCAATCTCTTCCCCTGGGTCCATGTCAGCATTTATGAGATAATCTGATTGGAGTTGGAGCTGTGATGGGGGGCGTCCCACGCCAGTGCTGGGACAGAGAGGAGCAGTCGGCGAGGTCATGGAGACTTCGCCCCTGTGACCCAGGGCTCCCCCTGTGTCCGCGCCGCGGAGTGGCAGTGTGTCTGCGAGACCACGTCACCCCCAGCACATGTGAGTGTGTCATGCAGAAGCCTTCTGTGACTTATAGTGACACAGATCCATCATTAATATGACAAATATGCGCACCTGCAGACTTGATTGCTGCGATTTTCCCGCGTCACGGTTGGGTTTATGGCCTGCCTCAATTCCGGTAAAACCGAAGCCATCTAGATTGGTCAAAACGTGTCTCGCATCAATCAATCTCTTGGACAGACCGAGACTGCAGCCCCAGTGACAGGCTTACTTTGTAGACCGGGTAATTAAAGAGGCAGGGCCAGCAACGTTTTGAAGTCCTCTTGTCTTAGTTTTATCATCTGTTACACAATCTCAGAAATCCCAGGTGGGAAACATCTTTCCTTCTCCCATCCGTCCCCAAATGACCGGCCAGGGCTCTGTTCCCCGCTCCCTTTGTCTCACTTCTGAGGCCAATCAGCTGAGACTCTCTGGTTCGCATCTCTGAGGATAGTGGGTGTGCCGACGGGTTTCTCTTGTGGTCGAGGGATCCCTCCTGTAAAGTGAAAAGGTTTGCCCAGAAAAAGAAAAGCCGTCTTTATACCAGGAGCTCTTTCCCCACCAGATCCAGGTCTGGCTCTTCTTGACCAACCAAAGATAACACACAGTAGGGTATCGGTCATTTCTTAACTGACCTAGGACACCTCTGGCAGAGAAGGCAAAGCTGCTTCGTGTGTGTTTTGTGCTAATAGAACATTTTAAATCTTTTAAGAAGCAAAGATTTGAAAAACTCCAATAGATCCTTCAGTGACCAAATATGAAGTAATGTATGTTAAATAGAAATTAATTGACCCAAACTAAACATTTGGGACCATCAGAAGCATAGGAGACCCCTGTAGGATAGACAGAAATGGCATCAGTCAGAAAATATGTCCTTCCATGATTGTAGGGCAGGGGGAATGAGAAAAATAACTTACAGAATGACTTAGCATGGTTTTAACTGAAGAATTTGTGTAATTTCAACAAACACGCTCCCCCCCCCCCGAAATTTAAGTACTAAAACAAGTAACAATGACCACGAAGAATGCCCTACGCCAGGAAACAAGAAGAGTTAAATTACTGGTGCTGTACCAGATATCCCCGGGTACCCTGAAGAATGTGAGAGGTGAAGTCACAGAGTGGTGATACCTACTTCGACCTGACCCAGCAGACCACGTCTGTTTGTGAGGACTCGGAGTCCTTGCCGTGGCAGGCCTCCGGCGCTGATGGTGACGGATGAGATCTGTAGCTCCTTCACCACTAACTGAACCTAGCGTGAGAGTAAGGGGTGGGCACAGTGCGGGGCGGGGGCGGGGCAGTGCGTGGTAACGGGGGGAGTCTCTAAAGTCAAATCAAGTCTGATCCCGGGGCCCTCCATGGTGACTGATCAAGGGGAGCTACGTAAATTTTTGAAAAGCTTTGCGAGGTTCTACCTTTGGAGTCTATTCTTATTTAATGGTAAGTCCGTGCCCCATTTGTTGGACGTGGAACCTCAGTTATGAAAAGCACTGTAATGAACAGTCTTCGTACGTGATCTAGATGATACTAAACTTCGTATACTATAAAGTCACGTGGGTGAAGGCCAACCACAAGACCACTAGACTCTATGTGAGAGGACAGAAGGGAGGAAGGTGGTTTTGATGTCATCGAACTAATGCTCTCGCAGAAAGAGGGTCAAGCTCTAGTTATAAAATAGAAGGTCCTCTGTCACTCATTGAGGATTGAGAAAAATAACCTAGAGTTCGTTAAAGACATTCTCTGAAGACATCCACCCAACAGGCTGTCCTGAGAGAGGAAAACAGTCATCACGAAAGGCGTGGAAACACAATAGTGCTCTTACATGCGCGTAGAATGATATCGACTCCTCTTACCAGGAAGTAAATAAGTTGCGCTTGGCACTCATCTTTAATATTAATAATACCGACAACTCCTGTTTCTCATAGTTTGAAGCATTTCCATGTGCTTTTTCACGTTCACAAGCCCTGGGAGGCAGATGTTTGTATTATGACCATGTTTTGAAAGAGAGAGCAATTGAGGCATAAAGATTTCAGAGGCAGGAACGTAGTCTCAGACGTAGGTTTTCCGATCTTAGAATCCTTCCTATTTCTGCTCGGCTGCATGACCGTGCTCTGGGGAATGCACTTAATGAACCCACAGAAAGTGCACAGGAGGCAGCTGTAGTGGGCAGGAGGCAGTGGGTGCGGGTATATGAAAACACGCATTAGACATAACAGCCGAATAAGGATGGAATAAATAGGATTGATACAAAGGCAAAGACTAGGAGAGGAATGTGGTCTGTATTTACCACATAAGGCATATGTGACTTTGTTCACCAAGGTCACTCACCCGCTAGGATTCAAAGCTCTATTTGAAACCCAACAAAGGTAAGTTTAGGGTCAATAAAAGGAAGTACTAGTTCACCCAGCAGGTATTGTTCATGTGGAGCTCATTTCCCAGAGTGTGGTATAATCAGGAAATGCAGGTGCAGTAAAGATACTGAAAACTTCATGAATGAAAATGACATAGTTTCTAAGAAGCTGAACTCGACCTCTGCTTTGAAACTGCTGTCAGGAAGGATACGTGCCTGGCACGGACTTGCCTTTGAGCTGTGCGCCGCCTTGGCCACAGGAGTGAGGAGAAGCTGTCAACGCTGTACAGTGTCCCTGAGTCCCCGCCTCCTTGCCTTTGTGTGTTGACTCAGATCTAACAATCTGCCCCTTCCGGTTGCTGTCACCCAGGTTCACAGTCTTAATGGCTTGATTATGAAACTTAGAGCCGTATTCTTCAGAGTCTGCCCCTACATACCAGAAACAGAAAGCCCTGTGCTTCAGTTGCTTCATTTTGCACATCTCCGTGGGCACCATTTTTGTTACAGCCTCTAATGAATAGGCCCATACTACCAAGTGGAAAGTAGAAATGGCCAACGTCACCTCTGACGGCTCTTTCTGGGTCTTCGGCACAGGTAGGGCATGCCAGGATCAGCTAAGAAGAACCGCCCATGGAGGGGTCACCTTTCAGTAGGACTGTGCGTGGGGCATTGCTGCGCAGGAAAAATTACACTCCAGAAGAATTGTGATAGTAATAGCAACAAGGCTGCACAGAAGTCAAGAGAAAAGGGGCAAGGACTATATAGTGAGCAATAAGTTGATTAGATATTAATCTTACAACAGGAAGCATATGGTAGGATGCCCCACAGGGAAGAGGCAGAGAGATGAAGTGCTTCAGAATCCAGACTCTGGAGGTAGACGTCCTCCTTGTATGCAGTCTCCTCCACTAAATATGTCATAGCAGGCAAGTTACTTAACCCGTCTGTACCTCAGCCTTCTCAGCTGTAATCCTTACCCACCTCATTCCATGGTGGTGAAAATGAAAGGAATCCAAAGCATGTAGATAACACATGCTTTATTGTAAACACTGCATAAGCATTAGCTGTTGTGTATTGAGTTGATAGAGAGTGCGTGTTTGGGGGCTGATGTTCACCCATGCACCCCTTTCTACCCTTGACCTACTCAAGGTCAAAGGAAGAGAATGTATAGAGGGACTATCAGGTCCCAGTTCGTGTGTCACCCCTTCTTACCCTCATGACCACGCCGATGATACCAGAGACACTGCCCCACTCACCTTCTCGCACAGTGTGTCTACAGCTTCTTCCTTGGTCAGTGGTGGCGAGAGGTGAAGTTGAGTTGTTGACTACAGGTCAACGACCCCTCACCAGACTGTCACTTACTAACTGACAAGTGGGGAGGGTGAGGCTTCAGGAAGAGTGTGTTCCTTTCCTAGAGTCCCAATGCCAAAGTCCTTTGACCAGTTAACTTCCTGACCTCTTTTTCCCTCCCTTTCCTAACACAGGTAACGATAGTACCTGCCTTTTCAGCCATCAGATAGCTTAATGAGAATGTATGTGTTCATCCCATTACCTACCACATCGTCCGTGCTCAATAGAAGTTAGTTGTTGTGAAAAATAATAATAATGATCAATTGCCCTACCTTATTCTTGCCAGATTCAGCCTGACCATCACATAGTCCAGCACGTTATGAACATTAGGCCTGTACAGAGCACGAATTAAAACTCTTGTAAACAGAGGTCAGAATAAAAGGCAGACCTCCCTCGTGCCATGAAGCACCTGTGAGAACATAAACACACAGATTGAGACCCACACCAACGTGCGTGCAGGGAGACCCGCCCAGGGAGAGCGGGGAGAAGAGAGTAGGCACGCGGAGCCGTGCTAATGACGAATGCAAAGTGGCAGATGGCCCGCCCGCTCCCTGAAATGCGTCTTCCTGAAGAATGCATGGCTCTCCTTTCTCACTGCCAGCCCCTCAGTGCGTGTTCTGTGCATGGAGGGCCTGGAGAGAGGGGAAGGGCTTTGGAATTGAGAGAGAATTTGGGAGAGAAAAGTGGAAAGAGGTGAGCAAGGGGTTCTGTCATTGCAGGTTATTCCCAGCTGAGCAGCGACATATTTTAGCAATCAAGTGCCCTTGTATTTCTTTTAAATCATTATCATCCGCTCAGCGGGGACTGGATGGCTAGACCAACACTTAGAGGTCACGTTGACCCCTTTTGCAATGCACGTGGACATAGGTGAGCCTGCAGAAACGGCCGGAGGCAGTTTCAGGAGAGTCTTCAGACTGGTAACTGGAATCCAGGAAGAAGCAGATCGGATCCTGCAGGGGAGTCTGTCTCAGGGAAGGTCCATCAGATTGCTGTGTGATTCATGCCCTCGTGGGAATTGGTTAATAACTCAATTTCAGTCCTGGGTCTGTAAGTCCAAACTCTCCAAACTGGTGGCAGTGTTTACTCTTGCTGCGTAACTCCTGTGCATCTAATTCGTTAAGCTGAGATACACGCAGGGTGGTTCACGGCTTCTCTGTAAATAAGCATCGCTTTGGTAGACTGCACGGTTTGGTAGGAAGAGCACTGTGCTAGGAGTCCGGTGGCCGGATTTGAGCCCTGTTACCTCCGTTTCATTCGCTCTAGTCCTCGAGACCCTCACTCATGCTCTGGCCTTCTGATTTTAATTCTGTAAAACCTGTGGGATAATGGGGCCCACGGATGAAAACAGAGGGGTAAGAAAGGCTGAATAACACAACAACACATAAGATTATTGCCACTTGTCTTCACTTGGTAGGAACTTCAGGTTCAGCCCCGGTATGGCAATTACAAATCAAAGGAAAATTGAAAAGTGAAATCAAAGAATTTCAGAGTGACAAGAGTCTTTAGAAGTCACTTAGATCCCCTTTTCTTTTTTTCAAACTTTGTTAAAAAAGAATTGAGAGATAGCCCTTGGCTGGTGTGGCTCAGTGGATTGAGTGCCAGCCTGTGAAGCAAATGGTCACCAGTTGGATTCCCCACCAGGGTACATGCCTGGGTTGCGGGCCAGGTCCCCAGTAGGGGGCGCGCGAGAGGCAACCACACACTGATGTTTCTCTACCTCTCTCCCTCCCTTCCCCTCTCTCTAAAAATGATTAAATAAAATCTTAAACAATGTATTTGACAAATAAGTTGTACTTATTTAAAGTGTACAATGTGATGATTTGGTGTACATGTACTTAGCCCTCCCCCCGTTCCTGTGGGAGGAAGTGACTTAGAGAGGAAGCCTAGACAGCTGACCAGCCCAGCACGTTCTGGGCTCCCCAGTTCTGTGTGCACCAAGCCGGTGCTCATGCCAGCAAGGTGATCTCGCAGTCCTGCAGGAACGGGGTGGGAGGCCCTGTTCTGCACGGGGAAGATGAGAATGCAAGGCTCCACTTGAGTGCTATCGATACCTTTGGGCATTTATGATGTTAAAAAACAAAATTCAACGGAATAAATTTAAGGATCTAATTGGCTTTATTTAATGATTCATGAGTCAGGCAGCATCCCATCTTAGCAGATAGGAGTTCCGAGGTGTTATGCAAAATGGAAGCTTTACAGGCAGTAGAAGGTGGAGCAAGGAAGTTTTTCTAGCACAGAGTAATTGTTTCAGGCAAGGTCACTTTCATTTGGTGGAAGGTAGGGGGTCTGGAAGGCTGAGTGCTGACCAGGTAATTTCAGATTGGTTAACGCTTGCATCCCTGGAAGCGGCGGAAACTGCTGATGAGTTAGCTATTGTCTCAGTTTGCTGACATGGAGCCCATTTAGGGCCTGTTGTTTCTTTCTTTCTTTGTTTTTTATCCACTCCCACTTTGGTCAGACTCTTAGCGTACCCGAGAGGTGACCGAAATGTACAGCGTTGGCAGCACTCTCAAAGGCTGCCCCACAGCGCCTGCGGTTTTGCTGATCCTCTGTGTGGTACTCGCGGATCATGACTTCCGGTTCCCGTTTTTTAAAAGTCAGTCACTCTCTTTGTTCCTTGTCTGTCGTCCTGGTCCAGGAGAGATCATTTGCTGTGTGGTTAACGGCTGCGGATAAGCATGTAAAGCTTTTGAGAGAATACAGTTAACTCTCGAACAACACGGGGATTAAGGGCACTAACTCCTACACAGTAAAACATCTTCATATAATTTAAGGTGGCCCTTGGCATAAGCGGATTCCCAACCGCCGCTTGGCCCTTCAACGAGACTATTGAACCGCGTGGGCTGATTGAACTGAGTGGGCCAACCTGTGTGTAAGCGGAGCTGTGCCTTTCAAACCCATGTGGGTTGCTGGTCAGCTGCACAGCTCACCGAGGGGTTGCTGTGATTATTACAAGTAGGGTTATTCTCAGTGCTTGGAGTCACTTAAAAACCACGGTCCCTAAGACCGAAATCCATCAAAATCACAAAACTCAAAGAAAGCTTCCGTTCAAGGAGTCACCTTTTTAAGCCTCCTTGCGGCTTGCTCAGTCATCATACGTAACTGAGTCCCCAGAAGTGTTAATCCAGGTGCAGCAGGTGGTGTCGGCCACGGCCTGGACACCTCGCTCATCTGAAAGATAATCAAGGGATCTCCTGTCATCAAGAACAACTTTGGCCAGAGAATCTAAGGGTCATGGGGCACATGTTGTTTTAGTAGCAGACCCCGTGATACTTTCGAGAGTGATCATAGCTCATCTACATTTACTCCTAACCAGGGGAGTAAGGACCTGCCAAAGGAAGTGACTCTTGGGTCACGAACACCTCCCGGCAGGTCCTTTCTAACTCGGTGATGTAAATTCAGGGTTGTTGGCCCATGAGGTGTCTCAGTTCATTTATGAACAGATGGGGGACAGTTAGATAACCTAAGAGGCATTGTCTGGTTAGGTGCCAGCCATCGAGGCCTTCACAGGCCCAAGCAGGACGGTGACCACCACAGACAAAGGCACAAACCACGCCCATCGTGGTGGCACTGCCAGTGGATTCATCGCAGGGATTGTTGCAGTTGCCCCTTCCAACAAGGGGTCAGCTAGGCTTTCAGCACATTGGGCGTGTAAATCCCCTGCCTGAAATAGAGTTGGTGGAAACACCTTGCAAACAAGGGTGCTGTTGGTGACGTTTTGTTTTGTTTTGTTTTGTGACTGGGGGC
The DNA here is from genome assembly GCF_022682495.2 of Desmodus rotundus. NCBI lineage: Eukaryota > Metazoa > Chordata > Mammalia > Chiroptera > Phyllostomidae > Desmodus > Desmodus rotundus. The sequence goes on from NC_071398.1 coordinate 94,141,965, forward strand.
AGATCTGCTGTAGATAATTATGAGAACAAGGGAGTACAAATGTGCTAAGGTTTATGTAGGTATTGGAGTCTAATTAAGCACATACAGTTATACTCAGAGAAAAATAAAAGGTACTGGATGTTGTGGCTGTGAGAGTTGAACTTGGTAAAAGACTTCTAAGTGGGCTGATTGTAGTTTTGTGGGACATTGGGAATAGAAGAGAAATTGGTCACAGGGAGGCCTGGGGGGGCTTTAGCATCATGGCTAGATCAGAGTCTTTGATGACAAATCCATCAATCTGAAAGGTTTTCCTCCTTAGCAGTGGCCTGGGACATGTGGGCAGTGGCTTTATATTTCCAGGCCAATGCTAGAGTGAAGGAAGAAAGGGAAGAGGGAAGGGTTGCGAGTTTAAAGTGTGAAGTCTTGACCAGACATCGTGGGTGGATACAGTCTGCATCAGTGTCAGCTCCTGCTCTCGCTCATCCATTTGGTGTGGAGGTCTCCAGCTGATACGCAGTCCCAAGAGTCCTAAGGGGCTCTTTCTAATTGGGGGATATAGACTCAAGGTTCAAGTTCTTGATATTTGGCTGCCATTGAGTAGTGAGGGGGCTCTGGTATAGTCCCTTCCTAGGAGATTTAAGAGAAGTCTTTGTAGGTAGTGATCCAAATCAGGAGGGTGGGTGAAAATTGGAAACATTAGTTTGGAGAGTCAGTGCAGCTAGATACCGAGGGATTGAGAAGAATGAGGATGCGGTCCATTTTACAGGCATATAACCAAACCTCAAAGACGGTGAACAGGTCTAGAATCTAATATCTACAAAGGTGCGTAGTTTTTGTTTCTCTGCGATTAGCCCAGTTTTTCTAAACCAAGGATTATCACAGTAGAACTAATTTGTTTACACTAACCTTGGCCTGATGTTTACATAAAGGCAGCAGGGACGGTGGTTGACCACATAAGCTCTTTTTCAGACTGGCTTGCTGGACGTTTTCATAAGGAATCTCAGACTGAACTCTTAGAGGCCTCGCAAGGCTAGGACGCTAAGCCAAGGACTCGCCGCCAGGTTTTATCAACAATACCTATCATTTGGGTGAATCTCTCTCTCCTTGAGGTCCCCCAAATATCCTGAGGTTCCTGGGCCTGCTGGGAAATGGCCTTCCTTACTCACCTGGTAAGGCTGCCAACTCTGTAAGCAGAGCACCAAGAGGGTGTTTTCCAGGGGACTCTATTGGCTTCATGAAGTTAGTCTTAGTTCTTCAAAGTTGTCTGGTCACACCTGAGTCTGTGCACATCTCTCTCAAATATGACGTCTCCGTCAAAGCCTTGATAATACAGCCAGTGTTACCAGTTACGTCCTGTTTCAAGGAGAACGGGTTGTCATTGAAATTATGCAAATAAGTAACTATAATGCCATGAAAAGAATACTCAGGAGTTTCTGAATGCTGGAGGGATCAGGTAGGAAGAAAAAGTCAGTGTTTCATCTTTGTTTACAAAGGTACACTTTACTGAATTTCTCTAAGTCACAAATAACTTAAGAGAAAAGGTTTCCTTAAATCTGGAAAAACAAAACATAAAGGAAATAGCAACGTTTCGGACAAAGTCATGACAATGTTGTAATCCTCTGTGGTTCATTGAGGCCCATGTAATTAATACTCGTTCTGCCCGGATCCAGTTTTTTCATTAGTTCTGGAAATTCTTACCCAGTTCAGTTTTATGACCTCAAAGTTATGAGAAACTTTGTTAGCATCCTTTCCGTGAATCTCCTTGAAGATGAAACACTTTCGTGGGAATGCTTTTGCAAAAGCATCAGAGTGAAGCAGTAATTGTCTATATATGTCAAAAGACTTACAAATGGCCACGGTTAGTTGAACTTGACAAGGAAATCTGGTTCTTTCCTTAGCATGCAACATATTAATAAATAGCAAGGATTATGACTGGTAGCATTTTATTTCCTGGGGCCAGAGTTTTCACAATAGCTGCAAGCCTTTTAAGAGGAATAGGCAAGGTTAATTGCTAAAAAGGTTAGGTGGATTTTGAATGGTTTCTAGAGCTGCATTTCTGGTCTGACAAAACTTTGTTGTGTAAGTAGAGTTGCTTCTAATTCTTCAGAGACTTGCTATCTTTTGTAGCCTAAATGATATTAAGGAGCTGAACAGCCCATCTGTCTGCATTATTATTAATTTGGGTCTTTACATTAGGGGGATTTGCAACTAAGATGGAAATCCAAAGGATCATAGCTTTGTCTTTGGACAGTCTTCTTTCCTTCTGGGTACATTTAACTGAGGGAAGAAGAACCCCCCCCCCCTCCCAATTCCTATTAGACTCTGAATATTAACATCCATTTTGGTCAAATTTCTGATCATAGAAGTATTAAGTTTTTTCCAGTTTCTTGTCAGGTTTTTAGCTTGGAAAAACACTAAATATTTCTGGCAGTATTAAACAACCGCTTGGACCCAAGAAGCATCCGTTCCTCTAAGAGGCTGCAAAAGATACCATCTTCACAAGATCTAGAGATTCCCCCAAAGATCAATATCCAGGGGCTGGATTTTAAAAAGGAGGGACAGAGTGACATTTTATTATCATCATTATTTTTTTCTTTCTCCCCTGGACACTGCAGAGACCTGGGAGAGCTGACTCTGGTAAGAATTCTCCAGTCAAAGCCTTGATACAATAGCCAATTATGAGCCAGCTCCTGCCAGCTTTTCCCGGGATCCCATCTGCAGCCTCCGAGTGAAATTTCAACTAGAGAGTACAGCTCCAGTCTCTACCAGAATTTAGCCAGTTTTAAAATTAATTGTGACTGCAGTTTCCTCTTTGCTGTGTAAAGGAATTAGCCATAGCACTTGCCTAGAGATTCCTTTAGATCCCATCAACTGTGGGAGGGGCCTATAGGGGAGTCCTCCTTCAAGGGTAGATACCAGAGCATTGAGCCAATGTGGAAAAATTTGCATGGTCCCTTTGGGGACAGTCTCTTTTCCAGGATCCCAGTTGATTACAGCTGAGACCTCAATCCCTGGGCCACCACTTTAATGATGTGGGGGGGCCCAAGTGTTAATTTTAGGTACCTTGCTTGGGAGCTGCCGTAGCTGGAAAGCTCATAGTTTGATGGACTTTTGTTTACGGTTATATATCTTCACGTTTTTATTAGCCTTTTGCAACCAATTATTTAATGAAGCTGTTTTAGAATGTGGAAGCCTTTTGGGAGCTGTTGTATACCAATATAAATAGGTATCTCATTCAATATGTTTGATTTAGGAACGCTTGCTTTCAAATGCACTTTTTAAATGAGTGATTTTGTTTAACTGGAACATTTCCCATCGTGGACATTGTAATTCTAGGGTATTTTTAGTAAGATTGTGCCATTTTTATAGACAATCTATCGCTTCCGGGACCGTAGAGTTCCTAGACATAAAACAAGCAAGTGTGCTGGAGGGTGGCACGCTCATCTCTTTGAAATTTAAGGATCCCATTTTAATTGCCTGTGTGTGTATGTAAGTATCCATCTATCCATTCATCTACCTATGTGCTTGTTTTTTTGTTTGTTTATAGTTAAGCCTCTGGGTCTGTCAGAGCCAAACTGATACCTTAAAGGGACGTGCCGCGGGTTGGGAACTGTGTTGGTTTATGGTGTGCCTCATTTCTTGAGGTAGGCAGGTGACCTCGTATCCACTAACTCATTCTGTGACCAACTGAGCCTAGCGTGGGTGTCTCTGGGTTAGGCGATGAGTGCTCTCACAGCATTTAAATGCCCAGCCCATGCTCATCAATTTTTCTGGCTTTTTTGGCTTTTGAGATGCCCATTATCATTAGCTATAGTGTGATAATACGTACGTACCTACGCAAAGACAAACTTGTGCACTTTAACACACCAGCAGCAGCCAAGAGACATTATTGCTCTCTGGCCACAGGAAGTCCCCGTGTGCATCACCAGCAATATCCAACGTGGAACTGGGGGCTGGGAAAAAGGGCTGAACCAGCAGACACCAAAGACTGTGGAATACAGACCACTCCAAACAAATGGGGAACCGTGGCTGCTGCCAGCAGTCCCCAACATGGAGTCTGGGGACAGAATCAAGGGCTGGGGTTTTCCAGTGAAATGGGAATTGGGCCCAAACCCAGGACTAGGTGCTTGGGTTCTAGGTAGAACCATCTACTCATTTAAGCTTGCCCTGCCCTGGATCGGAAAGCCAATTAGATTGGAAGTTTCTCCCAGAAGGAGTGGAGTTTAGAAGTGAGAGGAACTCACCCATGGGCAGCATTTCAATTTAGCAGATAGAAAGGAGCTTTGAGAACCTGTAGGCAAAAGTAGGTGAGGAAGGAAGTTATATTAGCAAAGAGTGGATTATTTTTGGCAAGGTCACCTTCCTGTGGGGGGAAGTGAGGATCTATCAAGCAGATGACTTAACTAGTACCGACCAGGTAATAGCAGCAATCTGACTGGAATTGACTGGTTAAAGATTGCATCTCTGGGAGAAGCTGAACCTGCACTTCGGCTGCGTATTACTAACTCTTGGTTTGCTGACACTGGATTTAGCACAAGTGACTCCATTTTGGGCCTGTTGTTTCTTCTTAACATTGATAAGGACGACTTACAGAGCTTAGTCTGCAGGAAAGGACTCAGCTTACCACTGAAAAGGAAGCTCAGCTGTTATTTTAATACCATCTTCATTTGCTCCTTTCCTCTTCCTTGACCACAGTCACCATGTCCCTTTGGGAGGACCTGCCCATTTTAATTCAAGAGCATTTTGTAAGTGCCCAACAGCAAGCTCACTGGACTGGCCTTGCATGCCAGCCTTGAATGGACATGGATAGCATGGCCTCCCCTTGTGTCTGAATCTTAAAGCAAAGGGAGTGTAAGTGGAGCGTTCAGTTTGCTAAAGAGCTCCAGAGAAACACAAGCATCCCTTGGACCAGATTTCTTACTCTAAGGGGGTGGATGGCTAGACTCGCGGTTCCTGGAGTTTTGAAGACTCAAGCAGCCGAAGCCATTTAAAGAAAGGCACTGTTTGCTTAACTCTGTCAAGATTACTGCTCAATTTTAGAATTTGTGGGAATGATACTAATCATGACAATGACAAACACAGAATTGATGATGGTGATGATATTGATGTTGATCAGTATTCATTAAACGTCAGATAATGCTAAGCATTTTACTTATTCTGGGGTTGAGATTTAAAAAGCAAGAGAATGGGCATTGAAATAATGGGAAGGAACAGGGGCCTTGAAGCCAGGAATCCTAGGATCCCCCCGCCCCTCAATTTTAGTGAACTTGTCCAAGTATGTTGACTTTTCTGGAACTCCTTATCTGTAAAATGGAGATAGAAATACCCACATTAAGGCATTATTGAGGATTAAGTTAGCTCATGAATGTTGAAAGGGCTCCTTAACAGAGCCAGTGCACAATAGGTACATTATTACCTGTTCAGTTGAATCACAGATGATAACAGAAATGCGACTAGATGAGAAGTAATTAGAAATGGGGATGAATCAAGATAGTTTAGGAAGGCAATGGGCTATTTTCCTTCTGTAAGTCATTTACAGGTGATGTTTTGTCATATCAATTTCATTTTCCATCCATTTTATGAGGTGAGAGCCATAGAGGGGGCCTCCTGGAAAGAGTTCGGGATCAGAGAATTAGAACAAACACTGAACTCTTTGCTCATGAAAGCCTAGAGTGCAAGAGAGAGAATTCAGAACAGAGCTCTCCCCGGGTCTGGGAGGCAGTTTCCCTCCCACCTTCCTGCAGCCAGGTGTTCGTATTGCTTCCAGAGCTGCACTGCGAGGACGTGGCCCCCAAGGACTTGCAAAGCTCACATCAGAATTCCAGGCATGAAAGCGCAGGCTTCAAAATGACTTATTCTCATTACAATGTATGAAATGATCCGTAAATACATATTTTAACATTACAGAGTTTAAATATTATTACACATCTTAGTTGATGTCAGATTTTGTTAAATGCGTGCCGTTATCTCAATTTACAAAGGTCAGTTGGGTGGCAGTGGAGAATAGAACTAGATATATTTAAATTTTTTCTTACCAGTACATCTGTGGCTCCGATAACCCTGCCTTTTTCAAAGAGCTCAGGGCTTTTTCCTCCCCCCCCCTTTTCAGATGAGACTTTAATGAGTATCATGTGGATAAACTCTTTGCAGAGGTTTGAAAAGACCCAGAGAAACATTGTGGTAGGAACAAGCGAGCCATTTTGGATGAAATCATAAGCCATTTGAATGCCTCCTCATCTCCCCGGTTGTGTCAGAGCCTTTTGGCTGCATCTCACCCCCATGGGAGTGTTTTCGTCTCCATGGCTAGGTAAATCGAACGTTCCCATAGTTGCTTGATTGCTATTCATGCCGGCACAGAGTAGCGCAGTGACCTACTTCCAGCAGCATCCATAGAAAGCTTCACTGCTTTCCATCAGCCGGATTCAAAAAGCCGCCCTCTGCGTTCTGCAGCGCCTGCCCACACCTGTCCCAGGGACAACATGCCATGGACCTTTGAGGTCCTTATTTCTTTCTCACACACCACTATTGCTTTAATTTTTGGTTCATTTGGGTCCACCTTCAGCCTCTTCAGAAAGAAGAGAAGTGGTGAGAAGTGGTGCGTGGGCAGCATTAAGGATGGTAACATTTCTGATTTTTAGAGTATAGCCTCATAAAGGAATATTGGCAGGGTTGAAGAGAGAAATCAGGTGAAGGTTTTCCTTTTTTCTAATCTAGACTACCCTTGTTTATATAAACATAATGGATTTCAGGTAAATAATTCCTTGGAAATCATTTGGAGGCATCTATACATGGATGATGATTCTTATGTGACCACAGATGGAGTTTCCATAGGTCACTATCACGAGTTTCAATACAGCCGGTCCTTACTCTGAAATTAATAGGCTGCGCTAAGCTAGAAGCATTCCAAACTCCAAGAGGAAAGGCTTGTTAGAACAACCTTCACAGAGACTTATCCATTTGGCAGAAATATACTCAGCCTGCTCCCGATTTGGGGGTCTAACTAGAGCCAAGTGGCATTGAATACCATGGTCAGCGCTGGGGGATCCTGAGAGACCTTCTAGGCCAATCATTTGAAGATCAGAAAAGTGAGCTCCAGAGAGGTTCCAGAGCCTCGTCCTCCCAGCTCCCGGCCTGTGCTCCCGTTAACCTGCCACTCCTTTCTCATCACTGGTTCATCCATGCTCTAGGCTCTTTGGTTTTTACCATCGAGAGCAAGTGTCACTGAGCAGGGGAAATAGGAATTACATTACTCTTCTCCTGGTCACAAATGGAAATTTCTATTCCAAACCTCCGCAAGTCAGGAAAGTTCTAGTTACTGGTAAAAGGAACCTCCCATGGACCATTGCTTGAGAGGTCATAGAAATCGGAAGGCATTTTGTTGTGAAGCTTTTGCTCACACAATTCTGCATCCGTTGCCCAAGCCTGATTGGAGGCAGAGGAGCCAGAATGAAATGATAAGCTGCAGCAGGCACGGAGCTGAATAGAGTGACCACAACGGGAGTCCCTTTCCCAGCTGCATGCTGAGCATCTTCACAGAAGAATTTCCCGGCTCTGCTGCCTCCCATGTTGTTGTTCCTTCAGCCAGGTCTGTGTAGGCACAAGCTTCAGGCAGGCCATCAGGTTGTGGGCATCTGTGCTGGTGGAACTGAGGCCCGGCAGGGCGCCTTGCTTCACGGGGCTCTCGCTCAGGGTGGTAGGATGGGATCGCTTCAGCACTCAGCAGCAGACGTGCCCTGTGGTAAGAAGGGTGGAGGCCCCACCAGCTCAGCCCAAAGCACGTGGTTTCTCTGGCCAGTGCCCTCTCCTCACTTCTTTTGACTTTGTCCTTTCTCTCTGCATCCTTCTCCTTTGTCTGCTTTTTCATCTGTCCCGCATCCTTCTTCACAGATGGCCAGGACACTAATGTGCCACTGTCATTATGTTTATGGAACAACTTGGGGTCTTCAGAGGCTGCCGTTCCACCCATTAAAGACGGGGGTCACGTTTGATACCAGGGTAAAGATTTGCAGGATAATTAGTGATCCTCTCCTGTTATTAACCCCTGACTTAAGCAGGTTATTTCCTTACAAACGTGTTGGAAGTTAATGCCACTGCTAATAGTTTCAGTCGGAAGACCATAATGAAGCCATGTGGGAAAGCAGACCTACCATCAATATCTTTCAAACTCTGAAATTAGAGTTGGGGGAAAGGAAAGTCAAAACGAATTGCAGAAAAGCAGGTAGTTTGACCATCTTTACCTACCTTTGGTTACCTACCTTCGGTAACCTTAATGGTAGCCCCTGGAGTAGAAGACCCATTTGTTATTCTTAGTTTGGGACAGTGGGCTTCATCACCACGACATTTCTAAATTCCTGAGCTTAATCGACCTCACACTCAGTAACTCAACGGCAACTGAGATGGCGTGGGGCGGAAGGGTGGCTGTGTGCTTTCACGGTTGACACCAGTCTTCAGGGTTGCCTCATCCTCCACTACGCCTCCTCATGTCCTCCACCCTGCGGCGTAACCAGACCTCCCTCGGTTCTGCAAGCACGTATCGCCCTGCTGTTCCTTTGTACATTCACACCATCCTCTTTATCTGGAATCACCGCTCAGCATTTCCTCCCATTTTATCCCTTCCCCTGGGATAAAATGAGTGAGAGGGTAGCCATTTCCTACCCTCTCACTCAGCACCTCTATTACTGTTTAGAGGAGTTACTCGTGTCTTCTAGTTTCTTACTAGATCCAAAGCTCCTTGGGAGGAAGGACCACGTCACACAATTGGCTGACAGTGACCAACATGGTGTGCTCCAAAAATATTGGTTGTATTCAAGAATAAATGGCACCCTTGTTTCTGTGTATTCCAGGCAGGTCCAGAATTTTGGGAGGTCCTGAGGGACGAGACATTTGTGGAAGGGAGGAATGTCAGGGCAGCCTAATAACCCTTCTGGAGAGCTTGGCCCCCAGTGTGGTGATGGCTTGAGGGGACTGTGTCAGCTCCTGTTGGCACTTGTTTTATTCAGTACATTGGAGTAGAGGCTCTGTCTGAGCCTCCTCTGCAGTGCCCAGGAAGCCTTGGACTAGAGTAACTATTTTACCACCTCCCCCCATTCGCTCCTTGCACGTCTAGGGGCAGCCTTGCATCGGTAAAGCAATTGCTGAGCATTTCCTCCTCCTGAGGTTTTCTGCTGACATCCAGACCATGTGATTGATTGCTTTGACATTCCAAGCTTTATCTCAGCCCATTGGCAATGACATTCACTGACTTTGATTGTGCCCTGTGTGGTTTTCCATGGATTGACCCGGGCCAGGTAGAGAGCAAGTAAATAAGCTCCTGGTTATAGTAAATTCCTGGTCTAGAATTTTGGCCCTTCCGTGTCAGGCACTGCCGGGAGAGGGGGAAAATGCCAACGAAGAAGCCATCGTTCTGTAACTACCTTGAATCTAAAATATGACAGCACCCTCACTGGCAGACATGGTGTCCTCTTGCCTTTAACCTTTGCCCTCTGAGAGTCTGGTCTGGGAAAAATCAGGATGTCACCGCCCATAGGAATGAGCATGAAAACCTAAAAAGAGGTTCAGAGGGCTAGCCCAGTGCCCGGGCCAGTGGCTGTGCTGTCCGTCCCCTGCCCCCGTGGGTGCCTTTCATCACTCTCCTCATGCACCCGCTCTTCCCTTGGTGCCATCTCTCCCGGAACCCTGGAGCAGAATGCCTTCCTCCTTCAAAAAAGTCTTGGATGGCCAATGAGGATAGGCTTTCTTTTTGGCTGATGCAAATGTTTTGGAATCAGTGATGATGGTTGCAAAGCTTTGTGAATATACTACCCACCCCCACTAAATTGTATGCATTGAAAGGGTTGGGGTATGTGAATTATATCTCCATTTTAAATGAAGTCATGGGATGCTAACTCCCTGTGCAAAAATAAGTAAATAAATAAATAAAAATCCTGTAGTACGAAAGCTGCTGGAAGACCACGCGGACTTTCTCCTCAGTGCGCCCTCTCTCTGTGCACGTGCAAAGCTCGGGCCCTGCGGAGTGTGTGTTGGGGTGGCGGGGAGCTAACACAAGTTCATCCGTCTTAGTCCCTGTTCTGTGTCAGGCCAGGTGACCTTGGTCTGGGTGTTTATTTGTCTTTGTTGCCACAGTTAAAACAGAGGTAATGAACCTGACCTACTTGATGCAGATCTCCTGGGAAATAAAAATGTGGTGTGTGAAGCGCTTTGGAGCTATGATTCTATATTTCTCCTAATTGGGTACTGGAAGGGTTGAAGAGGCACCCACGTGTGTGGGATGGATCCCAGGCGTGGGCGGGAGGCTGGACTGTGTTGCGCTGGGTGATTGAATTATGCTACTAGGTGCTCTGTTGGGAACCGGCATTGCTGGTGACTTTTAGGTCTCTAGTGATAAGGAGATGGACTTTGGTTTCTATGGTAATGACAGGAAAGAGACTTAGGGGAGGAGCCCGTGTTTCTTGCGAGGAATCATGCCGATGCTTTCATGTGAAGGCTCCATGAGCGGTCAGAAGGATGAGTGTGCCACAGAGGTCACGTGTGGCGTGGCTGCTCCTGGTCCAAGCAGGCGCCCCCGGAGGCACACCCAGGGCTTCTCTTCACCCAGAAATCCTGAAAGCGTCCGTAGAAGAAAAGCGAATCAGGAGGCCTGTGTCACTGCCTCCCCACACAAATGGGGCTGTGCCTGTGGAAAACCAGGACATGGATACAGGGAACTTTCCATGGTCAAGCCCTCTGCCCGAGGCATTTTCCTGGATGTTTGTGATGGTCACTTCCCAGAGCAACCAGCTTACCAGCCCAATACCCATCGAGATGACTGAATCCTTTAACTGATTAGGGAGAAGGGCTAAGTCTTTGCTGCCTGTTGATTCTCCCTCACACCCTCTAGTTTACTGCTCACCCTGGGCTGTAGCGTGAGACAGGTGGTCCTATCAGGGTCCTTTAGGCACAGGCTAGTGACCTGTGACTCCTACAGATTCTGGTCACTGACCTACCCTGAGACAACCAGCCAACATTCTTCCTCCTTCACCTCCTCTTTGTTCTCTTATCAGTGTCTGAATGTCCTCTCCCCACTTATCTTCCTACTAAAAGGAAGTCACCACCCTTCCATGCCCAATGCCAGCATCACCTTCCTCTGAGAAGGCTGCTTTCCTCCCTCCTTCCACCCTCTCCCGTCTCCCCTCCTTCTGTGTTCCCACAAAACTTTGTCATGCATGTGGTATAGCGCTTACCACGTGTATTCACAGTGGGTTGTTACCTTAGAGAACTTGCCGAGCGTCTTCTGGAGATTAGCATCTTAGTGCCTAGAACAGGGTCTGGTGCATACTCCTCTCCCAGTGGATGTCTGTTAAATAAATGAATAAATATATAAGGAAATAAATCAAGCAGAACATCATTTGTGCCCTCACACAAATAATGAAAAACATGTATAAACTCCATAAATATTTAAAATTGCTTTCCTCTTTGTGGTTGTGGTACTTGATGAGAATACTCTTCTAAATGTGTCTTATTAAATCTTTTTTATGTCTATGGAATTATTATTTTTTTCTGGTCCAAGTTGATAAATTTTGGGAGAAGCCATGCCTTACAAAAATGAGGTTTTATCAAGCAAAGCTTGCCAAAGTGTGTTCAGCAGGATGTTCGTTTGCTCGGTGATAATAGCTGTTAAGGAAAAAATGGTTTGGGGACCAAATGAAGCTCTGGAGAAGCTGGGTTAACCAGGTCAGTCTCTCGTGGAACGTCTCAAAGCTTTGATACAGTGTTGCATAGGACTATTAGCCAGAGGGTCATGTGACAGTGTTCTTTGGCAGCGGGGGGCTCAGTGCCTACGGTGTGCGCTGCCTGATTGGAGCGTTGTGACCGATTTGTGGGTGATAGCCCAGGGCCTCCATCTAAAGCACTGAGAGCAGGTAGATGTGTGTGTCTGTGGAAAGGGCCCAGCTCCTCACCACCCTCTCCACGTACGCCAGCTCTGCTCTGCAAGAGTGAGGAGAAAAATTAAAGGGAATTAAAACATTATTTTACCTGCCACAGCGAGTATCAGACATCTCCAGTGGACTATGCAGAAAATGATTGTGGTTTTAGAAATAATCTGTCAGCACCGTTGCTCGGCAGTAAACTCCCAGGATGGTTCTGTAAGTGCCTGTTCTCTGCCTAGTAATTACCAATGCTCTCCTTGGTAGATTCACTGGTGTCTAGGAGTAATTGCTAGGGAACTCACACTTTCAGATTTACAAGAGGAAAACAACCTTGTATTTACCTGGGAAGGGGCCTGGGTATCAGGGTATTCAAACTGCTCTGGGTAAAGGATGCTTGTTGATTGTAGAAATGTGGGGAAGAACTTGAAATTTTTTTTACCTGGTATTTTTCTCAATGGGTGAGAGGCTGGCTTGCTAGATGGTGGTGCAAAGACCTGTGGGGAATAATTCCCTTCCTCTCAGGGTCTCTTCCCTTCCTTGAGATTTGGAGCAGCACGAAGTCGGACCTGACTATAGTTGGAACCCTGTGTTGTCTTCTGGGGACAGTGGCTGGTGGGAGCCAGCGTCCAGGAAGAAGGTGAATAAGATGACTCAGACCGGTGCAGCTGGAGTTCTGACCTGTGCCTTTGGTCTTTGTCCTCTAGAGATCTCAGGGAACACAGAGGACATCCCTCTGGTGCGCTGGAGGCAGCAGTGGCTGGAGAATGGCACTTTGCTTTTCCACATCCATCACCAAGATGGCGCTCCCAGCCTGCCCGGACAAGACCCAACTGAAGAGCCCCAGCATGAGTCAGCAGAAGAGGAGCTGAGGATCCTGCACATCTCGGTCATGGTAAGGGCAGCACGGCCTTAGCCTCTACATTACCTTGACATTGAGTGTCTTGTTGCCATGGACATAGCTCTGTAAGACCCAGCGCCATAATAAGCATTGATCGTGTTAACGAGCAAATGTCCCACTTATGGGAAACGCCTCCGCCTGAGGTGTCAGTAAGAGTTGCAGTCATTTCTGCAGCACCATTCCCCGACTCTCCTCTCTAGGAACATGCCTAGACATGGAGTGACTTTCACAAACCGTCAGCGGTGTTAGACGGGTCAGTGGACTGTCATAGAAAGTCATTATTCAACTAGGATGTCAGAATACCCGATAATAGTTGTTCTGTAAATGTTTGCCAAATGACTGAGCAGCCGAGCTGCTTGCTGCTACAAAGTCCTCTTCACTCTTCCCGTGCCAGGGGCAGAGACAGCTTCCTGCCTTTCTCTCCTCTTGCAATGAAGGTCGTGTTGGTAGACACTAGTCCCTCCCTCTAGCCCAGCTCAGAAACGTCACCATCAGTGTCCCCTGCCCAATTCAGGCATTTTTAAAATGATTAGAAGATTCTAATTAGAAGGTTATTCCTAACACTCTGGGAACTGGTGTTTTAGAATCTCCCTAGCAAGGATGTACAATGGCAGGCAGGGTTTTGTTGGGTGGTGGTTCGCTCGCTGATGCCTCTCCTTGGCTCTTAGAACAGTGCGCTCACATACTTGATGCTTAATAAATGTTTGTGGAGTAGATGAATGAATTTCCCAGTGGACATAGAAAATACCTGCTTTGCTTGGCATTTTATGTATTAGTCTTACGTTGGCAAAGCCAATACATCTTCTGCTCCTAGGGTAGCCTGAGAGCAGGCTGAGGCTTGCTGACTGGTGAGCCATGGGCCATATGTGTGGAGGGCACGGGCTCTTCCATTGTTAGAAAACTCAGCCGAGAACCAGTCTAGGTCTTGGTCTGAATTTCAATGCATCTATTACTGTGGTAGCATCACTACATGCTGTTTAGTTTGGTGTATCTGATTGGAGGAAACTGAGCACATTTTAGACATAGAAAAATTTCCGTGATCCAAATACTTGGCATAGAAAATTTCCCCATAAAAACCTCTGATAAAATCTCCGAATGTAATCCTTCCATTTCTTCCTCAACCCGTGTCCCTGTGAATAACTGGCCTGATAGATGACCTGCATATATACAACCTACTGGATTCAAACTACATGAGCAAAGAAAAGAGATCTCGAGTAGCGAACGGTAAATCTCGACGTCCAGATATGCTGGGGGGCAGACAGATAAGTGAGGTCGCCGTGCCCCACATTTACAAATTAGTTGAGATTTATAACATGGGAGTTGCCGTCCTTGGGCCTCGCAGTCAGAGCCCCAGTGTTTCCTGTGTCAGAGAAGCTGGTCTTCCGTGTAGTCTGTCGTTTGCAGGCCGTGGTGAGATCAGGCCGATCGGTCGAATCAGCCCCTGACATTGACCGCGGCGCCAGATGGGGAGGCCACATTGTCTTCACATTGAAAACGTGGTCTGCTGGGAAAGAGGGGCACAGTGGTGGACGTCCCACCAGCCATCTGAACCCTCCCACATACGTGGGAAGGTTACGGGTGGTGGTCACCTTGTTTCGTTTCTCTGAATCCAAGACCACATAAGGAGCCAGTCTTTGTCACACCAGATACATGTTTCCAGTGGGGGAAAAAAGCATATGGAGTTTCCCAATATCTGCTACTGGGTGTGATTTTTGCCTGAAAGAAAGACCCCGGATACCAGAGGTTAAAACAGGCAACGTGTCAGGAGGTGGGTTTGGTGGGGGCCCGGGGAGTAGTGCGAGGGTCCTGGCCAGACAGTCTAAAGCGTGTCCTGGTTGCTGTATCTTATCTTCAGTGTAGCAAGGACCTACTTACTGCCTGTCCTCACGTTGAGGTATTCCAGTAAGTTCTCCAGAGAAGCGTGTGTATGTCTGCGTGTCCGTGTGTGTGCGCTCACACCTATTTGTAGGGGCAGGGTAGCCGTGAAGATAGACATACGCTGACCAAGGATGCCAGAGTCTGCGAGGAAATAGGTCGTGCCCTTAAAATATGACAGCCCGTGTGAGGAGCCTACACTGCAAATGCTGCTCTGGTTTCGAGACCACCCCCCGGGGAAGGATTAATGGGCAGTGGCCACTTAAATGGGAAGAGCAAAAGTCAGCCTCATTCCTGTGCCTTAGATCTTCCCTGCTTGTGCTACTGGTCACCCATGGCAGGCCACCAATGACGTTCTGTTTCTCAAATGAAATGGGAGATGGCATTCCTTCAGCTTTATTGACGTGACGTTATTTCCAGTGAGGCTGGAGGAGGCGGGGGTTGCAACGGCATGGGCAAAGGATGAGAGTGAACAGGTCTCACACTGGTCTCTGGCTTGGCCTCTTGGACGTGGATAAGCCCACAGCTGCATGAAAAATTCAGCAATTCCTTTGACTTCTGTGGGAGAATAGGGATCCCTGAGTGAGCAGAAGTGAGAAGCACTCCCTCCCACCCTCCTCAAAGGCGGTGTGGTCGGCGGAGTCCCCTGAGGCCCAGCTTGCTGTCTCACCTCCCTCCACTCCCATTGCACACCACACACCCTCCCACACTGCCTCCCCCGTCCCTCCGAGTCCAGTGTAGAGGCCATTTCAAAGCCTGCAGTTGTGTATCTGCTCTCAGCTTAGACATCAAGTCTTAAGGGTATCATGTTTGAAGATGTGGCTCTTGGAGCCTCTGTAGCATCTTCTTAAGAGACTCTGAGATGGGTAGACTTCCTCTGATATCCCTCATATCACATCCTGCAGGTGTACACTAGGCAGCTGTTCGAGGCACGCAGAATGACAGCCTACAAGTGTAAGAAGGTAGCAGAGCCCGTTGACTAACAGCAGTGCGGGGCGGTGGAACGCATGTACGTGATGTCTTATCATTCATACCCTCGTAGCTGGGAAAGAACAGTAGCAGGGCTATTTCTCATTAACCGTAATGATCACCATCCATACGGGTTTAGTTTGGACCCAATTAGCATAATCCCACAAAGAGAAAAGTTACGGTGATTATCAAAACATGAATATACCCAACCTTTGCTCTCTTGTTAGGAAAATGTATATTAAAGAGCTTAACTGATAGTCTTAAGTATTTCCATTACACGCAGAGGGAATGGATGGTTCTGGGAAAACTTAAGTTTACATTTCTCACCCACGTCACCTCCACGCATGCATGGGCCGCTGTTTATTTTTGTATTTTGCGTTTACCCCGTTTTGTTTTAAACACGAACTATAAGGAATGAGAGAATGAGAAGCAAAGAAGAACCTCTTTTTGGTGTCCTTGTGGCACCATATGAATGAAAATCAGTAAGTCATTCCTTCTTGGTGCCCAGTACAAATATATTATCAGCAAACCACGGGCTTGTAGAAAACCAATACCTCAGCTGGGAACTTAGCGATTTAAAACTTTGAAAAACCTTATGCTTTTCTTATTTTTCAGTCGCATCCTAACATTTTTGAATAATTTTTTTTTTCTGAAAGGGTACCCTTTCTTCCTGGTAAAATACAATTGGATTTTCCTCCCGAAATCTTACGTCATTGTTCTTCAGGTCAAACAATGTATCTTACACCTGCTGCGTGACTCAAACTTGGCCAAAGAAATTTATTTCAAATTTTGCAAAGAACATTGGCATTTAAAGCTGGAAAAGTACACAAGCGTAAGCTTTTGCAAACTCTTGAGTCAGTGAAGGCAAGATCATCAAATGAAAATTGATGTCTGAGTGTAAACCAGAAGTCAAGGAATTCTTCAATTCCTAGAGAAGATTAAGCAAATTGTTTATTCCTGAGAAGATTAAGGTTTAACGTGGCTTTACGTCAGCTGTTCAGACTCTGACCCTGGGTGGATATACATTTCCTATTTTACTTTTGCTGATTTACTATACAATCTATATTTTTCTCCTTAAAGTGTGTTACAAAATGTAGTGATGTCTAATAAAATATTAATGATTACATATATATTTCATCTTTGTAATTAAAGGTGGCAGTGTTAATAGACTTCTTCTGTGCATCCAGGTTGGTTGAGTACATTTTTCACAGCAAATAGCCCTTCAAAAATACTTCGGTTTGATATATATTTTGTAGTGATAATTCTGACTGGTAGGTAATATCTTTCGTAGTTCAGCCTTCTCGGGCAGAATTCACAATTGTTGTAAAAAGGTCATCTTTGAGCGTCTGTCTGTCCCCCTGAGGATGTGAAGAAGCCCACCAATCAGGCATGGGTGCCGCTTAGGACTTCTAGCTCCTGCTGTGTGAAGCCTGTTGGCCAGTGTTTGCTGGCTCCTCAGGTGTCCTCAGGCTCCTTGTTTTGGGGAACCCTGGGTGAGTCCAAGACACAGAGTTTTCTCTTGGGAGGAAAAAGAGAGCAAGATTCAGGGACGAAGGAGACCGCAGGTGCTATTGTAGAGTCCCAGAGTGCAGGAACAGGGTGGACATGCTGGGGAAGTTGGCTCCATTTGGGGCGGGGTCAAGTACAAAGCCCACAGAGCATTAGGGGAGCCACCAGCATCGTGTGCCAAAGCCCCCAGCCCTGCTCTCCCTGTTCCATTTGAGTTTGGTCCACCTGCTGGAGCATCACGTGTCACTTTGCTTGAAGCCGTCTTCATTTCACTGCTAAAGCTCAGCCACTGGCAGGGCAGAGAAGAGCAGCTCCAGGCATGGTCGTCACTGTGGGCCACCAAGACCATTGGGTCCTTACTCATCCAGTGGTCATGGGCAAAGGAGAGAGGACGTGACACCTTTTCTGTCAACAGCTCTTGCCTTCAGGAAATCTGTTACAAGTATTATGAATCAGGGTCCCTTTTACATCTTTATGGTTGATTGGTATTGTTTGTGTAGCTCTGACTGAGGATGCCCTAATTTATCAGGGCCGATCTTTCTGACCTTTCAGAATCAAATGGAGACGTTAAGCATGTCATGCCTTACCATGAAGGACAGAACTAGAGTAATAAAGTGGAAGGTACAGAAAGATGGGTCCTGATTCCGTGGAAGGAACTTCTCTAGCAGTGCAGGCATCCCTCATGGGGTGGGACTGACGGACCGGCGTACCGCCCACCTGCCAGAGTCATCACTGTGTACCTTGCCTTCGTTAGGAAAGTGGCAGCGGTTCCTAAAATAATCACCACGATCCCTAAAGACAAAAGCTCTTTGCTCTTGGGTCTTTGCTCTGAAAGGCTGGTGTGCAAAAGACCGGAGATGTCAGGGTTCCTTTGGGGGCTATTCCAAGTGCCAAGGGAGGGTTTGGCTTGCAGACCTCCTCACCTGGCACCATGGTCTGCAGGTACGTGGGAGTCCGTCAGCCATTCAGTTGCTCAGCTGATGCACGTTGCTTGCTGTCCTCCTGTATTCCTGGGGAGTGGGGGCTGGGTGTAATGGAAAGAAACGCTGGGTTTAGAGTTGGAAGGTAGGCTTCACTCCCTGGCTTTACCGCTTTAGGTGATTTGTGG
Organism: Desmodus rotundus; assembly: GCF_022682495.2. Lineage (NCBI taxonomy): Eukaryota > Metazoa > Chordata > Mammalia > Chiroptera > Phyllostomidae > Desmodus > Desmodus rotundus. The sequence continues at coordinate 94,160,209 of NC_071398.1, forward strand.
ACCCTTTTGGAAACTTTATTACCTGACCTGTGAAATGGGTGCATTGGTTACACTTTTCAGTTTTAAGGAATGGAGACCCACGCAGGCCTTCTCTGTAATGGACTTTGATGATACACATTCATATGGAGGTAAGGGAGACGGGAATCCTCTAATTAAACAAACAAACCAGAACAAAGCAGAATTTTGCAAAGCCTGGAACGGCCAGTTGTGCCGGTCCCAAGTTACATTGTTGGTGTCCATGCGGGCTTGGCTCTTCCACACACGTCTCCGTTGCTCCTGTCTGTGAATTACTGTCTTTGTCTTTACTCTAAATTCCCCCCCGTTTTACTGTTTTTCTATGTTTGTACTTTCCATCTGCTCGAGCCACCTCACTGTGACCCCTCCTGACTTCAGGCAGTTTGACATGGTTTCCAACTTTGCGTCCACGCTGCAAGATTCCCTGCATTTGTCCCTTCCCCGCACAGCTTCAGGAGAGAAGCGGGGGTTCTCCCTAGCTGCCGTAGCTCCTATGTGTTCGGAGCTTTTCCTACCAAGTGATGTCATAGGTGGATGTAACCCTAACCTCCTGTTGGCTGCAGCTATGAGGACGTTGGCTTCTGTGGCACAGAAAATGACCCGTCCTGTTCCAGGCCCTGCTCAGAGCCCCTTCCTTAAGCAGACTGGCCCGCCGTGGCGGCCTGGCTGACTTGTGCAACATCACGGGCACAGTGCCGCCTACCTTGTAGAGAGTTAGGGGGATCGAATCAGACCCTCCTTCTCATCCTCCTCCTCCTCCTCATTATCTTATTTCGTACTTACTATGGGTCAGACACTAAGTGTTTTCAGTGTATATCAGCTTACTTTTGAGTTTCATGCGCACGCCGTGAGGCAGGGTTTACAGGTGAGGTGACGGAGGGCCAGACGAGCTAAGTAGCTTACCTGCCGTTAAGCACCACTAGGTCTCAGAGCCAGGCTTTGCACTGAGGCTCTATGGGAAGCAGCCAGCTCACTTCCCGGTTCATCGTCAGAGCCCAGTACGTGTTTATTACTTGTCCTCTTACCCACATTTGTTGTTTCCTTGACTTCTGTCTGCTGAGACTTGTCTGACACTTTTCCCCACTGTTAGTTCAAAACTGCTAACTCTGTGGGCACTAGGACCCACCACCAAGGTGGAACACAGATCTTTCCTTCTGTGGCTGCACCAGGCAGCTAACCCCAAAAGCTCAGATCTGTTCAGCTTGGCTAAACCCACCTGCTAACCTTGGCTTGAGCCACGCCACCTCACAGCTGGCCATGGTTTTATTGGCAGGGAAGGGAAGAGGGCAGTTGGGGACTTCCAACTCTAAAATTGTGAAAGTCATGTAACAATGAACTTCAGCTTCTCCATGTACATGCTTTCACTTCTGGAGTGCGTTCTTAGAAATTAAAATTGCATTTTGAAAGCGTTAATGACCTATTATTGATTGAAAAGATTCATTGACTCATTTATTTATTTAGTTATTGATTCTTTCATTTAACAGTATCTGTCAGGCTTCAGGTACCTGTTTTTTTTTTTTTTAGCTACTACAGAGATAGAAAATTAATACAAGATTCTGCTTTCAAGGAACATTCAATCATATTATTAACACTTAACATTTGAAGATGGCCTTTGGCAGAACTGAGAGCCAGGTAGAATGCACTGTCTTCTCCATTCTTTTCCATTTTTATGTCCTCTTTGCAGTTCCGTTCTTCCCTTTCCTGAAGCTCACGGAGGCCTTGCGGTACCCCATTTTTCCACACAGCAAGGAAAATAGCCAAGAGGCCAAATTTCCACCAGGATACTAACGCCTTTTAACAACTTGATGTAATATTCTGTTCAGCCATTTAACTCAATTGGTAGAAAAGTCAACCATTTACTTTTAAGGACTTAGTTCCAAAAATCCCAGAAGATTCTTTTGAAAGCAGGTGCCATCATCTCTGCGGGGTTCACATCAATATTAAGAGCTAGTGATGGTCACAGTAAAGACACTGTCACTTCACTCACTGTGTGCCAGGACGTGTGTACGATTGTTTTCATGTATGCTGTCAATCAGTGCCCGTAGCAGCCCTGTGAAATTAGGTACACATTTCCCCGTTGTTCAGACGCGAGACTCCGGGCCTCAGAGAAGGCAGATCGCAGAATCAGGCACACACAGGGGGAGCCAAGATTCAAGGCAAGCGCATCGGACTTCAGGCCTCGGTCTGCTGGGGGACTCTGTGGCCTGGCAGAGCTGGGGGCAGCTGGTTGCTCCCATTTTCCAGGCTGTGGAATCACTTCACTGCCCTGAGCTGGGGCAGCAGAACCCTCTGCTCGGTGAAGACTGGGAAGGCACAGAGATTCGGGCAAGACGTTGTCATGTTTGGGTGGAGTCTTGAGCCACTTCAGAATGTGAGGAGCTAGACTGGGCAAAAAGATAAAGCACTGCGAACAAGCGAAAAACAAACCCCGGGTTGGCTTTGAGCAAAGGGCGCTGAGAAGCCAACGAGGCCAACAGCCTCTGGTGTTGAATGTTAGTGAGGTGGTTTATACCAGGGGCTGTGCTTTCAGAAAGACCGGTTGAAACCCTGGTGCTGCCACTTACTGGATTTTCTAGGGACCTTGGACAAATTGCTGAATCTCTCAAAACTCACTCTCCTTACCTATAAAATGAGAGTAATAACAGATTCTACTTTATAGGCCATTTTGGTGAGTAGATGGGATGATTTTCATTAAGGACTTCCTGCAGTGCCTGACCCGTGGGAAGTGCCCAGTCAGTATTAACTGGGTAAACGCCGGGGTGCCACGCAAGCTCCCTGTAACCTTCCTATGTGCCGTGTGTCACCCAGGGGGCTACTACCTTAGGGACGCAGAAAAGCAGCTTCACAACCCTCTTCAGAAAAGAGAATCATAGCAACCTGTTGGAGGAGCCCTGGAGGAGTCGTACCCAGGGAAAAGACCAAGGCAGTTGGGACATCAGGGCAATAGAACGGGCCCCTTACAAAGCCGGGATGCAGTCATGTACGTCCAGGGTATTGTTAAGCCACTTCTGTTTCATTGTTTATAGGGTTTCCTAGCAGCTATATTATGGTTTAGGATGATAGGCCCAGCTCTAAGCTTGCCTGGAAGAACCTCACCGATTTATTTTTTCATCAAACCCAGTGATGTCATTAGGGGAATTCTTTTCTGCCCAGGTACCCACGCATGCGAAGATTGTTACTGCAGTCGCAACAGGGAAAGAAGGCACGGAACGGTGTGTGGAAAAGCTCAGGTTCTTATTCCGAATGCTATCATTACCTTTCCTCCAGGTCATGCTGTCTTCCCCTCGCTCTCTGCCCCTATCAGAAGCTTCGCGATTCTCTCACAGGCCTGGAGTCTGTCCTTAAATATCACACCCCGTCCCACCCATGGGCTCCGGTTGGATCAGACTAGATTTGGTAGCCAGCTCTGTATGCCCACGGAGGGAATGCTGGCATGGGTAATGGCAGGAAATTAGGCCAGGGCTCTATGAAGGCCTAAATGGGAAACATGTTTAGCTTTGTAGGCCTCATGAGCTCTGGTGCAACCATCCAGCCCTTCCCATGGTAGTGCCAAAATAGCCACATGCAGTAATACGGGAGTGAGTGGGTATGGCCATGTTCCAATAAAACTTTACTTATACAAACAGGCAGTGGGCCACGCTTGGCCTCAAGGTCATAGTTTGCTGGCTCTGATCCAGTATTTTCTCCTCATTTTGTCTACAGAGCCCAAACAGAGACTGAAGTCTAATAACCTGGTAGAAGCGATAGGGTGGCACTTGCAGTGTGAAGAAGAGCGTGCTGGTTTTCACCAGACTCCCATAGATTGACTGTAATTGTCACTGAAGGCAGGCATTCACTGAGATGGTTCTTGCTACCAATTCCAGGCGTGTGGCCGTCACCAATGCAGGGGACATGCAAACGCACCAGCCTCTCCTGAGAGGCACTGAGGGTTTAGTGAAGACAAAAGTTGATGAAAATGAAAATACGCTTAGACTTGACAAGAAAAATATAAATATAAACAGGATACCAATTCTCAAATATGCTGTTTTTTCTTATCTGTGTGGTTAATAAGGCTCCTGCTTGGTTTCAACTATGACAAACACAGTATACTTTTTTAAAAAATCGTCACTCAAGAATATGTTCATTGACTTTTTGGGGGGGTGGGGAGGGGAGGGAGAGAGAGAAAGAGACATCCATTGGTTGCCTCTCGCTGGATCAAACCCACACCCTTCTGGTGTACTGGACCGTGCTCCAACCAGCTGTGCCACCTGGCCAGGGCTGCACAGCAGGCTTTTATGAAAAACACCTGGCCATGTTCGAATAGCCCCTTAAAGCAAAATACCTAATAGAGATGGCACACTCATATACATGGGAACAGAGTTCTGTTTCCAGACATGTCACGACCAAGCTGGTTTGCGGGGACGGATACGTAGGCCTTGAAGAGTTCGTGGTGGCTCACTGCCTTGCTGATGACACTGAGGGTGGACGAAGAATTTTAAGATCTTGCCTCTTAAACTCAGCTGTGACCCTCTGAAGTTTCTGCTAAAGTTTATTAAGAATCTTGCCTCTCACCCTCCACAAGGTTGCTTAGAGGTCTCTCTGGTACAGGTGGGGAGGTCAGGGACTTCTCGGAGCTGCCCTGCTATTTATGATTCTCCTGATCCCTGCGCCGCTGCTGCTGACATCCGTGAGTAGGAATGGGGATGAGTCAAGTGCCTTCTAAGTTGGGGTGCGCCAGATGCTCAGTTTATGGATGTGTTGGACTGAGCCTGACAGTGGTAGGCGCTTCAGGGAGCAGTTATCTGGGACCCTCTGGGCTCTGGCCCCCAGTCCCGGAGTTTGTTTAAGGAGAGCTTAAGGTCAGTCCCAGAGAGAAGACAGGGCCGGACGAGGCCCCTAAGGGACATCTGACACCAGATGTTTATTGAAGCGTTCAGCCTCCTGTTTCCTCCCTTCCTGTTTCTTGTCTGAGCAAGAACATGAAGAGCTTTGGGACTCAGACACAGAAGCATCTTGGATTTATGGTGAACATGTCAGAATTCGGTGTTCATAGGCCGTAGACCCGTTATTACAAAATGACGTAAGCCGCCATGCACAGCAAACTCAGAAGGGCTCGGCATCCCCCGGGATGGTAAGGCACCCTCTTTTGTTCCCTAAGTGTCACGGTGTGTATGCATCCCAGTCACCGACCCCGGGCTGTCATCGGGCTGTGTGAGTCCCCAGCCCCATCATCCCAGTCCTCTGCTGATGGGAACAAGCGGCCTCAGCATCTGAGGCTCTGGGCCATCCAGGACACTGCCACCTTCCATGGCCTCCACCTGGGGTTGGGGTGGGGCAGCACCAACGGGTCCCAGCCAGGGCTCTGCTCACAGTTTCCGCGGCCGGGAGGCAGGCCGAGACCCCAGCCGGAATCAGGGACCACGTCGCTCTCCTCTCTGCAGCAGTGACTGAAGCTGTGCTGAGGAGATGGGCGGCCTAATGTTGGATAAGACCACTGAGTTAGAAGCCAGGAGGCTTTCACTGGGGTCCCTTCCCCACGCAGGCCTGTGAAACTTCGGGCAAGTTCCTTCACCTTCCTGAGCTTCCATTTGCTCATCTGTGAACGGCTGTTCTCAAAACCTTAGTCCTTCTCCCCCCACCTTTTTTGCCACTTATTTATACAATCCGTATTCCTACTTTCTGAATATTTTTTTATAAATGGACTGCCTTTTTCTGGTTGAACTTACTTTAGCCGTCTCTGAGATGAAAATGTCAGCGAAAGCATGGGTTTGATGCTATAGTTCATTATTTCCACGCAGGTCCAGGAAAACGATAGTTTATAAAATAAGTAATGAAATGGCAATGCCCCCCGCTTTCACCGGCCATCAACCAGGTACACGTGGGTGGGCCGTGGGAACCCTGCCTCGGTGACCCCCCGGCTAGACGAACTTGCAAGCTGCCTCCAGCTCCCACAATCTAGGAATGTGAAAGTGAAGACTTCGGGGACACTAGCCATCCCCGAAACCACTTTATTCTGATCCCTTTTCCCTCCCATTTATGAACGTGAGATAATCTGTGGGGCAGTGGGAGCTTGTGTGCCTGTAGGCCGGGTTGACGGTTCTGCCTGGGAGGGAGCCGGCACCTCCCACTGTGCTGCTCCCTTGAAAGGGGTCCCAGGAGCCTCTCTGCAGTCACCTGGGGTTTGCTGCATTGCTGACCCAGGCCCCTGGTGCTCAGCCACTCTGCTCCTCACAGCCATCTCCCTAGAGGAGCCCCAGGCCTTGGTTGACCAGAAGTGCTCCGGGAACCTCCTGGGATTGGCCTCGGGACGGAGTGGTCCCCGGGCCATGGGAGGGAGCAGGTTCCCAGGAAGGGCCCGCAGCCTGCAGCTTGGGTTTCTAAGGGGAACTGTCTGTGGAGCACTGTGGACTCGCCCGTGGAGGGCTGAGGGTACTCAGAAGAGGACGTTTACTGTCCTACCTGAGATCACTTTGGGGAGGCCGGAGGCAGAGTGACCCTGTCTGAGTCAGTGTTTCTCTATTTCCTCTGCACCTGACGGGCCCGCCTGCCCTGCGTGCTCCGTGCCCAGGACAGCAGCTCTATCTGAGCGGGAGATGTCTGCACGGGAAGGACAATTCCTGGACCCTGACTTCCCCAATAACAACGTGGGGTCTCACACGGCACCTCCCATACTTCCCTTCAGGTGGGCCCCGTGGGTTCCAGGGAAGCCTCCGCCTGGGGCAGGGACAAGTCAGGGCCATATTTCCATCAGGAACACGAGGCCCCCCTTGGAGGCACGGACACTCGGCTGCCTTTGTCCTGCCTGCTTTCCGCTCCACCATGCCCCTGGTGAGTTCCTTCGCCTCTTTGATCAAGCTTGGATCTGATGTTCATTTTCACCGATTTCCCCTAATGAGAGAAGTTTCAGCGGGAAGTGGGCCATGTAACTATTCCTGCGTGACACGGCAAGTGCATTCCGAGGTCTGTTTCTGCATCCAGAAATGTCCCCCAGCATCTGTGCCCAGTGCTGCCTTCGCCAGCTCACATCCCAAGTCACTTGGGTTGCGGAGGAAGAACAGTTGAAGGGAGAAAGATTTACTTCACTTGAAAATCACCCACACACATAGTAAATTTTATTATTTAAACCCTCCTATTCACTCTTATTGCCCAGGATCCCCCTTTCTGCACCCTCTGATCACTGTCCCAGTCCCTGCCATGGCCTTGGGCCTGTGCTCTTGTGCCCTCCCTGTCCCTCCATATGTATGTGTTCGTATCCCACCTGCCTTTCAGGTCCTACCTCAAACGTCTCCACCGGGCCCCCTTCCCCAATCCTTCTACCAGAGACCGTGCCTCCCCCTTGGTTTCCGGCGGCTGGGCCGGCAGGAGGACTTCTCTGAGGCTCTGTCATGCTGGTGTCTATTTCCATCCAATGTGTCAGTATTTTGATGAGTCTTTTCTTCCCTACTAGTCTCTAGGCTCCCAAATGACAGGATCTGGTCTGAGTCTGATTCATCTGTATATTTCTTACAGCTTCCAGCCCAACGCTTCACACAAGAAACATCCCCAGTTGGTGTTTGTGAAACGAGTATCATTTGTTTGTATTATGTTTTGTTCCACTTGGTTCTTACAACACTCTCGATCTCCAGCAATGGCTTCGCTCCCTCAAGCTTCTGACTTACAGATCTTCCGGTCTAGGTGTCCCCCATGCATTCCAGACAACACAGGCCAAATGAAATGCATCCTCTGTCTCTCCAGCCACCCTCTCCACCCCGTGTTCTCTGCCTCCCTTGGTGCCAGGGCCACCACCACGGTCCCTAGCCAAGATTCCCTTTCCTCCTCTCCCTCCTCATTCTGTCAAGTGCCCAGCTCTGCTCATTTAATTGTCCAAATGTCTCCAGAATCCCTCTTTTCTTTCTGTCCCCACAGCCACCACGGATACAGGGCCCCGACATCTCATACCAGACTGCTGCAAGGGTTTTCTGCCCACGCCCCCTGCCTCTCTTGTTCCCCTTAAAACTTCCCTCTCACTGCCACCGGGCTGTCCTGAAGAAAACACCATCTTCCTGGTAAAAACCCTTGTGTAGAGTCCCTCCACTCTGAAGGGTAATCCCAAGGGGGTGAGCCTTTCATGACCTGACCCTCGTCTCCCACCGCTCCTTGCTCCCTACTGTCCTGGCCACATGGACCAGCTCCGCCATCTTTCCAGGGCCTTTCTTGTTACAGAGTACTTCTGTGAGGTCACTAATGCTGTACCATTGGCTTAAAATGTCTCTTGTCTCCTCCGAGTGAGGTCATTTCTAAGGACTCATGACTTTAAAGTCCACCCCATGACTGACCGCCCCCAGGGTGTGTGCACAGTCCCCTTGTGCACAGTCCCGCCATTGTCCCCATCTGTGCACGGGGCGCCTCCCCTCGTGTGAGCTCTCTGCTGTGAGGGCCTGTGCATCTCTGTATCCCACGGGGGCCTGGCGTCTGCGTGGAGGCCAAAAAGAACTCAGACCAAATGGTCAGTTCTGGGAGGGAGGCTGAGCAAGTCTGTCAAATAGGAAGCTGAGACCTGCAGAGGTCAGAGGGCTGCCTGACTGGTCAGTGACGCTGTTGGGATGCGGACCTAGCTGGTGAGTCAGCGCCCTTGCCTCGGCCCTGCAAGGCCTCTGGCCGAATGTTCTGTTCAGGTCTCCTCTCTGCTTGTTGTGGCTCCTTCCCCTCCACTAAATCCTCACCCCTCCCCTTCCCATCACATGGTCACAGGAAAGGGACCTTAGGGAAGACTGCCACACATACCAGAGCTGGCTAGGTGTTGGAGCCCTCTCTGGATAGCTGTTTAACTTTTTTTTTAATTCACACTGAGCAAAATCACTGTTAAAGATTTTTCTGAGTGAGAACTTCAGCTTCTAGTGTTCCAGGCCACGGCGTAAGGACCAAGGTGATACCAGCCTGGTGTGGTACAATGGAGAAGCCCCTGCCAGGACCTGGAGACTGGGCAGCCCCTGACCCAGACTCTGGCAAAGCAAGGCTGCCCAGAAAAATGCGCTCCTTGGGGGCTGCATTCACAGCTCTGCAGTTGGCAGCCATGGCGCCATGTCCCCATCAGTTGTGAAGTGTGGCAAGTGAATTGGATACCCGTGGTAGGAGGAGTGCTGGCATTTGTGAAGGGTTTCCTTTTTTTCCATCGGAGTGGAGGTAGCGTTATAAATGACCTATCAGCCGGTCCCTCTGGTATGGCTGCGTGTCAGAGAGGAAAAAAATGGAGTTACAGCTGGTGTGGAAGCTGGTGTCCAGTTCTTCCTACCATTAGGTGTTCCGTAATGTGGTAACACATTTCTTTGACCTCTCTGGGGATGAGACCCTATTCCTGCAGGTCTGTGGCGTAGAGTACAGGTCAGATCCAAGTACAGGTCCATTGGTTTCCCTAGAAAAAAATCCCCGTCAATTGAAGTGAGTGCCCCACCGCCTCCCAACAGCGTGCTAATGGCACAGGGCGCCACAAGCTCCAATGAGAAGCCATCACACTCTCTGAAAGCACAGCTCCTATCTCCTGGGTGGTGGCTCTGTCACATGGACCTGCCTGCCATTTGAATGTCCTTGTGGGTGAGGAGCCTGACACCCTACCGCCAGCTGACTTCTTCCCGGGATAGCTCTGCAGCCAAGGAGCCAGCTGAGAGGAGCAAAGATGGGCTTCCAGATGGAAGCCTGAAGCCCGAACTGACAAACAGTGTGTAAACATGATGCTATTCGTGCTGTATCAGCCTTGCCAAGCCAGCTGAGTGTGCCTCCCTGTAATTAATCAAGCCGTGCCATGCTCTGGGAGGCTGGCCCGGGCTGGGCCCTGTGCTGAAGCTGGGGCTGGCTGGGGGAAGGTTTTAAGACATGGTCTCTGCCTGCAAGACTAGAAATGGCAGAATTGAAGATTAAAGATTAGTTAGGAAATGTCCACATGTGTTTTTAAGAGTTGGGAGAGAATGACATGGCTGAGGTCTAGAGTAATCAAAGTTGGCTTGAGGAAAGAGAAGGAGTTAGCCTGAGACCTACAGGGAATGAGGGGCTTGTGTAGAGGGAGGGCGAGGCAGGACATGCCAAGAAAGAGAGGGCAAAGGCTCGGGAACGGGCAGAGACTAACCCTAGTCCCCTCTGCCAGCTCTCCCTCCCTCCCTCCCCCTCCTTCCTTCCTGTCTTTCTTCCAACCTCCTTTTTTTCCCTTTCTCCCTCTCCCTTACAACAAAACTGAATGTTAAGAATAGAAAAAAATAAATCACCACTATTAAAAAGTAGAAAAACGAAAGCCCGGCCACTGTGGTCTGAATTAAGTCATCATGCTGTTGCGGGTTGGCTGGGAAGGGCCCTCGTGGGGCAAGGACACATGCTCGACCCGGGCACAGAATTCAGCGTTGGCTGGGCAGGTGATGTCTCCCTCCTCGGTTGCCTTGGAAGCAAGAACGCCTGATCGTTTGTGTCACGTAGTGCCTCTGGCCGGATCAGGCTGACCTACTGATTCACTCTGCGTCATCAGGCTCCTGATCAGTAAATCAAAACAAGACCACAGTTGGGCCTTTGTCACTTTCCATGGGGATCAGGGCGGAGCTGGGACTCAGATTCCAGCTTCCCTTTGCTCTGGGCCATCCTTGCTGGTGAGCACTGGAGCTGTGCCCAAGGCCCTGGCTTATGTGACTAGTATCTGGCCAGGGAGAAGGTGAGCCATGCGCAGCTGGGGAAGAAATAGGTGACAGGGTCCCTACTCCATCTCCTCACCCCACCCCCTCATCTAAAGCAAAGTACAAGAGAAAAAAAATCCTAGAAAAGTAGAAAACAGCTGGCAGCGTGCAAGGTGGGGGTGGGGTTGTTGCCAGGGAGGGAGGAGGCAGAGCAGGGCAGAGTTGGTTTTTGTTTTTTGTTTTAAATGAATGATGGGGAGGATTTGAAGACTTGTACAATGACCTTGCCAGCAAAAATGGAATTAGCTGAAGACAATATGCGCTGATGTCGGAGCTGGGGGGTGAAGGGAGCCCGCCCTAATGAGAACATCATTGTCTCTCTCCGAGATTGCCTTCACAGACCAGACCTCTTCTCCAGATTTTGTGCTGATTAGTTCCAGAGAAAAATTGAATTGTAATAATTTTTTAAGAGGGAGAAATAAGAGCCACAGCGGCTAGTGCATGGTCCAATAGGAGATTCCTGTAACTGTCAATCTTCCCTCTCCCCGCCCCCTTTGATGCCAGGCATTTGCTGGCAAGGAGTAGGGGTTTTGGAAGGGATTTTGGTGTATGGTGTGCTAATTGGGAACGTACATCATCTCCACTAGTCCTTCCTGTTGTTTTTTTTTCCTATAATTTTTTAGCTCTGATAACATGTCTTCAATGCCAAGATGGAGTCACAGCTGGAGTGTTACAGGGATGTGGCCGTGGATGCTCATTGTTTTCCAGTGTGGTGGGTCACATCAGTGACAAATTCGAGGAGGTTTGCCAGCAGAACGCCACTTGCTCGCCTCTGTGTCTGACCAGCCTTGAGTGACTTGCGTTGGGTGTGACCATTATTATTACCCTTTGGGTCCTGATGCAAAACTTGACCTACAGGGTCTCTCCTACTGCCTCCGAATCTGTTGGCCAGCAGTCTCTCAGGTGACCTGGCTGCAGTGCAGTTCCCAGTTTCCCCGAAAAGTGTTCAAGTTCAAGATTTTCTCCCAGCCTGTCTTCCATGTGTGTAGTTACATTGTGGGAAAACATCTGCCGTTCCTCTTAGGTCTCTGATCCCAGAACAAGGCCCTGCAGACAGCAAACAGACCTGAATGGTGGGCGTGGGTGGCGGGCTGCTCTCCAGGGCACGGCTGAGCATCTGTTACCTGTGGGCCCTGAAGGCAGCGGCTTTCACTTAGAAAACATCTTCCCAGGACCAGATACCTCCACGGTTTTCCCTGCCCATGTCGGAACGACAGTCTGACACGTACGGCCACCCTAGGCACAGTTAAATTACTGCTTGAAATTGTGTATCTGCTCCATCAGAGGTCAGCTTCATTGAAGAAGATCGGGGCATCTGTGGCAGGCAGTGCAGACAGTTCTGAGTGTAGACATTTAGGGATCTTCGTTTGCATGACCTCAAAAGTGAAGAGTATAGGAGCAAGGCCATTCCAGGCTCACTTAATTTAGAGGTTATGGGAAGGTGCAGGATGGGGGCCCAGACTACAGTGGTGGGCCCCTTTCTCCTCAACAAGGTCATGGAACAAGGTCATGGAACACATTGAGATCAGTGGTGCTTGAGTCTTGAGTTTGGCCTCAGAGCACCGCTGAAACTTGCGCACGCGATTTAATCCCTCTGATCCTCTGTTTCCTCATTTAAAAATGGAAATAGTAATTTCTACTGCTTATATTTTTGGTAGGATTAAATAAAATAATGAATGTAATTCACTATGTGCTGTGTTTGGCACATGGTGAGTGCTTTACGAATGGCAGTTATTATTATCTCTCCATTACATGATATACGCGTATAAGAATAAGGCAGTGTGTGCAAAGACTAGCAAAATAAAGCAGGAATTCGGGGGAGGAATTAAGCACATGGAATGGGATTGCTCCAGGAAGCTGAGAAATGCTTTCACAGTGGTTTGTAGCGTTGGAGATACTCACAAAACCGCCCATCGACTGTGTATGGCTGTCACTTCTCTCAGCAGAGGGACTGTGCCCTTGGAGACCCTGCCCCCTGCCCCCTGTGAAAGAGAACCGGGCGGGGCTTCCAAGCACTGAAACAGCAGACCTGGAGGCAACCGTGAGGATCGAGTTGTGCCTCCCCGTGTGGGACACGAATGTGACCAAGCCCCAGACCCTACATGAAGGGCCTTCCACCTGTCCCCTGACTGGCGTCTCTGAATAGCCCAGCCATCCAGGGTCCATCTCAGTCTGTTTTCGGGGAGGAAATGGACCTTTTAAGTCTTCACTGGTTCAGGGCGTGACATTGATGAATATGCACCAAATTCAGGGAAATCTTGACATTTTGAGTCTCTCTTCCCTCCTATTCCCAGCTGTCTTCATTCAGAGCCATGGAATCCTCACAGGTGCCTTGCAGCTGGTCTGCCCTCAGTGACTAGCGTGGAATATTGGTTCCCATTTGCTGAGCCCCAGCTGCTTGCCTGCACAGCGATGATCTCTCTGAGACCTTCTCTTCTCCCCATTGGGCCGAGCTGCCCGACATCTGAGGAGATGGGCCGGAGAGGCTTCGACAAGTCCATTACGTTCAGAGAGAAAGACAGTTAAAGTCTAGTGGTCATTAGCATATATTGTGCCAGCTGCCTCTTCTGTTACTCGTTCAATAATTCTCATAATGGTTGGTCCTAATGGAGCAGATTATTGTTATTATTTTTTTTCATCAAGATCACCTACTGCATAAAAACAAAGAGGGACGGAGGAAAGGAGCATGGCCAACAATAGGCATTGAGCGTTCTCCAGCTGGAGATATTTATTCATTGGCTTCATGCTCGGCTGGTGAAGATGTACAGGGCTGGTGCGCATGGCCATGGAGGGTGCCTGTCTCACGCAGCTCTGCCCCGGGGTTCCTGAGACAGCGCCCTGGGGTGCTTTGGCTTCTGTGTGGACCCTTTTAGTCCTTGTCTGCCCGTCACACATTCCTGCCTGTGCACGCACACACATACCCACTCACGTGGGCTACTGGTGTTGTCTTAACACTGATTGGGGGTCCACCCGAATGCCTGTCTAGGCAGCATCATCGCACATGTTAAGTCTATATCCAGAGGGATGAGAAGACCTCAGCTTTGTCCCGGTCACCTGATTCCTCACTGCTGTCCTGCTCTGCAGAGGGCTCAGCCTCTCCTGGGTATTGAGGGATCTATTAGAGTTGCCTTGGACCTAGAAAACCCAGCCCACAACAAGCTGCTGCTCTCCCACCCTGCTTCACCCAGCTCTAGTCGGCCTTAGCACTCTCATTTAAACGACAGGTCTAATCAAACGTCAGGTCACCGGTGCTGCTAATGATTAGACAGCTCTGAGCACCTTATGAACAAATACGTCCTTTGCTTTTGCTCTGGGACAGAAAAGTGAAGGTTCTGAGGCAAGAAAAATCCCAAGAACCAAAAAAGCAGCTCTATAAAAAGCATGTGAAAGAGAACAACTTGAAATAACCAGGCCGAGTCCGTCACGCTAGCCTCCAGCCACTTTCCCAGTAGGACTTCAGGCTGTCATTAGATGAGGCTCCTGAAGTCTCCCGAAGAAATGGAAGACAGACTTCCCAGATTAAAGACATAGGACAGTGATCAAACCCAACAGAATGACAACTTGGAGAGCTGGAACCAAAAAGCAAAGCTATGGAGTAGAGTTTCCTCCCAAGAAGAGCTTCATGCTCTGGGCTGCCTTTGTTGGGAAGGGCCGTCAACTGCCAACCTGCCTAACCTGGAAGGCTCTTATTCTTTGGGTTCATCTCCTGCTGATGGAAGGTTGCCTGGTCCCTATCTTCACCCAACCAATGGCAACTTAATGACGGGGGTATTGGGAGGACACTCTATTTCTTTCCTAAGCTGTGGAGACTTGGATCTAGAAGAATGGGGAAGGGGTCTTGAAGCATCTCGTGACAGCAGGCTATGGTAGTGTCACATCCCAGTGAGCGGCTAACCAGGCAGGCGGGTCTGTCCCCTGCCAGTGGGACGTGCAGTTCATGTCAGAAGCCCCAGAGGACGTACTGAGGCCTCTTAATTAACGTGGTGGCCCATGGCGACTGGAAAGCATTTCCACACGATTAAAGACTTCAGAAAACCCCCAAGGGGAGGTAATGTTCCTAATAATTTATAAATTGGACTCACTACTTAATATGCTTAAAGTGTTTCTCTTGTCTTCCATTTGGGAAGGAGATGGGCAGGAGGTAATGGGTCTCTGTTCTTCAGCTGTTGCAGAAGAGAATCGGCTGGAGGAGCTGACCAAGGGGCTTTCGCTTCTCGTTGAGGCGATGCCTCTGGCAGCAAAGGGACCCTCAAGGTCAAGCACCTGTTACTACAATTTCAATGACATCATCTGATTTCAAAGGCCTTATTGTGCCTTTTGGGGGAGGAGCTGGCCTGGCCCACCTCTGAAGGAGAGCTCCCATGATTTCTTCGGTCTGTAGTTTCTGGCTTTGCTGGGCAGGAGGAGTGACAGACATTTTCTCTACCATTTGTTTACCAGTCTAGAGCTATTTCCAGTGCGGCAGGGGCCAGGATTACAATCAGGGCATTTTCAGGGCGGAATACTCAGTGCGTTTCTCCCAGTCATCTCACTGGATAGATGAAGGCCTGGGGTAGGTTCAAAAGGTTGTGCACCATCACTCCACTGGGGAGCCCTGCTGTTTTATTGGGGACATTTGTGGTTTTAGTATCAATAGTTGGGGTCTGGTATTCCCTTGGGCTCATAGAGACACAGGGTTGGGCGAGACTTTGAAAACCATCTACCTACCTCATCCATTTCCGACCCCTGGCACATTGGAATGCAGATTAGAATATGACCAGCGCTGCCGGGTGGGTTTGCACAGTTTTTCTCCTTTCGGCCTGTCTCCTTTGAAAGCCAGAGACAGATGTGAGTGAGCACTGTCGTACATGAGACAGGACCCGTGCCCCGGACCCACGGCATTGTTATTGGGGAAAAGTAGTTGACGTGGGCCACCAAACTTGCCTGTTTGAATCTTATTTTTTTTTAAGCACCATTTAATTCCCTTTGGAATATAATTGGAATTCAGTCTGTCCAGTTGCCTTGAGGGATAATTAATTATGTCTCAGATTCACTCTTCTGGTTCCTCCTAGGGTGAAGCTAAGCTTTGAAATGTGAGCCAATTAATTGGCTGTGGTCCCTTGACAGATGGAGGCTGGAAACACAATCTCAGCTTTTCCATTTCTTTGCCAAGGTGATATCACCTGGCAAAGGATTCACAAAACCCAGGTGATATCCTAAGTGTTGGCGACATTGATACATCCCAGTTCTTCATTTTGAGATCTGTGCATCCCGCGACACTGATTTGGGATAAGGAAAGGGGTCTACTTGCCCTGAGATGTAACCTAGGGTACCGTCTAGTCCAAGGTCACTTTACCTATCCCAGTTTCTTCTCCGGAGGAAGAAGAGTGATGATTGGCTATTTCCAACTCTTGTGATCTATTTATTTTCTTCCTCTTAAATTAAAAATTAATCAAACAGATTACTCCCTCTAACTCCAGTGTAAAATCCATGAGATAAGGGCCTACACTTGTATCGTTCTCTGTGGAATCCACATAGCAGTGACCACTAGAAAAATGCCTTGTTAAAGGGAGTAGATAACTTGTTGAATGATTGAGGAATGACTTGAATGAGTCACATAAACAATTGACTTATGTAAGTTTTACTTGCAGGCACGTAGAAGATGTCCATGTTGAAAAATACTCAAAGTTGAGCTCTCCCTTCCTCCCTCCCTCCCTCCCTCCCTTCCTCTTCCCTTCCTTCCTCCCTCCCTCCCTTCCTCTTCCCTTCCTTCCTTCCTCCCTTCCTTCCTCCCTTCCTCCCTCCCTCCCTCCCTCCCTTCCTTCCTTCCTCTTCCCTTCCTCCCTCCCTCCCTTCCTTCCACGGTTATTGAGCACCTGCTTTATGTCGTGCACTGTACTTGACCCTGGAGCTCAGTGACACCTGCTCTCATGAAGTCTGTAACCTAGCAGACAAGACTGCAAGCAAATCAAAGACAAAGTCCTTGTGTTTAGAGTTATATGGTGGGTTCTGTGGGCAGTTCAGCAAGATTAGGAAAGTATTTTCTGGGGTTATATCACCGAACTCACTTTGGAGGACAAGTAGGAGTTAACTGAGGAAGGTGGTGTGACCCAGACCCAGGACCAATACACATGCGAGACCGGCTCGGGGTCGACCTGCGTGACGGGGCCGAGCGTGAAGGGGAGCCCTGCCAAGCACATTCTGCCCCGGGGCAGTCGCCATCGATGTTACATAAAGCCTTGTTACACAGAGATTCCAAAATCTGCAAATTACCTGACCTCGTGCCGCACTCTCAGGTGAGTGCCGAAAATGGCAGTGTCGTAACAAAATAAAAGCCAGTTTCATTTGTTTGATCTCTATTGAAGCCAGTAGAAATGATTTATTGATTTTTAAAGAAAAACACTTTTTTAAAAGCCATTTTTTTTTTTACAAGCAACTTGTTCATAGCTGTGGAGCTCTGATGTGCCCCAGACACGCTTCTCATTACAAAATGTTAACAGTTCTGAGGAAAATCAATAGAATAATCAGAAATTTCATGAA
Source organism: Desmodus rotundus (assembly GCF_022682495.2). Classification (NCBI taxonomy): domain Eukaryota; kingdom Metazoa; phylum Chordata; class Mammalia; order Chiroptera; family Phyllostomidae; genus Desmodus; species Desmodus rotundus. The sequence continues at coordinate 94,177,413 of NC_071398.1, forward strand.
AAGATGAACAAAGAGCAAAATAATTTCATGTTGTGTAGTCAGTGTTATCATTTTTTTTAATGTTTAAATTTGCAAATTGTTTCACTTGGGTCCAGATGTTTCTTAATTTTTTTTTGTTCTGTTTTTAATGCCATGAAAACAAACTAAGATGCATGAATGGAGAACACACTCTGAACACAACAGCTAAGGTGACATAGAAACTCAAAGCCAGGATCCCGGCATAAAGGGCTCTTGGCACTTCTTGTGGATCCTGGGTGAGGACCTTACCGTTACCTCGGTCGGTGTGTGCATGCGTGCAGCCAGGTAGAAGTCCATTTGGGGTTGGAGGCGTGGAGCAGGTCTGTTCCCCCCCACAGACCCCCTTTGGTCAGGCAGGAAGCTACGGCAGCTTGCCTTTCTGTTTCCTGACTCAGTTATCAGGAAGCTCCTAGCGGCAGCTCTTGGTCTAGGTTTATTTCCATTGAATTTGCCACCTCTTGGTTTCACTAGATGATTTGAAAGAAAATCCTAGAGCATCTGTGTTTTTCACTCAAATGGCTTAAAGTCCTCAATGGAAGTAGCGATATTAAAAGTAGTAACATCCACAAACTACAGTTTCTCACGGGACTGTGAAAGTAGTCAGATGTGAGCACTGGATTTCCAAGTTGTCCCTGTAAGAAGGAGGCAGCCCCATGCCTTTCCCTAGTGCCTGTGACCTTCGCACTGGGTGGGGCAAGTAAACAGTTCAGAGGAGTGTGTGTGCGTGTGGCGATTTTATAAATTATTGTCATTATAAAATATCATTATTAAATTACATAGTAATATCTAGCATTATGTCCACGGGGGTGGGCAAAAGTAGGTTTATAGTTGCATTGTGGCAATTTTTTTCAGTTAATAAAGCAATTGTAATAATCATAACCTGTAAGCCCTTTTCCATGGGGACACCTGCAGCACTTTTGCCCACCTCTGTATTACTGTTTACGTAGTAACGCACAGTTGGTAAGTCATCCAAAGTGTTGTGACACCTGCCACCAATCTGGGTTGTGGAAGCAGAGAAACTACCCACAATGCCACTGACTACCTGAGAATCCTTCCTCCTGGGCCTGCGTTAGGTTTCGCCTAATGCCTGGAATTCATTACTGGTTACCGACGTTACAGAGTTGAGATCAGCCCTGACTGGTGTGGCTCAGAGCTTCGTCCTTCAAGCCAAAAGGTCGCTGGTTCGATTCCTGTTCAGGGCACATGCCTGGGTTGTGGGCCAGGTCCCTGGTTGGGGGTGTCCGAGGGGCAGCTGATTGATGTTTCTTTCTCCCTTCCTTCTCCCTCCATAAAAAAAAAAATTAAACACAATATTTCTATAAAAAAAGAGTTAAGGTGGTCAGGAGTCACTGACTCGAAGTAAAGAAAATGTTTCACTAAAACAAGATTAGATACACTAAATACACTGGCTTAGCCAAATGAAAACTTGTGTTCTAGCTCCTTTTAGGTTGTCATGCTTTTTACAAAATAAACACAAACCATTCCTGAGTGCCTAGGCCCATGCACGGTAAAGGGAATTCTGTGTGAACCTCACAAAATACCACCACAAAAAGAGCAGGGACCAAGGGCCGAGAACCAGTGGGCACTGCCTAGTGTTGCGGTTTCTCTGGGCCTTGATTCTTCATTAGAAAAGGAAGGGAAGGACCCAGAGATTTTTAGAGAGTAATACAACTGAGCCAAAACACAGATGTCTTTGTTGATATTCAACTGAACGGAGGGCCCAGTGGTAGCCCCCAGGCAGGTAGCCTTGTGTGATGCACAGTCTCATGTTACCACAGAGACCTTGAAATGGGGACTGTCGGCTTCCCACTACTGACCGATCTCGGGCGGGGCCACCTCATACGTGCATCGCAAAAGGATGTGTGTTTATGACTGCTGATTCGACCCACAGTCAGCTAGATGGGCATTCTGAATAGTTCCTCTCTTTCCTTCGAGAAGTGAGGATGGACCCGGGAGGAATCATCCATCCACACTCCGACTTTGTCCTCGTAGGGTCTGTGAGCTCAACGCCAGGGTGCGCGTGTCTCCAGGGAGCAAAGCTCCTTCGGGCTGACTGTGGCCACATGGTGGGGAACGTGGGCTCTGAAGTGGGAGTCAGTCTGTTCCCGTGTCAGTCCTGTTCATACCCTGTGTGACCTTGGGCAGGGTGTTATGTTGTGATTTTTTGGGGTTTTTTTTTTTTTACCTCTGTGCCTTAGCCTTTTCAAATGCAAATGGCAGACATGTTTAAAATAGTTTAACTGTCCCTCTTAGAGTCGAAAGTGTGGAACATTTAGAACAAATGTCTGATGCATAGTTAAACCCCATCCTGGGCAACTGTCCTCGTGTTATTCCTGCGTGATATCGGGACGGAACCTCTGACTGCATCTTGTCCTGGCCTTGCGGTGGCCGTCTGCGAGGGGAATTGGGGATGGTGAGCGGAAGGGGCTCCTGAACCGCCCCCACCCCACCCCGGGGAAGCGGGGAAGATGGTGCCGGTGCCGAAGTGGGTGCTCGGAGGTGGATGTGTGTGCTACCCCTACAGCTCTGAATTCAGGGAGTAAAACTACCCCCTGCTTCTGCTGGCCTAAGTCAGTGTCTGACAACTTTTCTCACTTGGGGACCTTTTCTTCCTCTGGCTTAATTACCTGTTGATGCAGGTTCCGTTTGGGGGGGAGGACAGGACACGGGTCTGACTCCGAGACACAGCATCTGCTGACAACCTGTCGGGTTGGACTCACCTGTTCCCTCTCAGCAGACTGGTGCGGGGCTCCGGGGTGGCCCCTTCCAGGGCCCCGGGGGCTCTGTGTGCTCATGTGCAGGGACGGGCGGTGGATGGCAGGGGAGGTGGCGGTCAGCCAGGACAAGGACACGTGACTGTGTGGCTGTGGACTCTCATCCGGCTGTAACGGAGCAGCTTCACACGTGTGCTTCCTCTGTACCTGCACGAGAGGTGTCACCAGGAGAAAGAGTTACATAGATAACAGGAATTTGAAACCTGGAGGCCAGTGTGTGTCCCCTACAAGCCACTGGACATGACCTGTCACTTGCAGCTGACTCTGTTGCTTCTTGTCTCAGCTCCTCTGTGCTGCCTGTTTGAAAGTGGCCACATCTTGTGTGTGTGTGTATTTGTGTGCTCCTTTGCTCACACTGATGGTAGGGAAGGGAGGGTAAATGAAGATTTACAAGCAGAGAAACTTTATAAACCAAGACATAATTATTATGAAACTCGGAAGAGTCCCCTTTAATGAGTTTGGGGAATAATCTCGATTCTGCCCTGTGCGGGGTTTTGATCTCCAGCCTGCGTGACGGGGCGGCGGTGATGGAAGCTCAGGGTTGGGAAAACCACCGTTTGGCACACCCCCACTTGATGGAACAAGTCGGGAGGGATATGGCACAAAATAAAGGGAGTGAAGACGGGTTGTGCACAGGAAGATTGATGTCCGCTGAGCGCTGAGCAGCAACAGGCTTGCCGGACCCTCCCTGCCAGCCTTGTCCTGCGTGGGTGTCCAGGTGAGGTGTTCAGTCGCAGCGAGCACTGCCTCCTCCCCTCGGACAAAGGGAGTGGTGTCCTGGTCTTCATGTAGCGGCCTCACAGAATGGCCGTGAAGCATGGGGAGGGGTAAAAGAAACCCTCCCGCCAGCCTGACCCCAGGATGTGGGTCTCAGTCTCTTCCCTAGAGAGGAGGCCAGAACAGGAGCATCACTCAGGACAGTATGAGTGGAAGACTGTCACCTCGGGCAGTGTGGCCCAAACTCATGTCAGATGGCGAGATGCCTCTGCACACCTGGATGTAAACGCCTCTCTGGATTGGCCCGTGGTTTTCCCGGCCGGGGTGGGGACTTGGATGGAGGTATCTAAGGTTAGTCTGAGTCAGCCTGGATTCTGTGGGACACACTCTACCGGGCACTTCACACAGGAACCTAACTCGGTCCTGGCCACCACCCTGCAAGGGTGAGTGTATCTCGTCTCCGTCAGATGGAGTGGGAAGCCGAGATTCCGCGTTTAGAGCACACACGATCATTGATTGAGCCTGAGCTAAAACCTACTTGTGACTGACTTAAAGACGTGAGAGAGGAAGAAACTGGATCCCCACCCCACACTGCTAAAGGTTGGCTGGGAAGTAGCTTTATGGGACAGATTTGCCTTAACAAACTAACCCTCTTCCTTATCTCTGCAGCCGAGATACACGCGCACACACAAAAAATCGCAAAGACTTCTGTATTCAAATTGTCCGCTAAGCCGAAAGCACCTGCGGATCACTGAGATGACACACTGGTCCTCCCAGTTCCATTTTTCTTTTACCTTTAGCGTGGCTCACAGCAGACTGTGCCTTGGCTTGCCGAGTGATGCTTGTTATATGTGCTTCTGCACCCGGGTGGATGAACGAATGAGTGATGGATGGTGGCCGCAGAGGGGTGACGCCTCTCTGAGGGACACGCTCACCCCCCCACCCCCATCCGCTGTCCTCTCTTTGCAGGGTGGCATGATCGCGCTGCTGCTGTCCATCTTGTGCCTGGTGATGATCCTGTACACCCGCCGCCGCTGGTGTAAACGCCGCCGGGTGCCCCAGCCCCAGAAGAGCGCCAGCGCCGAGGCAGCCAACGAGATCCACTACATCCCCTCGGTGCTGATCGGCGGGCACGGGCGGGAGAGCCTGCGCAATGCCCGCGTGCAGGGCCACAACTCCAGCGGCACCCTGAGCATACGGGAGACACCCATCCTGGACGGCTACGAGTACGACATCACCGACCTGCGCCACCACCTGCAGCGGGAGTGCATGAACGGAGGGGAGGACTTTGCCAGCCAGGTCACCCGCACCCTTGACTCCCTGCAGGGCTGCAACGAGAAGGCGGGCATGGACCTCACACCAGGTGGGTGACTTGGTCCTTATCCTTTATCACGGGGAGCTAGGGAGCAGGGAGGGAAGAGATGTTTCTAGTTTTGCAGCTGCCAGTCATGCATAACGGGATGTGCCGGTGCCCTTTCCCAGGTGGGCAAGAAACATAAGCTTCTTCCTGAGAGGATGAGAGCTGTTTTCTGGCATTGGGACGTCAGCAGGGCAGCTGTAATTTGGGTCCCTCTCCACCGGCACTTTGCATGGGTAGCAGAGATACTTTTACATCCAACCCAAGAGTGGGTTGGAACTTTTTTCGTACATCATGAGCCATCCTCTGGGAAATAAGAAGATAACAAGGAAGATCAATGTGTGTGTGTGTGTGTGTGTGTGTGTGTGTTGTTTGTGTATGGGCTTGTTTGGGCAATTTAATTTGCCATTGAAGTAGAGGGGACAGAGGTACCTGTTCCTTTCGATGACTCTGGAGACTTTGGCCTTGCGTGCTTTAGTTGTGTTGCCTTGCCCATGCCTCTGAGGTCGATGCACTTCTTCAGAGAAAACGAAGGGATGCCATCCGCCTGTCTGACCGCAGACACGTTGTGTGTCTGTGAGACACGAGGTGGAAGAAACTTGGACCTGATCCAGCTGAACAAGACCAGGGCCAATGAAACGCAGAGAAAACACAACTGTACTTTTCCTTTGCAGTAGCCTACCTATCTCTCTCTTGACTGTCTATAAATTAGCAACTCCCCATAGATAAAACCCCAAGACAGGGGCCCTTCAAGGAACTGCTCCATTATCTTCAAAGAAGACAGTTTGGTACTGAATATTGCTTTATATAGACTTTCAACTCGAAAAGATTGCCATCCCATCATATAGGCCTCCATTCTGCTTGTTATCAGGAAGAGAGCCTGTGTGAGTGGCCGCTTCCTACTAAGATTAAAACCTGGGAACTCCGTGAGAGTAGGGGGCATATCATCAGTGTCTCAGGTTCCCCATAGCACCTGGCACAGTGCTGAGCCCACCAAGTAGGCAGGTGATACTCGGGGGTTACAGAGTCAGATGCATTCAGCGAGCAGGCAGATGGCTCAGACATGTGGACGAGCTGGACGTCAGACTACAGGGACTGGTGCAGACTGTGGTGGGCCGCGGGCCTGTTCTGTCTGAAGGCACTCAAATTCACCTTCTCGTGAGACTCTTGGCCAGCCCGAAGGAAGCCCTCTGTGGTCTGTGTCTGGTCAAAGGGCCGCATGTGGTGACCCTCTCAACACAGAGCTGGTTGACTCGGCTTTTCAGTTGGAATTGCTCTGACTTCACTCCTCTCGTCACTCCGTGGTCCCCTAGAAGTCCAAGCATCTCTGTCTCTGCCAAGCCCTCACTTTAAAGGTTCCTTATTTTAATTCTGTGAAAACTCCGTGTACTTGGTGTATGCAGATTCCTTTGCTCTCACTCTTCTTTGACCTTTTAAAGTTCTTGCCCTGACTTTTCCTTATACAGGGAGTGACAATGCCAAGCTGTCGCTGATGAACAAGTACAAAGATAACATCATCGCCACCAGCCCCGTGGACTCCAACCACCAGCAGGCCACCCTGCTGTCGCACACCTCCAGTAGCCAGAGGAAGCGGATCAACAACAAAGCGAGAGGTACCCGGCTCTGATGTTGGGGCCCTTCATATCTTTGACCCCCACTCTCCTGTGTGTCTGGAGGGGGTGTGTTTTGGCACAGTCTCTCTGGAGGCCTGTTGAGTACTGCTTACCAGAAAGACTCAAATATACAAACCTGATGACTGAGTGATTTCATCAACAAGGATGCATCCTTAGGAAATAACTGGACAGATATGCAAATATGGGTGTTAAAGGCTCTTTGTCATGTTGTCTAAAAGAGAGGGAAATGGAACATAGCATCCGTGTCTGTCAGGAGGGACCTGGTTAACTGCCCGCACATTGGTCTCCGGTCCAGTGGCCGACCATGAAGCCAGCTTGATGGTAATATAGGTTTATACTTGTTAATGTGGAAAGTTGCCCACCCATCTATTAAATGAAAAAAGGTTATAAAATAGAAGGTGCAGCACAATGCTATGTTTAAGGGGAGATTGAAAAATGTTTATCTGGTTTTGTATCAGAAAAAGGCAGAAAATATATACATCGCATGTTAACACAATTTTGCTCTGATTGTAAGGATTCAGAGTTGGCCCTCTACATATTTTTGTGTATTTCTATTTATTTTTCTCTCTCTTTTTCGCATTGAATATATATTAATTCTAGAACCAGAAAAAATACAAGATCCTGTAGATATTAAGACATAAGGGCCTATGTCCCTTAAGACACAATTCCGGTCTGATATGAACCAGAATCATGACCTGTAATGAGGACCATTTCTCCTTCTTCCTTTTCCATCCACCATCCATGTCCCTCAGGTAGCTGTCAGGAATGGCCCTCCTCGGTAGGGACATGCTGGGGGAAGGGAGGGCTCTATGATTGCTGTCATATAAAAGTCTGCTTCTCTAATAAATCTGTGTCTCTGGAAGCTCCAATCCCCATGGCTACTCCTCCCAGATTGTCAGCCAGCCTGCTCTTATTTTTATCGCTTTTTCTCTTGAACTTGCCCAAAGATTTAGTTTCATGAAGACAAGACTGAAGATGTTGTCTTTGCCATGGTCCTATTCATTTCAGCTGGTTCCGCCTTCCTGAACCCTGAAGGGGATTCTGGCACAGAGACAGAAAACGACCCCCAACTGACCTTCTACACCGACCCCTCGCGGAGCCGGAGACGCAGTAGAGGTAGGAAGGATAGGGGGGATGAAGTAGGGGGAAAGGCCTGGGAGGCTGGGGAGCTGCAGAGGTGCTGGGTTGGGCTGTGGGGTCTGCACACCAAAGCCCATTTCTGTGGGAAGGATTCTTGGACCACAGTTGGTTGTCTGCCCTAAGGAAGAAAGAAGAGCCTGGAGTGGACTGTTTCGGAGACCCATCTCTCCTAGATAATGTCTCTCTCAAACAGGTTTCCTTAAGTTGTTTGAAAGCCTATTTCTTGGTCAGAAGACTCTCAATTCCTTCTGGAAGCCTCAGGAGTCCTATTTTGCTGTTTAGAGACAGGAAGTAAAGTTGATAAAGTGCATTATATGGGGGAAAAGGACAGGATATGGACCCTTGCTTACCCAGCCACACTGGCCTTGGGATTGGGCAAGAGGCAGGGATGAGGGTGGGTGGGGTAACTGAGGAGTCATCTGTGGCCTGAAACACATGTGTGATGGCACTTGCCCTTTAATCCCCTCCCCGGTAGAATCACAGGAGCCCCCACTCCCAGCCGCCTCCCCTCTCCCGGCAGGGCCCAGGTTAGCTCATTCTTTCTGCTGAGCACCAGCAGCGCAGCCCTCCATGGACCCACTGCCACTCCGCCCTGGTGTTTAGAGGCTTCAGGTGTGGCTCTTGCACTTGTGACTGCTACTTCCTGTGACTTGCTGGTATCCCCATCCTCACTGAGGGAGGCCTGGGTTCAAGCACCAATCAGGTTCCCCATTTACGATAGCAGATAAGGACCACAGCTTCAGCTTCCTCACATAGTAAATGGATTAACAGTATCTCAGGCTATTGTCAAGATGAAGTTGTGTTAAAAGGTGCTTATTTTGGTGACTGGCAAAGGACTGTGAAATCCCTGTTGTTGTCACCATTAGAGCTCTCCACAGTGCAGCCTCAGGTTTGCACAACATTTCCTCTTAAAGACTTTGGGGCGGGGGCCCCCTGAGATACAGTGGAGGATATTTGAGCAATGCCATATTGTACAGGGTGCAGGGCCCAAATAACGCCCCTTTTCTATTACCAAGTCTTTCATTCCAAAATCGTAAGCATGTCATTCTGCAACATAACAATATCACAGTCAAGCACACCATACGACCTTTTAGGTGAAATGTTCCAGTGGAAACTATAAATTATCACACCCATATTATTACCCTACCAGCCACACTCACGCAGGCCTTACTTCTGCCGGACTCTGTATAAATACTCAATAGGATTTTCCCCAACCGATGATCAGGCAATGCCCCCTAAAGACAACATCATTTCGGCCACCTCATGCCTCCCCCTGAGTTCCATTGTACTGAGGGCATTCTTTCCAGAGATTGGAAGAATCCCTTTTAAAGCCCCCCCCCCGCCCCCCAATTCCAGTTTCCCTAGGCTTGGCTGCAATCACTACAATTCCTACCATTTTCCTCAAACACTCAGTGGGGCTCTGGGCAGCTTAACGCCTGATGCCCCAGTATCCCTGGGGCGTGAATGTGGACCCTCTGATCCTCATTATGTATCTGTACACAGCAAATACAACCTAGATTCATCAGCCCGGGCCATACCAAAGCAGGGCACGTTCTGCTTTAACGAAAACCTGTTCAAGCAAATCCATAGTAATGAATTAGAGAGCGTTTCTTTGCAGCATAAAAGTATTTTAAACACCGAGCTCTCCTAGTACATCACCTATTTATTGCTATTAACTAGACGGTAAGCTTCTTAGGGATGGGCATGTCTAATTTATTTTTCCAAAGGGCCTAGTGGAGAATTTTGCCTATAATAGATGCTTGTAAGTGTTTGTGGAATTGAACTGGGTACATCAATCAGCAAGAAATTTTATAACCTACCTGCCACGGGTCAGGCTTTGTGATAGGTGGTGGAAGCATGAAAACACGGCACAATGATAAGTCTTAGTTTAATAATATAAATAAAGTAAAATGAATACTCAAAAGTGAGAACAGTTCATTCTAGCTGGTAGCATTCAGAGGCCAAAAAATAAAAAATAGCAAAGGAGAAAATAATTGCTCCGAGGTTGTATACAATATAAAGAATTTATTGGAAGAAGAGAATGTAAGGTAAGGGCATTCCAGTGGAGGAAAATAGCATAGAAAAAGCCTTGAAGGGCCCTGACCAGTATGGCTCAGTTGGTTGAGCATCATCCCACAAAGCAAGAGGTCATCAGTTCCGTTCCTAGTAGGGGCTCATGCCTGGGTTGCAGGTTCGGTCCCCAGTTGGAGGAAGTACCGAGTGGCAACCAATCGATGTTTCTTTCCCTCTTCTTCTCCTTTCCTTCCCCTCTCTCTAAAAATAAACGTAAAAAATAAAATCTTTTAGCAAAAGCTTTAAAGGCACAACAGAACAGATATTTTCAAGCGAGCGCAAGTACTTCAGTATGGCAGCTGTAGTGGCTACACTAGGGACGGCTGGAGAACAGGCTAGCTAACAAGGACCGTAAACGTGCCATGTCACCGAGTCTGCCCTTGGTTCTGGAGGTCGTAGGGAACGACCGGATTTTTGAAGCCAGGTAGAGATGCTGGACGATGGGTTGCTGATGTGGAAGAACAAGGGAGACGAGAAGATGAATAGCAAGTGACTACCATCACAGGAGAGCCGTGGCAAGTGCCCGTCAACCACAGTCACGCTGTGTGACAAGCGCTATAACAGCAGGGTGCACCAAGGGCTAGAGGAACAGCAAGGAACAAGTGAGAATTTGTTCTTAAAGGTTTCGGGGAGTGTTTACAAGGAGCTGTTGTTGGTGCTGAGACTTGGAGAGTAGGTGTATACCCGGCTGACAAGGTAGCAGGATGGCATGCTGTGCAGGAGGAGATAACACGTGCCAAGTGACAGACACTTAAACGAGAGTGGTCTCGCCAGAGAGCAGTAACTAGTTGACTAGAATGAGGCTTATGGGGCAGGTCTGTGGTTTGCTTGGGAAGAAGGCTGGAAGGGCAGGAGGAGGCACATGGCCTTGACTGCGGGACGTGGACCTGACACTTCAGCTGGAGTCACTGAAGGCTTTAAAGACCTGTGCCCTCGTCCCCTCTGCTTGGTGAAGGTCCCTGTGGGGCAGTGTGGAGGGTGGGTGTTGGCGGAGCAGGGGCTGAGGTGGGGACACCATCCCAGTGGATGGCTGTTGCCATCGTCCAGGAATGGAGACAAGGGAAAGTCTGGATGCAAGATGAAAAAAGATTTAATGGCATCAGCGGTCAGGAGGTTGGGGAGGGAGGCGCTGGATGTGAAGGAGCATTGGCACTTGAGAAACCACGTAGATGACTTTGGCTGGGCAGTGGCAACAGGAACGGGAGCAGGGCGTGAGGGAAGGTGGGGAGTCCAGCTTGGGATTTGCATTTGAGTGACTGAGGGATGTTGTGGTGGCAGCTCTGCTGCTCAGGCCTGGCCTGGGCTGAAGCCAAGACTGTGAGTGTGGGGAAATAGAGGACACGGACCTGAGAAGACTCTCTGAGACAGGGAGACAGGGACGGAGGATCCAGGGGCTGCCCGCCACCCTGGAGTCTCTGCCCCCCAGCCTCTGCCAACCCACCACTCAGGGAACTTGCTGCCAAAAAAGGATGGTGCATCCATGGACCAAAAACCATCCCCGCGTTCCTGACGGCAGCATTTCCGAAGACTCCCTGGGCCCAAAGGTTGCATTGTCTTCAGGGCTGGAGTCTCAGTGGGACCTGGGCTGTGATCCCAGCCCCACTTCTTATTGGCCGCTTGACCCCAGACCTGCCCTGTGGCCTCTCTAACTGCCTGTCGCTCTGCGGACTTGGCCTCATGGGACTGTGGTCACCGTGAAATGACAGGAGCCACGAGGCCCTGGGCCCTGGTGCCTGGCCCGTAGTTAGACTTCATCACTGGTGACCGTCCCTAGGAGGCTCACCTCTTTGAGACCTGTTTTCCTGATGTGTGGAGTGGGCAGTGACTGTGTGGACGTAGGCTTATTGTAAGGAGGTGAGGACTCAAACTTTCCAAGAGTGTGTAAAACACTGAGCACTGTCAGGCAGGATAGGTGTCCTTTATTGACATCAACAATGAGTGGTAACACAGACCGCGAGAAAAATTCCTAAGGACCCACACATTTTGTTGTCGATTTCTTCCTTTCCCACCTCTGTTCTGCCTTCATGTGAAATCACCTCCACCAAAACAAACAAAAATAAACAGTAAACACACCAAAACCCTCCCTATCCCCAACCCCACCTACCTGGGAGTGTTTCTTATTCCCCAGCCCTATTCCGTTCTCACTAAGCTTCCATTTATGACCTCACCCCAGTGACTGGCTCTGCCTTCTGGTGCGACAGCATCCGCTTCTCCTACAGAGCAGACTGTCCTCAGTTTCCTCCTTCCAGGCCCCACAGGGCAAGGACTCCCAGCCAGAGAGTAGGGCAACTCCTCCTGCTCAGGAAGTTCCTCAGAACTAGCAGAGCTGATTTGTGCGTGCGCCCTCTGTGGGAAGCTAGGGGAAGTGCAGGGTGCCCTAGCAGGGTCCTCCCACCCTTGGGCCAGAGGCTAGAGCTCAGCCAGGCATGTCCAGGGGGAGACCGCCCTCCTTTGCCATTTCTCTTGTGACCCTGGCCCAGGGAGGCTGCAGATGACTTGCACAACACTGACCATGGTGGACCCTGAAGGCCACCCGTAGGCCAAGTTCCCTCTGACTCCAGCCAATGACATGGTGTTCCATGATGGCGGATGTCGCCAAGGTCACGCAGCTGCATACATGTGCTGCCTGGGTTTGCCAGCAGCCTGCCCTGTCGGCCGGGCTGGGCAGCAAAAGACCAAGTTGGCCTTCCGCCGAAGGTCTTCACCACCACGCGTCTTTCTGTGTCCTCCTTTCAGTGGGTTCTCCCCGGAGTCCCGTCAACAAGACCACCCTGATGTTGATCAGCGTCTCCAGCTGTGTCATCGGCCTCGTGTGCTCCTCTCATGTCAGCTGCCCTCTCGTCGTCAAGATCACCCTCCACGTCCCGGAGCACCTGATTGCGGATGGTGAGCCTGCTTGTGGCCGGCGCCTCCCTCCCTAGTGCGGCCGGTTTGGGGTTGGGCGAGAGGGTGTGGAGAAACCCGGGGTCACGGTTGCCTATTACTGTAGGTGAGGGGGAAGTAAACACAGAAAATGAAGCTGAGGACAAAACCAGATTGTCCACACATGCAATCACAAAGCAGGTGAAAATCCCGGACAGTTCCCTCATCGCTATGCGCACTCTCGTTTCCCATTTGTTTGTTTTTCAAGAAGCCCCTGTCTTTGTGGAGAAATGCAGAGCATCCTAGATACAGGCAGAGAGACGCTGAGAGTCTCGTAGCTTTTGAGAGAGGGAAAACTAAGGGGAGCAGTTGAGGTGTCTAAGAATCATCCCTGCGTCAGTTTGGTGTGCCCTGGTGAGAAATTCCTAATTGTAGTAGCGTATTATAAGCCCAGAACCCCACAGCAATAATTGACTTAATCTGGGGGACCCCAGTATATGAGGGAGGAACAGAGGTTCTGAGAGCCCCTGAATTCATTCAGCCTGGAGCACCTTACTGACGTGCTCGGGTCTGTCTCCTTGGTTGCTGGAGATGAGGGGGGACTGTCCCCAGGGCCAGCTGTTTCATGGGAGGTGACGACAGGCAGCAGGTCATTGTCCCTAGACAGGTGCCAGTGTCCATGGCTGTGCCTGGGGAGCAGCAGCATGGCCATCGTGGACCTGCTCTGTCCCTGTACCCTTAGGTCCACCCTGGTAGACAGGAGGTGGGGCCAGGTAGCAGGGGACACTGTGGTTGGAGGTCCAATGGGTGGCTGGGCCACCATCTGCGAGTACCTTTCTTGGGACTCACGATGGCCCAGGACTGGCAGGAGGAATGGCCGTGGCTTGGGCTGATCTGCAGAGTGCCCCTTACTCCGTGTTGTATGTGCATTTGTGTGTGATTGTATGTGATTGTGCATATTTCTCTGTGTGCAGGTATGTTTTGTGTGTGTTTATATGTTGGTGTGCTTATATTTATGTGTGTGTGCATGTTAGTGTGTGTGTATGTTGTACCCACACAGGGGCGTGCCTCCTCTCTCTCCGCTCTGCAGGGAGCCGCTTCATCTTGCTGGAGGGGAGCCAGCTGGACGCCAGTGACTGGCTGAACCCGGCCCAAGTGGTCCTCTTCTCTCAGCAGAACTCCAGCGGGCCCTGGGCCATGGACCTCTGTGCCCGGCGGCTGCTGGACCCCTGTGAACACCAATGCGACCCCGAAACTGGTAGGCGGGAGCACCGGGCAGCGGGTAACTGTCAGAGATCATGCCTCTTGCAATCACCCCCTCGAAACCCAGGCCATCCCTCCCCATTGTTCCCTTGTGATTGGAAGCCCAGACTGTGCTGGCTGCCCGCGTGATTGGGCCTTGAACATGTTGGCTTAAAACATGGGGTCCTCTCCCAACAGCAGTGTGGGGAGCATGCTAACTGTAGCCCCCCGCCAGACTAATCCATGTCAATGAACTCACAGGCATTCGCCATCCCTTCAGGGAAGATCAGATACTGAGGCTGGTCTTTCTATGCATGCGCATTGTAGAAACTTTGGAAAATCTAGAAAAGCTTTGAAAGAAAATGATAAACATCAATAATTCTATCTCCTACAGAAATCATTTAAAAATATTCATGTCCCCCTTCCCATCTTTGATCTCTGCATGATTTTTAGAAACTTGTGAGCACGCTAAGTCCAGTAGAGTTTTCCTGATTTTCGTCACTTACTCTATCATGAGAGTTTTCTAGAACATTAAATAACCCTCAGTAATATAACTTTAATGGCCGTTTGGCATTCCATTGTATGTGTATATCATAGCTCATTTAAATAAGTCTCTTATTCTTTGGTGTTTAGTATGCTTTAAATTTTTAATTTATATAAATAATACTACATGAATGCAGGGCACATTTGAAGTTATTTTCTCCCAATAAATCTCAGAAGAGGGGTTCCTGGGCCAAAGGGCATAGACATCTTTCAGACCGTTACATTATCAAATGGGGCGGGGGCTTCTCTGAGACAGGGTCCAGATTCAGACACGTCAGACACCGGGACTCAGTGCTTCTCGAGCCCCAAGGTATCCAGAAGTACGGATACCTGATTCCAGGTTGTCTTGCCCTTCATTGTAGAAAGGGGGCGTCATACGCATCTCTATAAAGATCTGTTTCCAGTAGATTCAGCACCACAGGTAGAGCCTCCCCAGACCAGTAGGATGATGTCTTAGGGCAAAGGATGGGGATGCAGTGCTACCTAAGACCTGCAAGTGCGGTGTTGCCGGAGTCAGGGGCCAACCTCTCCGGCTGCCTGTGCTACATCCCCTCTTACACGCACACACACCCCCTGACAGGTGCATCTTTTTCAGGTGCTGGGGTGGAGGGATATTAGTAGAAGTTGAGTCCAAGAGATCTATCTAGCCTTTCCTTCGTTATGGTCCGTTGCTCTAACTCTTCGGGGGAGTGGCAGGTCACAGCGTCATCTAAAGTTCACCTTCTTAGGTCTGAAAGTCAGCACGTGGGCCCATCGCAAAGATCCCAGGCCCCATATGGAGCAGAAAGTACAGCATTTTAAACATCCGACGTCTAGGGCTGTGCTTACTTGCTGCTCTTCCCACGCTGTCAGGCAGACGCCGAACCAAACAAATGGGCTGTGCGCCAGGCCCCAAACCAGCGTGCTCCGGGGAAAGAGAGCTCATCACAGAGGGGAGGCCTCTCCCTGCCACTGAGCTAGGCTCTGGTCCCCCAGGTGACCTGAATGAGGGGAACCTGTGACAGCCTCAGTGGCCAAACTCACTTCCGAGAGAAGCCTGACCTCCAGAGGGCTCTGGGAGCAGAAGCTGGGGTTTTCAAGAACAGAAAGCACTTCTAATTACACGTGGAAGAAGGCACTGGTGTTTGCAGCTTGGAGGGGTCTCAGGGATCAACTGCCTCCTTCCTTTAGATCAATGCTTGGATTCCCCAAGAGGGCACGTCAGGTGCCCAGAATCCCACAGGGACCCTTGGCAGAGCCTGTGCTCTACCCATCCTGAAATCAGAGCAGAGATGGAGTTGGAAAGGGTTGCTCTAATCTCCCCAGACGCGTTTGACCCAACAAACTTGTCATTCAAAACGGTTTAAGCAGCCATTCTTACCGAGCATCACGGCTTCCTGAGCCAGGAGTTCAGGAAGCTGCTTGTCCACACGAGGCCTCCTGGATGTCTCATTTCCAGTCCTACCTGACAATGACTTTGGGAAGCCCCTCCCCAGCTGATGGCTTCCCAGTATCCGTGACCATTAATGAATTTCCAGCTGGAAAGCCATGGAGGGAGACTAAAAGTAAGAACCCAAACCCCCCACCACAGGACTGAGGCACAGCTGAGAGACGCTGGTGCCGAGACTTGAATGCTGGAAGTGGAAACGCTCCCCTTCCCGCCCTGCTTGTCTCTGCATGTGGGATGATGTGGTCATCCCACGTGCTCATTGGGAAGAAACTTTATCGCCTCCCACACTCCCTCCTAGAGCCTTTCTCCAGAGAGCCAAGTGTGGGAATTGGCTGCAAGTCGAGTCGACGTTATTTTTGCAGTCCCCCAGCTAACTCATTTGGAAATGCCAGGGTGTTGGGCCATGTGCGTTCCCAGCCGTGCTGAGGGGTCCGCCCATACGTGTGTGTGCAACTGTGCAGGTGCACGTGAATACTTTTTCATGCGCACACAAACAAGCAGGCCAACAGGCGCTCGGTCTCTGCAAAGGAGCAGCCTCGGGCACCTGGAGCTTTCCTCAGGCACCCTTCCCCAGCGTCCTAGAGTGACGTGTGTGTGTGTGCTCATTACCTTCACGGCGGTGCGACACCCAGTGTGGCAGGCAGCATAATGGGCCCCCAGAGCTGTCCGTGTCCTCGGGCCCAGAACCTGTGAATGTGGCCTCTTCCATGGAAAAGATGCATTAAAGTTGCGGATGGAATTAAGGTTGCCGAACAACTGGCTTTAAAATAACAAGAGTATCCTGGATTAACTATTAAGTATCTAGGTGGACCCAATGTAACCCCAAGGGTCCTTAAAATGGGAAGGGGGAGGCAGGAGAGGAGGCCAGAGTGACGTGACGTGAGCAGGCCCCCACCAGCCGCTGCTGACTTTGAAGGTGATGGGAGGGGGCCAGAACCAGGGAGTGTGGGTGCCCCTGCACCCCCTTGATTTCAGCCCTGGGAGACCCCTGTCAGACTTCTGACCCACAGAACTCTAAGATAATAAATCCATGTTGTTTTAAAGTGCTAAGTTTGTGGTAGCGTTTTATGGAAGCTAGGGAAAACTAGTATACCAGGGAAGGAGGAGAAGGATAGGGAAAGAATGAGCATTGCTGTGTGGCCCCTAGTATCGCCCTGCCCGATTTACAGAGGGTGGTTAAGTAGACTTTCTGAAGATGTTTCAGGAGTCTGGGAGAAGCTGAGCGGAGGTCACTTGCCGATCTGTTTTCCATGGCAGCCTCCCTTGTACATTCTAGCAACCATGCCATTTGGGAGGGGTGCAAGGCACCTCAAGTTCTTACCTCAGTGCCTACAAGCCCTTTGCCAAGTGTGCATTGACATGCTCTCCAGATCCTCCCCGGTTTGGAACTCTCGGCGTGTCCCTTAGCAAACAGCAAACCCCTAAGGTTGCAAGGCTTAATGCTCAGCTGGATCCAGCCAGGGGTTGACTTTTCCTGTGCTTTCCAAGGGTTTTGTTGTGGTTGTACGCTTGTTTGATTGTGTTTTGATAGCGGCACAGAACAACGGATTTCAGTGACTTGTCCCTGCACTCCATCCCTGGCCTTTGCTCTGTCGTCTGGGCAGCTGTGGCAGCTCCCACGCCTGCTTCATTTCCCAGCCCCCGTCACTCCTGGCCACAGACCTTCATGGCCATTCAAGATGTGCGGGTGTACGGGTCTGCAAGGAGCGTGGCTTCCAAGCTGAATCAGGTTTTCATCACCACCCAAGATGTTCCCCTGAATTTCTTTTGTCCCAGACCTTTCCATGAGCCAGTCCCAACCATTGGAAATGTGTGAGATCTGGTGAGGGCCGCTGGACCAGTTTTTTCGCCTCAGTCTAGCCCTCCTCCCCTTGGCATTCCTGAACCAACGCCTCTCTTTCTCTAGCTTTCTCTAGTTTAACCCAAGCGGCTGAGGTGGCACAGCCCCCATGTTGTCCCTGTCACCTGGAGCGCCGCTCACTCCAGACTCCCTTCTGTGGCTCGATTAAAGCACCTTCTCACAGGATGCGCATTGGGCAGATTGCCCTCTGTCTGCCCGCCTGGGCTCACGTGGGGCTATTCGACTCTGGGCCTGGCTTCTGCCTGCTGTCCTCACAGGGAAGGAGACCAGGCGATGCGATATTGCCCAAGTCCAGGTGTCTTGCAAAAATTCCCCTTTCTAGCGGAAACACACCCAATTCTATGTAATGAAAGCCATGAGCTACCTGAAGGATAGAAGTGACTCAGACACTTCAGCCCCGATCTGTATTTACGTCGTGGAGGACTGGTGGTAAGCCCGGTCATAGCTGAGGAGCCCTAGCTTCAGGGCCTTTCTGTAACCCTTCCGTGAGATTTGTTCCTCAGCCCTTCAGCTGTAAGTGGGAAGTGACCAAAGGCTCTGTCTATCACACAGGGTCCCTCAAGGTGCCTTCCTTCAGGGTACCCAGCACAAATCATGTAGCCCTGTCCAGGTGATGCATGGATCCCCTCTTGGTGGGCTTCTACTCTCTGGAGGTGAGGTTGCCCATGAGTGCCTCTGTCCTGGTCGGGACCTTTTCCGTGGCCATGCCACACCTTCCTGTTGGATCCTGTGAACACTTCCACGGAGTCAGCACATCATGTGTTCCCCGCCATCTGTCACAGCAGGTGCAGAGACTAACTATGACACTTCTAGCTTAGGAGGGCATCCAACACCCTCGTGGGGTCTTTAAAATTCACAGCTAACAGAGCTCGTGCTTGCACGAAACCCCTCTTCAAGTCAAGATTTCGCTGTGGGTTGCCATAGCAACGTTCCTCATCGAGCCCGATCTCCCTTCCACGTATCAGATGGCCAAAATGGTTTTGAGGAGGAATACAGGAGAGGAAGATTTGGTGGGTTCCGGAAATGAGGATCATTTGAGAGGCAGATTTTTGGATATCCTCAAACTTTCGCAGATGTGTTTGAAAACCTCCCTGTTGCTCTGACTCTGAGCTGCATATGCCATAATGTGGAGAAAAGCTTTCTGTCTTGTCAGCAGTGTGTCCCCACACGGTGATGAATGAGGGAGACCTCATAAGGAGACAATGACTGGGAAGGCAATTTGAGACAGGTGAACGTGCCTACAGATGGTAGGTGTTGGCCGCTTTAGGAAAATGAGACTCAGCTTGAGCTCTGGGTTGTTACTGCACTTCCTTTCACCTGTTTGCTGGTAACCAGGTATCAAACGTGGAAGAAGGACTCCCGTTCTCGTCAGTCATTAATTCCAGGCAGAGCATCCAACCAAGACCATTGTAAGAGTCAGAGTAGAGTAATGGGTTTGACAACCTCTTGAGGTTAATTCCTGTTAATATCATCTCATGTCCCGTTTCCCCAAGGACAAGTAGGAAGTGATCTCCTTCCGGGAGAAGCATAGCCGGGCCCTTGACCCGTGAATTGGCCTAGATATCTGCATCTTAGTGTGAGGTGTGAGTGGTCTTATGTATAAGTTCAGGGCAAACTAGTTAATGTGGTTATTTTCCATTAGACGGCATTTATATAAAAGACCTACTCATATGGGGAAAAGCTAACCTTGCTCTTGCCCTTGTGTAGCTTATAGTCTTGAGTTCATGCTTTCTGTGGAATTAATAGAAGCAGCCTTCATTGGAAAGCCTTATCTTCAACTAACATCAAGCGGTGTTTTCCTGTGTCCAACTCAAAACTGCCCAACCATTCCTAGGTCCAGCTCAGTGCCGCTGATGCCAGTTAATTCGAGCCTCTGGCGATCTAGACCATGTGGAAGCCTGAATTTGCCATATAGGAGACAAAGTTACTGACCTTTAACTCCCTGTGGGGCGCCCCCCCCCCCCCCCCCGCCCTGCCCCGCCCCCGGCAAACTAAGAAGTTGCTCATTTTCACTCAAGATGCACGTCACCTGGTAGTGAGGCCTGATGGCCTACGGCTCCTAGGTCAGTCTTGGAGTAAATGGTTGAGCTAAGATCCTCTGAACAACCTGCTCAGAGCCTTCTCAGCCCCTTTCCTCAGCACCTGTATTGCTTTTTGTCTTTGAAAAGAGAAAATAGCACTCAAAGCCATTCTATTTACATCCTTGTCAGGGAGATAAAGAAACTGTATGCCCCTTGTCCCCTCAGGGCATGGCACCTTTGTTATTTACAAGGGTCAGGGCGTCCCACCCTCCAATGAAATACCCAGCTCCTAGAAGCGTTAACTGGGTGCTTTAGTGGGACAGGCCTCAGAGGAAGCAGCAACGACTTCCTTCAAGATCAGGACTAAGTAGAGCAATGGCTCGTAATCCTGTGGGGCCCTTGGATTTACTCGTGAACCAGGTGAATGCCGTGCGAGTCTCCGTGGGAAGACGCACAGGTGCAGTTCTGCATACAGTGTCGGAGGGGTCGTGGACATCTCGGTGTACAACAGAATAATGGATGATGATGAAGCACAGTAATGCCCTGAACAAATACAGAATTGTGGGTGATCCTTCTGTTTACCAGCCAAGAAAATTAGCTGATATACTTTAAAACCCCAAGTTCCTATAAAAACATAATTGGTGTTAAGTGGCCTCCTCGGTGGTGGTAGTTCTGTGGGCTAGCAGCACAGCATGATGGGAAAAAAGGTCTGGCGTCAGACAGGCATAAATTGAAGTATTAACTCTGCCATTTCCAAGCTGTCTCCAGACCCCTTAATTTTCTGAGCCTCAGTTTCCTCCATCTGCATAGCATAGCCAATAATACCCACTTTTTAAGATTCTCAGAAATCTTGATGACATAACACACTTACACTGTCCTTAAACATTTCATCGCTCACCTACTGCGTGCTTCACAGTATACTGGGCACCGAGGGAGTACAGGTGGAAAAAGTTCCCTGATCCAGAGTTCTTGCCTTTGTGTGTGCAGAGCACACACAGTAGGTGCCTTGTCAGTGGTGGATTTCCGTAGTAGGGAACGTTACCACATAGTGGGAAATGGAGGGATGGGTGGTGGTCACCCCTGTGGGCGGTGGAGACAGGAACGGGATCTCCTCTGTGACGCTGCTAGGGCCCGAGTTTGATTGTTGCATCTTTATTTTCCCCAGCACACACGTTGATCAATTGCTCTGTGTTTCTCTTCCCCTCTCCTCGCCCCGCCTCTAAGGGGAGTGCCTCTGCTACGAAGGGTACATGAAGGATCCAGTACACAAGCACCTTTGCATTCGGAACGAATGGGGGACAAACCAGGGGTAAGTAGGGGATGGCAAGTCCCCAGCGTCACCCACCACTCCGGCATACGGGCCCAACATGCAGCCGCCACGTGTAGGGAAGCAGAGCTAAAGGCTGTTTATGTTCTGAGCAGCAAAGGGGTGAAAATGTCACAGTG